>NW_026067910.1:15785565-15815832 GCF_014885135.2 Alexandromys fortis | reverse complement strand
GAACCTGAAATGACCCTATCCTATAGCCATACTGATGAATATCTTGCATATCACCATAGAACTTTCATCTGGCGATGGATGGAGATAGAGACAGAGACCCACACTGGAGCATCAGACTGAGCTCCCAAGGTCCCAATGAGGAGCAGAAGGAGGGAGATCATGAGAAAAGAAGTCAGGACCACGAGGGGTGCACCCACCCACTGAGACAGTGGGACTGATCTATTGGGAGCTCACCAAGGCCAGCTGGACTGCGACTGAAAAAGCATGGGATAAAACCGGTCTCTCTGAACAAGGCGAACAATGAGGGCTAATGAGAAGCCAAGGACAATGGCACGGGGTTTTGATCCTACTTCATATTCAGGCTTTGTGGGAGCCTAGCCAGTTTGGATGTTCACCTTCCTAGACATGGATGGAGGGGAGAGGAATTTGGACTTTCCACAGGGCAGGGAACCCTGACTGCTCTTTGGACTGGAGAGGGAGGGAGAGAGGAGTGGGGGAGGAGGAGAAGGGCGAGAGGAAGGGGAGGGAAATGGGAGGCTGGGAGGAGGCGGAAACTATTTTTTCTCAATAAAAAAATTTTTTAAAAAAGTTCTCTTTTTTAATACATTAGATTAAGAAACTAAGTATTTAATTGACTTAAACATGTTTCTTTGCTACAATGTAGTACTTCCCAAATGTGCTTGAAAATGAAACCATTTCATCACAGAACTTTTTCTCTTGGATGCTAATATTTTTAGAAAACAACTTGCTGAATACTGGTACAATGGTAAGAGTATTTGGTGGCTCAGATCTTTACTGCAAAAATTGTTGTAATAAACTCCACTGATATCTTCAAGCCTCTGAAATCTTACATGACTGGGATACAAATAAGTTCATCTGGTACATTATTATTTGATTACCGTTAACAGAAACAAAGTATCCTGTTGTAGTTTCTGAGCCGCCTGGTCCCACAGTAGTTCAGTCCCAACAAAACACACAGAAGCTTATACTAGTTATAAACTGATTGGCCTATTAACTCTGGCTTATTATTAACTAGCTCTTAACAACTAGAATTCACCCATAATTCCTATCATAACTCATGTGCCTTACTCAGTGAGATATTCTCATCTTCCTTCCACTTCATCTGGTTGGTGACTGCAGATTGAACCATTTCTCTTCCCAGAATTCTCCTAGTCTGCTCGCCCCACCTATATTTTCTTCCTGGCTTCTGGCCAAACAGCATTTTATTAAACCAATACAAGTGACAAATCCTTACAGGGTACAAGGGCAATATCCCGCAGCATCTTGTACATCCCATGAATGGTTTGTCTTTGTCACCAAGTTGAGTGGATTTAGAATCACCTAGGAGATACACACCTCCTAGGTGTGAAGCTGTTTCTCAAGAGGTTCCCCATCAGTTGATGGGGAAGACTCTGAATGCGGGCACCAAAGTAGTGGTCTGTGGTTCTGGCCTGAATAAAAAGGAAGAAGTCAGCCTCATGAGTAGCAACATTCAACCTCTTTCATCCCCAATTATGGATACAATGTGACCAGCGGACCTTCAACCATGAGCTGAAAGAAACCTTTCCTCACCTCAATTGCTTTTCCTCAGGCATTTTGTCACAGCAGTGAGAAAAGAATAGTTACTATAAGTGTTTTTATGTATGTTTGAGTATACTCCTTGAAGTAGCCTAGAGGAAGCACTGCTCTGAAGTCACAGAGAAGATAATTTATATTGTCTTTTAATTTTATTAGCTCTTTCCGAATGTGAGAGGGAGAATGGAATCTGCCTCAGTTCATGAAAATTCTTAATAATTATTTGTAAAAATCTCTTGGATGTAGAAGAAACAAACAAGTATGCCTTTTATATTTCTATTTTAAAATAATCTTATTCAAAACTGTATTCTTCATATACTAAATAAAAGTCATGGTTTTGTCTAAGTATTGTTTTATAATTTTTTCCTTTTAATATTACTGTAGAAAACATAGACTATCTTTGTAATGAGTAAAACAGTTATCTTTCATAATAAAAAATAACAGTTTAAAAAAAAATAACAGTTTTATCCCAGGCTTTAACCGGTCTCGCTGAACATAGCAGAGAAGGAGGACTACTGAGAACTCAAGAACAATGGCAATGGGTTTTTGATCCTACTGCACGTACTGGCTTTGTGGGAGCCTAGGCAGTTTGGATGCTAACCTTACTAGACCTGGATGGAGGTGGGTGGTCCTTGGACTTCCCACAGGGCAGGGAAGGGAGGGGGAGTTGATTGAGGAAGGGGGAGGGAAATGGGAGGTGGCAGTGGGGAAGAGACAGAAATCTTTAATAAATAAATTAATTAATTAAAAAAAGAACCAAAAAAATAACAGTTTTATTAAAATAATAAAACATTCAGGTTTTTTTGAGACAGGGTTTCTCTGTGTAGCTTTGGCAGTCCTACAATTTGCCCCTTCGACCAGGGTGACCTTGAACTCACAGAAATATGTCTGCCTCTTCCTCCCAAGTGCTAGGGTTAAAGATGTGTATCACGATTGCCTGGCAACATTCAATTGTTTAATCTCAATGTCTGATGATGCTTTTGTGCTCCTAATAGTAGGAAACCATGTCTATTTAGGTAGTGTTAGACAAGGCACAGTTTTTTTTAATATAAAATAATTATAGGCTTTAGAACTCAAAGGAATCTTAAGGATAATCTTCTGTAGACTTTTCCATGAAAAATGAAAAATTTGGATCCTAAGGTGTATGTGTAGGGAGCAGGAAGTCAACAATATGTGTCAACATTTTGTTCTGTCTGACAAAAAATTGATAAAAGGAGTTCTGATGGCTCAGAGCCATCCTGAGCCATGACTAGAGAGTGGTTAAGAACACTTGCCTTCCTGGCAGAGGACGTGGTTCAATTCCCAGCACGAATATGGTGGATTACAACCACCTGTAACTCCAGTTCCAGGTGATCTGATGCCCTCTTCTGACCTCTGCAGGCACCAGGCACACAGATGGTGAACAGTCATGCACTCATGCAAAACGCGCATAAGTATAAAATAAAAATGAACAAATCTTAAACATAAAGAAGAGAAATGCTGAGGTTCCTTACAATGTTAACTCCATTATTCATTTTTTTCCAGTTACTTCCATGTTCTGTAATTGGTACCAGTTCTTTCTCTTGTCTCTTCCGATGTGCTTTCAGCAGGGCGGGGGAGGGGGTTGTTGCTCAAGTGTGGGCACTTATCCGGTATGTATGAGTGCCTAGGCTCAATCCCCAGTACTCAAAACAAAGTCAATGGCAAAAATTCAGGTAGTTTTCAGAAAGTCTTAGGGTGCTTACATGACCCTCTCCCTCTTCTGACACATTCTCCCCAATAACAGTCCACTTGGCCTCTCTCCCAGAAATGTCTGCTGCCTTCCTGGGATTCTTGAGGTCTTTTCCTCAGTCTTCCCCATATTTTCTTTGTATTCATTTTCTATTTTTCCCTCCTTCTCTCACCCAGGCCAACTCCAACTTAGGCTTAAAGGTTTATTACAAGTTTCTGGTCTTCTCTGAAGGTTTCACCCAGTGCCCCAAGCAGTGTGAAGGTTTTTCTACAAAATTGTCACTCATTAGAACTGCAGTCGGATTTCTTGCAGTTGGATGCCCCACTGGCATATGAGTCACCCTCCTCTTATTCTTATTTTTGAAGCAACTTAACATATAATAGTTCTCCGAGTAGATGGAGGTTGAATGCATAAATTCCCTTACCCACCACTGCATATGCTTAGAAAATAATGATACAAAGAAACAATTTTAACTGAGAAGTAAATGACTTAGAGACCATCTCTTGTCACAGAGATATGAGGTCCATAGAAACATGGCATTTTTAGAAGAGTGTTATTAAATTCATAACAGAGAGGTAATAGGCTAGCTTGATACATAGACTGGCCTGTATTAGCTGGGACAGCCCAGTCCAGGCACTGCTGGGGAAGTAGAAGCAGAATACTGAGGAGTTCTGGGAAGAGGCTGGAAAGCAGGAGAGTGGGAAAAGTGGGAAATACAAGTCAGCAGCCCCTGGTGTTGGGAGCCCCGCATCCACAGGTAGTGGCTGCCACCTAGGACAGTTCTTCTCGACTGAAAATCAGTCGCTAAATGGCTCCTTCGTTATTTTAAGTTAAATACAGTGTCTACCGTGTTGATATCAGAATGAATTTCACTCCCACATTTCGGTAGCAAAGCCTGACAACCAAGATCCCAAATTGTCCCCATTAGAAGTGAGAGAAACAGATGGAAGAATAGCAGAGTGAAGATATTTGTCACCTACCCTCGCTAGCAAATGACAGAAATTAATTGCTTCTGCATCTGTGTTTTCACAGCAGGGTGTGTGTGTCACACTCATGCCTGCAGATTTTTGGCATTTAATCTTTGTCACATAACCATTCTCCTTGTCCCCTTCTCTCACCTTTACGGGGTAGCATGTTCTTGCAGAGAGGAAATCACTCTCTCACAGTCCCTCAGTGCCTCCACATAGAGCATTAGATACAGGACGTAAGGAGAGAAGATGCAGGGAAGAATTGTACCATATTGAGTAGGCACTGGGAAGCATGACACAGAGGAAAGGATGTAACTGGGTGATGAGCTGAGTGGAGAAATGGGGCTTTAGAGTTAAGAGACAGAAAAGGGCCATGAGGATGCTAAGCAACTTGCACGACCCAACTCAGATTCACTTGCGTTTTCTGTGGTTGTTGCAGAGTCCTGGAAAGAGCAGTGCTACAGTTCATATTGGAGTAGTTAGGGACACCTTTGACTTTACTCCATTGCCAAGTCATTAATCTATTCCTGTGGGCTCTTTGGTAAGCTGATCAGCTACTGAGCTGCTACTGGACAAAGAGCTCTGTGCTGGGTCTTTTCACTTAACTCAGGTGTCATTTTTCTTTGAGATATCACATCTTTGAATCAGAGCCACATAATTGCTTCTTAATAAAGATGTAGGTTGCAATCATTTAAGAGCATTTCAAATGCCCTCCCTTGTCCTCATAAACATATGCGTTCATTATGATGTGTAGATTCTGTACCCAGATTTCTTCTCCACAATTCTGGTGAGTATTTAGAGGACCCTGTCAATCACCTTAATTTCTTTCCTTAGAAAAATTCCGTGATAACTCTCAGGATATCGGTGGAGTAGATAAAAACTTAAAAGAGAGAATGATTCTGTGACTTAATGATGAATAACTTCAGATTGCATTTTAATTAAAGAGCTCACAATAGAGAAATCCTTCACCTGCATTTTACCACAGCAAGTGGTGAGCCGGCCAAATCTAAGAGTCAGCTAGAGACTCCTGCTTGCGAGATCCATTGTGAAACCTTGACGTCTCATGACGCAACTTTAAAATTCAACTTTAAAATTCAGTTAGCCCAGGCTGCTCTTAAATTACTCTGTAGATAAGGATATCCTTGAAGTTCTGGGTCCTCCTGCCCCCTCCTCCTCAGGGCTGGGATTACAGGCTTGTGTTACCACAACCCAGTTTATATGGCTCTGTAACTTGAATTCAGGGCTTCATAAAAGCACCTTGTCACCCGAGCTACATCCCCAGATTAACTTTCCATCTTTCTCCCTAAAGGTTTAAGAAGTAAGAAGATAGAATCATGTGGTCTGTTCTGTGAACGTACAAAAATCATGTATCTGTCCTACTGGGATAGCTGTGCTAACTGACCAAGGAGGCAACTCTTGAAATAAGTATATCAAAATCCAAATAAAGCAAGAGGAATTTCAAGATAAAATTGTAAATAAGATCAGTGGAAATGCAATCTAAAACAATACTTATAAGTTGAACCAATTATTGTGACTACAAAATTAGACTTGAGTTTCCTAGCAGCCAAAGTAAAAAAGGAAACCCAGATGGTTATACAATTATTCACAAAATATAAATATCCACAGTTAAAAAGAAAAGGCATAATCTATTCCCCATACATTCTTTTCTTATACTGAGCCCAATTTTACTTTGAGCAAACATGAAGCTAGTCTTGGTTTGGGGAAGTGAAGTCCAATAAAGGGCATCGTCCTGTGTGACAATTTTCATATATCACAATACTATAGTGACAGTTATTCCTCCTGGACCATCCATATGCTCTTCTTCTTCTTCTTCTTTTTTTTTTTTTTGTCCATCTCCCTCAACTAAAATGTGAAAACTAAGCAATAATTTTTGTCTGCTGTTTCCCTGTTGTATAAGCAGTGTCTGAAATAGTAGCTGGATCCTGTGAGACTCGCAGAGACTGTATCTAAGAAATCAAACTGCACACGACAAGTTGGGACGAGCTGGCAGCAGAGAGGTTTTAGTCAGATGCCCTCAAGTACAGTCTGGGTCCTAGGGTTTCCAGCCCACTTACGATTTGTTTACTAACGTATTTTCCCATTAAAGGGAAGGCGTGTAGATGTAGCTTTGGCTTCTGGCAGCTAGGAGGAAGGGGAAAGCCCCAAAGCTGAGATGAAAGGTCATGCAATGTCTTTGTGTTCTGTTTTAACTTTATCTAGGATGCCTTGGAGCTATGACGATAAACCTTCAGTGTCTCTCGGTGTACATAAGGGATGCTCATTGCTGTGTGCCATGCCCAAAGAAAATATCTCATCAAACACATGAAGAACATACAAAGAATTAACAATGTTGAGCTATCAAACAAGCAGCACATAGAGTAAAGAAAGAAAAGGCAGACATACAATATCAGGGTTGTTCATGTATGTGCATACATGACTCTCTGTGTGTGAGAGAGATGGAGATAGAGATAGAGAGAGAGAGAGAGAGAGAGAGAGAGAGAGAGAGAGNGAGAGAGAGAGAGAGAGAGAGAGAGAGAGAGAGAGAGAGAGAGAGAGAGAGAGAGAAAGAAAGAGATTTGTACTAGGTGAGTCCATGCACGTGTGTGAATATTTATTTGTATGTGTTTTACTCTGAACCTGGAGCTAATCAAATGGCCAGACGGACTGAACAAAAAGTGACCTGTGTCTATGACCCAAACACTGGGACTATAGACATGATCCACTATTGCCTGTAGCTTTTATGTGGGTGCTGGGGATCTGAACTCATGTTATCATGCTTGCACAGCTGACACTTCACCAATTGAGCTTCTGTTCCATCAGCCCCAGCGTGTTATTTTAAACTTCTCAGTGGTTGTATGACTTGCATTTTTCTAACCTTGTTTTGCGGTTATTATAAGCATTACCATTTTGTATATAGGATCTACCTATATAGGTCAAGCTGGTTTGCAATTCCTTGACTCACTAATTGTCTAGCTTTAGTCTTCCTAGTACTGAGATGGCACCACTTTTCTATTATTAGTAAGTGTTTGGATTTAAACCATGGACCTCACACGTGTTGGACAAACACTTTACCTCTAAGCCACACAAGTCACAAGCCTCGGTCTTTGTCTTTTTGTTGTTGCTACTGCTTTTCAAGACAGAGTCTCACTCTGTATGTAGGTCTGGCTGTCCTGGAATTCACTACGTAGGCCAGGCTGATCTTGAATTCACAAAGATCCACTTGCTTCTCCTTCCCAAGTACTGGGTTTACTACACCCAACTAAGATCCGTCTTTTAAATAATTTAGAAACAGGCAGCTAAGTTGCCTGAATTGTCTTTGAACCCACTCTATCGCCAAGGCAGGACTGGAACCTGTGATCCTACAGCCTCAGCCTCCTGAGGAATTGAGATGAATTTACCCCCTGATGCAAGGTGTAAACGTGATTCCGAAAGAAACAACCTTCCGTTTCAATGCCCAGCAAACTTTTAATGATTTTGGCTATAAGGACGTGGGTAGAACGACAGTGATCTTGTGGAACACTGTGAAGCTCTGCTCTCAGCTCTTGAGTCGTTTACGATCCACAGGGGGCAACAGAAGAATGGTTACGGCAGGAAATAGACCTAACATACGTGATGATTAGTCTTCGAGCCAACCTGACCAAGGTTAACTCCTACTTTATGGGTTCCTCTGAATAAACAATACAACTGTCTTAGACTTGCTGCTGCTGCTGTGATAAAGGCTCTCACCAAAAGCAACTTGGAGAAGAAAGGGTTTATTTGACTTAGAGGTCATAGGTCATCACTGAGGGAAGCCAAGGCAGGAATGCCAGGCAGAAACTGAAGAGGTCCTGGAGTAACTCTGCTTACTAGTTTGTTCCTCGTGTCTTGTTCATCCTGACTTTTTACACAACACAGGACCACCTACCCAGAGCTGGCACTACCCACAGTGGGTTGAGCCCTCCCACATCAATCATTAATGAAGAAAATGCTGAACAGATTTGGCTATTGGCCAATCTTATGAAGGATTTTTCTTTTATTTCTATTTGTTTGTTTGGTTGGTTTTTGAGCAGGGCTGATTAAAGGTGTGCACCACTCCCTCCCAGCTGGAGGAATTTTCTTCATTGAGAGTCCCTCTTCCTAAATGACTCTAGCTTTTATCAAGTGACATAAAGCTAAGCAGCACTCTGCTATCCAAGATCAGCATATAATCGTTGGCCTGGATAGCAAAAGAGTTGAGCTTCAACCTTAGAAACTGTATTAACTGTGATTACACAAGAAATTGCAACTGTATTCAGTAAAATTGTACAAATTTTCTATCACAGTTTACCTTCATGTAGTAATTCAATTAAATTTTTTTTTTTAAAAAATTTGTTCCTGTGCTGAGGTTTGACATCAGGGTCTGACGTATGCTAGGCAGCTGATGTAGCACTGAACCATATCCCTAGACCGAGTATATTCTTATGAGTCTAAGTTTGTAATTAGAAACAGTATTAGTTCTACATGACACAGACCATAGAGCTGGAGAGTGCAGATTTATGATTTAGCTCCACCTCTTAAACAAAATGCTTAACTTATGGGCGTGAAGTTTGTTTACGATTTAGAAGCTCAAATGAGGCGGTCCGTGTGCATGAGTTTCCTAACGTTATTGTTATAAATCACTACAAACATGATGGCCTAAAAATACACAAGTTTATCCTCTTCCACCTCTGTGGGTCAGAAATCTGAAAAGGGCTTAGAGCCAAGGAGGAAAGGCTGGACACATCTGGGTGACATCAGAAGAGAACCAGGAGGCCCCACCCTGGAATAAAGTCAGATCCTTTCACCAAGAGAGAAGCAAGAATTCCAACAATCACCAACTGCTTAAGGCTTTCCCCCCTTTCCATGCATAAACCTGCAATTTTCTAGGAATCTCACCAGAGACCCAGTTTACAGGGAGAGGATTTGTATTGACACCTTGCGCAATGAAGTGGCTTCTGATTCTCCCTTATCAGATTAGGATTCCATCCAAGGCATCAACAGAGCCTTCCCACTTATCTCATTCATCAGAAGACGAGGTTGGGGGAAATGTTTCTTACCAACCTTTTAGAAGTAGCTTCAGAGCTGCCAAAACTGCATATGCGGTTAATGTTGAGCCTCTCAATGCTTACTCTCCTTTGATGAACCGGTAGCTACAGTTGGGTACGCCTTTCTTCCCCTCCTCTCTTTTGGGAAGCATACTGCCCCTCCCCACCACCACTTGAGAATGTCACTTTTCTGAGCATTTCTTGTCTTAATTTATAGAGTCTGTTCTCCTTCTCCATTATGTGACTCCTGGGAAAGGAACTCAGGTCTTCAGGCTTGGCAACAAGTGTTTTTACTCACTGAGCCATCTTGCAAGTCCTTCTTCTCTCTGTTTTCCAAGACAAACATGCAGTGTTTTATTTTTTTTCAACTTAATAGTGCTGTAATACTTGGGTAATGCTTTGTTGTTTCTTTTTCTTCTTTTTTCCCAGCTAATATAGCTCACAGTACAGCATGCTAAATCACAAAGTACGAGTCCAAGGAAAGTAATGTCTTCACTACATTACAAAACTTTGGCAAGTCAATTCAGTACTCTAACTCAGTAAAATAAGACTTTTGTTGTTGTTATATAGAGCCATATAATACCTCAGTGATACTCCTCATTCTAAAAATATCATGTATGTAGCAAATGCAAATAGTGTAGTTTCAGCAGAAAAAGTTATTTTATACAAATTAATGTCATTTGAAATTATACAGCTTCTCCTTTTAAAGTGAATTTCTCACCCAGGAGCTTCTAGTTCAGAAAAGTACGGCAACTTTCTACACGATGGTGGCTGGGCTCTGTTCTGGGCTGGTCCATAGCCAGGCAGCGTTCCTTTCTGGAAGGCTTTAAGATTCTACCTTAAGGAGACATCAGTTTCTTCTAATTACTTAAAATAATAATAATAATAATAGCAATAACAATAGACCCGTTTAACTGTTCCTATGAATATGGGAACCCTCTAAAATAGTCATTTCAAGTCACAGCAACCTCAGATGGTTCCTTTGATTTAGAAGTCCTAGAGCCTTTTGTTTTATTCAAAAGTCATAGAGCCTTAGCCCAGTTCATTAAAAATGTTTACCCAAAATAGTTTATATATGTGCTTGCGTGTTCGTGTGTTCGTGTGTGTGTGTGTGTGTGTGTGTGTATACACTTGACACAAGATAGAGTCATCAGAGAGGAGGGAACCTCAGTTGAGGAAATGTCTCCATAAGATTCATTTGTAAAGCACTTCTTGTATTAGTGACCAATGGGGAGGGTACAGTCTGTGGTGGATGATGCCATCCCTGGGCTGATGGTCCTGGGTTCTATAACAAAGTGTTCAGAATAAGCTGGGGGAAGCAAACCAGATAGCGGCACCCTCTATTGCTTCTGCATCAGCCTCCAGGATCCTGTCCTGTTTGATTTCCTGTCCTGACTTCCTTCAGTGATGGACAACAATGTGGAAGTGTAAGCCAAGTAGACACTTTCCTCCCTAACTTGCATTTTGGTCATGGTGTTTTGTCGCAGCAATAGAAACTGTAATTAAGACACATGGTAAAGACCTCAATGGCATCTACAGAGTTCCTTTGCCATGTAAGCTTTCAATATCATCAGGTCATAAATACTATTTTGGGGGGTTGGTGGGGCTGGCTTATTTTTATCTTTATCTTGTATAAAGCTGCTGTATGACAAAACTTTTCCAGGGGAGGAGCAACACACATGTCTACTTACCTTAGATAGGGAGCCCATAGCAAACTCAAGAACAGATATCTACAAAGTCCAATTTGGTGAACCAATGAGTTTTATTAGGTTTACTTACAGGAATATGGGTAGGGGTAGGCAACTTCCTAGGTTAGCAAGTTTTTTTTGTTTGTTTTTTTTTTTTTTTTTTTTTTTTCAGTTGCTTCCGTTGGTTGGAGCCCTTCTCAGGCCACTGGATTGGTCTCAGTCTTTACAGCTCAGCTTTCTTCATTGTTTACCTTTCCCCCCTGGGAAGGCCCCTGTGAATCTGGTCAGTTTCAGGGACTGCCTGAAGCTATTTTGAGTTGTTTACCTTCCCACTTAAGAAGCCTCCTCAACTCTTCTGTTAAGTTTATACAAAGTAGTTCACTAACCATCAGGCATCATGGAGAAACAGAAATAACAATGCTAGGGTTTAATCAACTCAAGACTCTTGAGTTCTGCCTCTGACTCTGTTGAGATTAGTGGACCTTGAGTTTTAATTGTCAAGTATCCAAGTTGAGGATTCCATTACGGTGCCAAAAAAAGCAAAGCAAAGCAAAACAAAAAGACAACTACAACAAAAAAAAAAAAACCTGCATATGATTTTTGGTAATGTATTGTGCTCCTGACGGTATTTATCACTTTTCTTTTTAGACAGGGTAACTCTACATAGCTCTGACTATCCTGGAACTTAGCATGTAGACCAGGCTGGCCTCAAACTAACAGCGCTCCACCTGCCTCTGCCTGACAAGTGCTGGGATTAAATGTGTGCACTAAACACCCAGGCTGTGGGTATTTCTTATGACTCTTTCTTGTGTTTACTCAGTTTTAGCCAGTTGTGATACTCTCAATGCATGTTATTTAGCGGTAGTAAGAAACATACTATATGTTTATGATTCTCTCAATAAAGTTTTTCAAGTAATTTCTAAATTCCTCAGTAACAGTAGAATTCATCCCCAAGATAGACATACCACAATAAGAGACACACTCTGGTCAGTTGTCAAAAGTCAGTTGCTTCCCAGGAAGCCTGTTCAAGCAAGAAATTCATGTTCCAAAAAGGTAATTTATCCCAAGGCATACATATTATATATGATATTATATGATATTTTATTTTATTATTGTATATTCCTGCTTGCCACAAGTATCACCTACTTCAAGAGCTTGGGAAGCATTCATCACTTTTTCACATGTTTTCCCTCCACCCACGTGACTTAGTGCTTTCTTTAATTCCTTCCCAGCTGGAGAACACACATACTCACACGTATCTGTGGAATATGCGTGTGTGTGCGTGTGCCTGCTTGTGTGCACGCACCACAAATACTATTTATCTGTTGCTCGTTTCTCTTGCTCTTCCCTCAAGCAGCTTGTTATCTCTTATCTATTTATTTATTTTTTTTGTCTGTTAATCTCAAATGTAAACCACTAATTCTCCCGTATTCCCCATAGGGTAACGAGCACTGTGCTGTGCCTTTAATAAATGCTTGCAAATGGCAAAATGAATTCTTTGCCTTGGTTAAAGAGGACTTCTGCATGGAAATGAGCCCCTCTGTTTGTGTGTAGGCTCCAATGGTTCATTTTCCTGTCAGACTCCCCCGTTATGAAGGCGGTGGCAGCATCAGCCGTGTGAAGGGAGGGAGTTTGTGTGGGGAACATTTGGAGGCTCAGAAAATCCTCCCGAGCTCTGCAAGCATCACAGTTTGTTTCCACGCTTCTATTTCATTCTGTCTCAAGACCAGAATAGGCAGAGAAGAAAGATGGCAAGATCCGCAGGGTTCCATATGTGAAGTCAACCCCTAGCCCCCTTCAGAAGGAAGTGGGAGGCAGAAAGGAGAGAAATCATTAGAGAATTTCTCAGCTCTGTTAATTCTCATTGGCCTGCAACTTTGCCTAGAGGCTCCTGAACCCACAAAATGTATCACTGAATGCATGACGCATTTAATTAGTTTGAATCCTCTCCTTTCCAGTTTTTCTAAAATAACACAGAACATCTCAGGGCAACACGTGTTTTCAAACCAATGGAATTCAAACCGCGTCTAAGTCCATGCTAATAGCTGGTGTGCCTTAAGCCTCTTTTGAATTATTTATTCTTGTGTGTGTGTGTGGTTGTGTGTGTGTGTCTGTGTATAGGTATATGAACGGAGTGTGGGTGCTTGCAGAGGCCAGAGAGGAGCTGGAACTGGAGTTACAGCCACCTGGAAGATACTGATGGAGGTGCGGAGAACTGAACTTGGGTGGCCTTAACCATCTCTTTTCCCCTTCCAGTTAATCTAGAAAAGCAAAGTATGTTTTCAGTGGCAGGGCATGGAAGGTACTCAATTGAATAAAAGGAGAGAACAAGGCATGCGTTTTAATATTCTGAAAAGATAATTGAGCGAATATGGACTAGGATACTGCACGGCCACCCCCACCACTCTCAGTCCAGTCTTTCATAACATCACTGGACTGCTTTTTGAAAGAGAAGAGGCTGTCTCCAGTGAGACCATGCCAGCTCTGGAATTACTGTCCCTGTCCCATTCCTCCACCTCAATCCAATTCACACTTTTATGATTGGCTTCCTTTTTGACCCAGGCTTGTTAATTATATCCAGCTGTAGGCAAATTGCTCTTCCAAATTGGCAACTTCGAGCTCTCAAGCTGCTTGCGTGTGTGTGTGTGTGTGTGTGTGTGTGTGTGTGTGTGTGTGTGTGTGTTTCCTTTCCCTTGATAAAACCTTTGGAGCATGCATTTTCTTGACTAGTGTTTCTGAAATAATCCCCACTTACGGATATTTTAAAGAGTTCAAGGGGCTCACAGAATAACTCTGGGTTTGATTGCAGTGTGCTTCTTCAACTTGGTCCAAAACTGCCTAAGAACATAGACAGATGAGAGTTCCCCCAGGGAAGTCAGCAATTTGCCATTGCTAGGGCCTTGTTTCCCAGACATTCTGGTGTTGGGATTGAAGCTGTAACAGGCCTGGCCATGGCCATACTGGAGAGAAAAGGTACTTTCCTGTTCAGTCCAAAGCTCTCTGCGGGTAGCAAACACTTTTTTTCCCTCAGGAAATTCCTGCTTCATCTGGCATTTTCTAGTTCAGAAATTCCCTCTCTCCTCTCCCTGGGTCTCTGTTGACAGCACAGAAACTGTCTTTCTTTTTTAGTTTTCTTTTTGATTTTTCGAGACAGGGTTTCTCTGTGTAACCTTGGAACTCATGCTGTAGACTAGGCTGGCTTCAATCTCAAAGATCCATCCCCAGTGCTGGGTGAGGTTAAAGACTCATCAACAACACACAAACCCTTGCAACAACTTTACAGTGAGGAAAACTTACAGTGATTTTAGTTTTTCACTTTCCATAGGGGGTGGTAATGGGGTGGGGAATAGAAGCTCATTTTTACCTACCAACCTAAGAGGACTCTGCTTGATAAATTGGCATTGGGGATATCATTCTAAAACAGAGGAACTGAAGTGATGATTGAGATGCAGAGTCAGAAGAACCTAGTCCCAGTCCTAACCCTATTACTCGCTATAGAACCTTTGGCAAGTATTTTAATTCTAAATGGAGGCTAGTTCTAACTAGGTTGGTGGAATTACTGCTACCTGCCTTGCCCACTTCATATGCTTGGACTGAGATGAATAAGTGCACGTGGAATATGTTTTGTGAATGAAAAAAAAAACATAACTACCTAGTTACAGACAGTTGAGAGCTGCTACGTAGGTGCTGGGAATTGAACCTGGGTCCTCTGGAAGAGTACCCAGCTCTTAATTGTTGAGCCATCCATCTTTCCAGTTCCCAGTCTTTGTTTTTTTTTTTTTTTGTTTGTTTGTTTGTTTTTGTTTTGCCTGTAGACTTTTGTCATCTCATTGCTTTATCGCAATACATTACATAGAACATAAACTTTATTGTATTAGGTACTTCGAGTGTGTCATTTAGTGTTACTAAACACATCCGTGATAATGCCTTGCAGACTTCACTAGTAGCCCTCGCTAGTTTTTTTATTCCTGAAGAAATAAGATAAATATAAGACAAAGGAGATCTTTTTTGTGATTCTGTACATTTATGCACACATGTGCACGTGTGAGTCTGTGGGAGTCTCTGAGGCACTGTCAGCATGGGTGCCCCGGAAGTTCAGAAGAGGGTGTCAGGCTCCCTGGAGCTGGAGTGAGAGATGGCTGTGAGCCCTCTGACACAGTAAGAGGAAACAAACTCTGGCTCTCTGGAGGAGCAGTGTGGGTTCTTTACCACTGAATAATCTCTGTAGCCACTCCACCCTCCTCATCTTTTTCTTTCAATGAAAATCCTATAATGTCTTCAACTACTGTGCGCCAATGTTTGATCATAAACATTCTTCCTTGCGCAATTTGCTTTTTCCATAAAATTCAGCTTCGTGTATTATAAGAGATATCCTACTAAGTCATACAGTCATGACTTGGTCTATATATGGACATTTGATTATTCTCACTTTTCTTTTCTGTAAATACCTGAGTACCTAAAACATTTTTCATGTTTTGAGTTGTGTTAGGACAGCAAATAGGTAAAAGAATATGAACACTTCAGTGATTTTTTTTTTAATGAAAAATGCCAGAGCAGGAGAGTGGAGATTTCAAAAACAGCCAACTACCAAACTGATGGTGAGCCCCACTGGTCCACTTTAGCTGTGAGCCCTAAGGATAAACGGACCCCTTCGCTTGCTCAAAATGTTACTGCTTTTCTCCTGGTCTTGTTGAGAAGCCATCTCTGCTGATTCCTTGTAAGAATTTCCTCCTTTCTCTTCTTTTTCCTCTTCCCCCCTTTTTTTGGTGTGTGTGGGGGGGGGCAGTAAATTGCTTCACCCCAGTCTTGCTATTGCCTGAGCTCACTGAAGCCTAGTATAGTCTGGATTCCTCCCTGTGATACTGCCCATCTGAGGGGCCTGGCCCATCTTGAGCGCTCCCGAAGCATTATCTGTACTGTTACTCCTCCATCACAGAGAAAAATAAAAAAGCAATTCTTTATCTCTTGTTCCAGGGAATGGCTACGATAAGAAGGGTGGTACTCTCCACCGTCTACATCTCTATAGGATTTTGTTTGCAAACATTTTGCCAAATCATGAGCATCCCTCATCATTCTTGCAAGAATAAAACAGGTGAATTCACATGGACAGAGGAGTTTGCTTTGCTTTTACTGTGGCAAATTACTGCTAATTTTTTTTTAGAAGGTCCTGCTAAATCTTCGGAAAGGAAAATAATAGGTTTTGGTTACCTGTGATCTAGAAAAGCTCCTCGGTGTAAGAAACAGGGCCCCAGGGTACACTGTGCTTCAAGTTATAGGTTAATGAGCAAAGGTACAGCCACGTTGTACCCTGAGGGAGGAAGCCTGCACTCTGTTGAACTGAATTGACAAATGTTAGGCTGGTTACAGGTGCTAATGAGCAATCAAGACGGGAGTTTAATGAAGTTTCTCTCCTCGGCAAATAAAAAAGAAACGCACTTTCTCCCTCTTGATCTATATGTATGTATAATATATGTACATAGATATGTATGTATCTAGATATATACAGAGACAGCATACAGTTACTTGCATTTATATTTCCTGTTCAAAACCTAGTCATACCAGCATGTATGTGTTACAGAACGATGTGGCTTTGTAAATGGCGAGAATGTTATGTTAAATTGAATCTCACCTCATTTTGATTTTAAAAGGCTAAAGATGTCTGAGTGGCTGACAGGTGTCAATCAAGACTATTGTTAGAACTTGCGTATACGGCGTCAAAATTCGAAGTCAAAGTTATGCTTACTCAATTGTGATCACACTTGCTTATGTCATATTTTGCAGGCTTAAATAAAGTAAACAGCCATACAGTGTTGCTACAGAAGCAAGTCAGGGTGGCATTTGGTGAAACCCCGTCAAGCTCCTAAGGCAGCAAAGGGACAGAGTTTAAAGATGTTAGCGCAGCATAGGGTTCCTTCAGAGCAACCATGCTGTCGGGGCAAAGTCCTTTTATTAAGTACTCATTTCTTAAATAGGTACAAGACAATAAAAAACAAAACGCAAACCAGGCTCTACCACACCAGGCTATGCAAAGGCAGAGGGGCGAGGAGCTTCTCCAGCAACAAGCAAAGTCAGTGACGCGGCAAGTAAATTCAGATATTCTGTAAATGACAAACCAGAAATGAGGAACGCCAGCTGTTCACACTGGAAACTTACCCAACATTTTATTTTAGTCCAAGTTTTATTTATTATGAGAACAAACGAGAGTAAGTTTTCAGTGGGTGTAGGGAGTCTTATTCCTTACCACAGCAATAAGGAACAGTGAAATTTCAGCTCAGCTCGGCGTTTTAAAGGTTGCTCCCCTTTCTTCCTATCACCAACCGCTCCGGTGGGACCGCCACCTTGGGGACCGAACCCCAGGACGCCTCTTCTCGGGCGCCTCCTCCGTGGTTCTCCCACTGTCCACCCACACTCCTGCCTCTCAAGACTCGCTTCTAGGGGAATCAGGCAGTGAGCTGCGCCGCTTCCCTCTTTCCGGCTCGCAGCCCGGGAGCCGCGCGGCCACCGAGCCCAGGTGGCGAACAAAGGCTGCGCGGGGCGCGCGGCCGGGCTGGCGCGCGTCTTCCCGGCAGGAGGCGACGGCGGCGGTGGCGCGCGCCGGAGCCCGCATTCCACCGAAGCGGCCGGAGCCCGCGGGGCGACGTCACCCCAGGCTCCGCCCCCGTCCCTCCCCGAGCAAAGTAACTCTGGACTACCCTGAGCTGCCTCTACCGAGCATGGAGAGCAGTGGCCGCGGCTGGCGGGCGACGCTTTCGCCCGCGAGGTAGTTTGCCGACGTTGTGCAAGGACGAAAGTGCTGGCGGGTGGCCGCGGCGTCCCCGCGAGCCCCCCACGAGGCCGGGCGGGCGGCTGGCTGGTGGATTTCGCCGCGATACCCCCGGAGGCTCTTTGCAAAGCTGCTTGAAACTTCTCCCAAACTCGCCATGGATGTGGCGGCGGCGGCGCTGCTTGCTTTTGTGGCGCTCTGGCTCCTGTCCCCATGGCCTCTCCTGGGGTCGGTCCAAGGCCAGTTTTCAGCAGGTGAGTGGTCGGTCGTGGGGGGCATCTGGGGTCTGTGGCTGTCCTCAACCTTGGACTCTGAGGGAGGAGGAACTAGCTGGTTGCCGGGACTGGGGATTCGGGAGGCGTTTGCTCGGGGTGGGGGGTGCAGGTTGAAGCCAGGTCTGTCCTGGGAGTTTGTGTCAGGCGGGACGAGGTCAGGAGGTGGGCGCCACCCCGCTCAGGTAACTTTTACGTTCGCGACCCATTGTTTCCGAGGCTGGCCGGGCACGCAGACAGCCCCGGGTATACTGGATGGAGTCTGTGGCGACCTTGCTTTTCTTTGGTGAACCGTAGATTCTTGGGTGAACCGTAGATTCTTGGGCGTCGGGAAAGCAGTCCTCACAGCCTTAGTTAGGGAAGAGAGAAAGAAAAAGTACTTAGGGCTCCCGGGACCACGATTCTTTGGCTCGCCGAGCGGGCTGGTGGCTCTCTGCCGCCAGACTGTTCAAAAATTACCCGGGAAGCTTTTGTCAGAATTGTGGGGACGCGTAGGGACTGACATCGGCGCGCTCTGCCAGGTGCTTTTTGTCCCGGGAATAACCTCCTCAGACTATTGTCCAACTACTTCCCTGTGACTCTCGGAGGCTTCTTCCTCCTCCGCTGAGGGTTGAGAGTTGCTCCTGGGTTGATTACAGGGCGCAGCGTGGAGCATGTTGCATGTGTATGTTGGCGGAGCCCGTACGACGTTTGGAAATGTGACTCTTAGGATAGAATCAAAGCTGTCCTGGGCTGCGAGGGCTGGGCGCCCATTCCCGGAAGGCTTACCCTGCTTATGTATTGAAGCCAGCACAAAGCTGGCTCCACATCTCCCTGAGTCCGCCTGGATGACCCGGGCTGGGAACGTTCTCAGTCCACCAGGGGAACCCGGGTAGAGAGACGCGACGCAGAGTTCCATGGTTATCCCCTTTTGAATCTCACAGAAGACCCTGGACTTCCGGTCTCTCGGACTGGTTGTCTCTGTTCCCAGCCAGTTTTGATATCCTTCCTGGAGATCGGTTTCTTTTGTGTGTCCTCTGCCGGCTCTGAAGTTTCACCTGGTGGACGCTGGGGAGCGAGCTCCCAGGTTGATTTTCTGCCTCCCGCAGGGCTTGACAACTTTTCTGGCCAACCGACCCGGCCCCGCGCGTTTGGCGGGCGCATCTGCTGCCTGGGTTCCTAGGACAGATGGAAACACAGAAGGGCCGAAGGGTGACGGGAAACGAGACTGTCGCGCTTCTGGCTGAACCGACAGGATGCGTAGACCGAACTTACTTTGTATTTGACAGTTTCATTGTTATGACTGCCCGATTTCCTGGAAATAAACTCACCAGGTTGTTTTCCGGAGCAAATCCTTCATTAGCTTTTCTTCTCCCCTCCCCCATTTTCAACTGTATACAAGGAGTTAGATCTCTCAGATTCTGGTGCCTGAGTGTACCCTCCTCTTAGGCAGAGGCTGTGAAATGGTAGCAGGCAAAGGAGAAACCGTGTATCTAGGAGATGTGCAGAGGGCACCAGTTCTATGCAGTGAGCTCCGACGACTTAATTTAATTCTCTCCGGGTTCGGTATTACCGCCCGCGTCTCGGCCATACAATGCTGTTAGTATTGGAACCATGCTTGATGTAACTCATTATATGCAGCAAGTTGGAGGGAGTATTGATTTCTACACAGTGCTTGTCACTGCACGGAGAGCGTAGCTTGAGAAGGCATGTAGTTTGCTAATTGAACTTTACCAGTTGCATGAGTAAACTCATGTATTCGGGACTGGCGACTAGTGATGTCTTCACAGCCGATGGATATAGGCTCAACATTGGAGAAACTTTTCTTTTTTAAAGTGTTATTTATCTTTTTCATCAACGGGGACTGAGACTGCCTCATCACAGGGCGCAGATGTGCTTCTGAGAGTTTATTATGAATGCAGCCAGTTCTCACAGAACTGCTAACATCTTCTTGCTATTCAGGATATGCATGTATGCCCACAACCAAAGGTCTTTTATCTCTCAAGTTTAAAGTCAGGTTTTGGACTTATCTGTCTGTCTCCAGAGATTTAAAGTTGGTTTTGTAGGCATTTCTTTTTTTTTCTAGTTGTCATAAATCATTTGGAATTGTAATGTCATTAAACTCCTTGGCATATTTGTAAAAAAAATATTGATTGGAATTGGAGATGAATTAGAGATTGAAATGATTGAAAGTGCTTTTTTATTTCTTGCTTTTTTTTTCTTCTGATAGTCTATTTTAAATGATGAACTTCTGGAGAAATTTAAATAAACATGCATTAAGGATCTAAAGAGGCATATTTTCAAAGTTTTAAAGTAGTCCATTTTCTTAAATATGCATTAGGAATCATGATTACCAAGGTCAGGTCGTCACTTTTCATTATTACTATGTGGCTGTACATGTTGTACGCTTCAAAAACAAATTGGGGAGGATACTGTAGTTGGGAATTTGAAATGTCCTTTACACACTGAATCTCTTTGTGTCTCAGTCACACATTAACACTTTCCTATCACAACCGGCTTTTTTTTTCCTGTTTTTTTTTTTTCAAGTCTAAAGCTGCTGCATGGCAAACATCTTTAAAGCCAGGACTTTCTGAATTTCACCCTTCACTCTAGCCTCTGAAAACAACACTTGCATCTGCATTCTATCCAGGAAAACTGAGGTATGGGAGACCAGAGTGTTAGGACAGTCTTTTTCCTGGGCTGCATTGCCATTCTTGTTGGTCTCACCATGCAAGGAAGCTTTCTGTAGAACTCATGACCGACAAAACCTGTCTTGCTTGGAAACTCAGCTTTCTCATCTATAAAATGGGGATAATAATACGCGTCCTGACCTTTCCACATAGTTTTTATGAGGACCAAGTGAAGTCGTTTATGTGAACCAGCACTGTCAACTGTAAAGTATGGCTGAGCTATCTGGGGTGTAATCATCATAAATTAAGGTAGCCCGAGTGCCAGAGTTTCAGCTTTTATGGCTCTTAAACTCTTAGAACTCTNTGTGTGTATGTGTGGGGGTGTGTGAGAGAGAGAGAGAGAGAGAGAGAGAGAGAGAGAGAGAGAGAGAGAGAAGGAGGGAGGGAGGGAGGGAAAGAGGAAGAGAGAGAGGAGGGGGAGGGAGAGAGGGAAAGAGGGAGAGAGGGTTATTCCACTAGTCTCCATTTCCATCATAAAGATTGATTCTGAGCACGAGTTTGATACTGAGACAGCAGTATCAGAAATTATCTTTGATCATTTTTCAGCTCAGCTATGCCAATCTTTCACAAATTGACGAAAGTGTTGCTACTAATATTCCTAGTGCCCTAATTGCAGGGAAAATACTTGGATAGTGTTGTGATTTTAAGGTGATTTGTTGAACTGGTTCAGTGTTTCCTCAGAGTGCAGAATTACATGTAACTTTGGATGCAGTCTTACCAATGACCTAGAGAGGGACTATTGTGTCTGCTATGAAGTGAGCCTGGGAACGCTTGCTGCTCAAGATCTTGCCTTGGATCAGGTCCTGGCACATCACCCTGGTCATTCCTTAGGACCTTACAACGAATCAAAACAGACCCCCTTGCCTTGCGTCTGGCTTCTTGCTGTCTCTAGTACAAAATTAAATTTCTCTTACTCTGATTATCTCCTGGGCAGATACTTTGGAGCCGGCTCGTGTTTAAGGCTTGCCATTTCGTTCTCTAATTTTGATGGACTGGTATTCTTTGTTGTCTAAATACATTAAAATTCCGAATTCTGCGCTCTAATAATGATATGGATAATTTCAGGACTGTTTTTCTTTCTCAATGGTTCCCTTATATCTGAGTTTCCTAGCCTGTGAGATGTCATTTTGTGTCTGCCTGCCCAGACGGGAAGAGGCAGGTTTGGCTGCTGTTTGTTCTTTGGCATGTGTGTTGCTGACAGCTCTTCTCTTTGTATTCATGAACGTGAATCTCGAAAATAAATCAATAAATCATCCCCTCTGTTACTGTGTCCCTCTTTCACACTTCGGCCCACACCTCCCTGATAACAACTTAGCTCTACATCCATAGTCAGCAAACCAGAAGCTTGTCTCTTTTGCTAAATATCTTTAGGTACTGTGTATGTTTGTAAATGCTAGCCATATGACCGGTCCACTACCCAAAGCTAAACCAGTGCTCTCACATACCAGACCCTCTCCTATGTCCAGTATTGATGTATTAGTGCCAATGTGTGGAGCCTTAAATTTGCATGGCATAATTTCACATGGAGAAAGTGTCTTGGCTACCACTCATGTTTCCCCAAGATTGTATTTAGGCAGAGGAGGTTATACTGAGTGTGGATCTGCACTGTTCCCATTTCTTCAACTTAGTTTTTCGTGGAGGAAGGGACAAAGGATTGTTGAAGGCTGAGAGCAGGAACTATCAACAGAATTTATAGACAAAATACAGGGGGTGCGTGTGTGCGTGTGTGCATGTGTATGCATGTGTGTGCGTCCATGTGTGTGGGTTCGTGTGCACGTGCACATACATGCGTGACGTCATCTATCTAGTGTTCAGAAGATGGAAAAGCGTCTTTTTTTTTCTGAGCCATTTATGAGAATTGGCCTCTTTGTCTTTGTCCAAACAGATTCATTTCTTATTCTGAGAGTGCAAACATTTCCCTCTGTGTATTCCTCTCAGACATTCCCCTTTGATCATCTGTGTCTGGTCTGTGTTCCTCTATCAAATGGGGTTTCTCTGCCTAAAAAGGTTGTAATTGCTTTTGAACATGACTTGTTTTTTTGCAGCAGAATCCATGCTGTTGATCATAGTTACTGAGAAATTGTACAAAACATATCAAGTCACCTTATATCTTAAAATCGTGTTTGATTACAAAGCTAATGAATAATACATCTATCAGACTGCTCTTTATTTCAAAAACAAGCCTGCATATCCATCAAATAATTTTTTTTAGTGTCACAGAATGTTTGCTTCTTGTGGTTATCCATTCCTGAGTGAGAGGCTTCATAGTCCCTTTTGTAAGAGAGGGTGGAAAATTTGAATACCAGGTTGCCTAGCGCTCTAGATAAGTGGATAATTTATATTTAACTGTGCCTTGGAAAACTTTTTGGAAGTTGCCACATTTGGATGCTTATAGCACGAAGCCCAAGGCAGAAACTTGGCCAACTTCAGACTCCACTCAGGACAGACGTGACACACACGATTGATGGAAATTCCCCAAAGAATCAGAGCAGCTCATAAGACATATTAATAAATTAACTTCTCAAGACAGTGTTTCTCTGTGTAACAGCTCTGTCTGTTCTGGAACTCACTGTGTAGACTAGACTGGCCTCTAGCTTATGGAGATCTACCTGCCTCTGCCTCCCAAGAGCAGGAATTAAAAGTGTGTGCCACCAATGCCCAGTCATAAGACACATTTTATGCAGTCAGTTATGAGATGTGTATCTCTGTTCATCTTGAGTTCTTTTCAGATTTCTTTTTTTCTTTCTTGTTTTCTTTCTCCCTTCCTCCCTTCCTCCCTTCCTTTTTTCCTTCTTTCCTTCTTCCTTCCTTCCTTTCTTTTCTTTTTTGATTTGGGTTAATGTCTTGGTTAGTCCCCTTATGGAAGCACAGTTTCCCTCATATAAAAACTTGACTGTGTGTTCTGTTTCAGGTTGTTGAGGTTCTGGGAAAATACTGGGGTGGGCATGCAGGGACTGTATTGATCCTGCTGTGGAACACTGCCATTTCTCCACTTAACCCTGGTGCAAAGTATTTTTTTTTTTGGCATTCTGCTATTTATTGATAATCCAGAAAAACATATTAAAGGCTTATTTTGTCATTTACAGTTATTTTAGGTGCAAAGTAAGTGGTCTTAAGTGAAATAATTCATGCTTCCACTTAGGTGACTGTAGAGCCCAGTGAATGAAAAAGCGATGAGCTGGGCGATGCTGGCTGAATCTTCTACCGGCATCATGGGGTAGGGGAGCCAAAGGGAAGCCTTTGTCGGAATAAAGCCAAAGGGGAGTGTTCTAGGGAATTATAGTTTTCAGTTATTTAGTTGGGAGAGCCGAAAGCTTTAAGTATGTCTATTTTAATGATAGTGTGAACTTCAGTGCCAAAGTCTCATACTAGGAAGACGCTGAGGAAAAGAGGTGATGGAGTTGAAAGTGCCTACTTACATTCTTTGAAAGACTACTGAAAGTCTATTCGTATTTCTTTTCTTTTCTATTTTGTAGAGGAGAAACTGAATTTATACTAAGTGAACTATTTGGTCTAGTTCACTTTCCTGTTCCATTATATATTACGTACATAGTAAGTATGTAATAAAACTTCCAGATTGGCCTCTGTGTAGTCACTTTTCCCAGTGCCTCCTGCTCCTGAATTAGCTGTCCAGGCTGGAACTCTGGACCTTGTCCTGGGCAGCTGCTGGACTGGCCATAGAAATTCTCTTAATTGTAGTTGGGCAGTGTGCTGGTCTAGCAGTTGCCTAAGTGGAAGAAGTGAGAGCCTGGTCCCAGCTCCTCGGTGTCGTTTGGTAGCAAGGGCAAGAACAGGAAAGAGGCCTTTCTCTGGCCAAGACGTCATGGTTGATTGCCTTCTGGTCCTTGTGTTCCTCTACTCCAAGGCATCCTGGCATTCGTGTGGTCTGTGGAGCATCAGCATTAGCTTGGCTTGGGACCTTGTGGTGGTCTCTGGTCAGCTCTACACATATTGGATTGGAATCTATATTTTAATCAGGTGATTTGCTTGGTTATTTTAGTTTTTGGAAACATTGTATTAGAACAAACAAAGCTGAGCTTGAAAAAGGATGGTCACATGCACTTCATTGTAGGGTTGTAAGAGTTGGGATTAAGGGTTAAATTATGACATAAAATAGAAATCTCTGGGTTTATAATTTTTTATAGATTTTGAAAAAGATTTACTATTTTTATCTTATATACATGAGTGTCTTGTTTGCATGCATGTCTGTGTGTAGTGTGCTAGGTTGGTGCCTATGGAAGTCAGAGGAGAACATCACATCTTCTGGAATTGGAGTTGTATATGGATGTGAGCTGTCGTTGGGTGCTAGGAATCTTGACCCCAGGTTGTTTGTAAAAACAATTGCTCTAAATCACAGAGCCACCTGTCAAGCCCCAGATTTATAATTACTATTTATATTTCCTGATAATAATTTAGCATCCCTGACACATCAAAATAATTAAGATTACATGAGGTTTTTTTTTATATTTAAAGAACACTCAGGCTTGAGAATAATTTTTTTCATAAGAAGACAAATATAAAGCTAAAGTTTTAGTTATGGATGTTACTTGAAAGAATATTATACGTGCGGATACTGTCTAGGGAACCAAAAATACTATGCATAAACTACCTTTGCTTGATTTAATGTTGGTAAGGGAAATAATATTCCCTCTGACATTAGTACCAATTGTCTCTCGCTTTATAACTCTCTTTCTTCCAAGATCTCTGTAATAGGGAGCATGTTTGTAGGTCAGTCAAATTTAATGCATGGGAGTTAGTAGGTAGAATACATTCAATTTCACAGTGATTGTTTTTCCAGTGTTTTTTCTGTTCATATTTAAGCACAGAGATTGCCAGCTTTCTCAAGAGAAAAAAATTATGATTTAAAAGACAGTGTACACTGTTTGTGTCAAAACACAGTTTTCCGTGTATTTTATAGCTTGCTTTAGCATTCTTTTAGAAAATGAATTTCCCCAAAGACCTAATTGCCTCTTTATTAATGAGTCTGTAAGTGTTTTTTGCTTTCCATTTACTGTTCTAAATGTGTCTACTTTTGCTAGCAGTTTCAACAGTGAAGTCTCTGATGAAATCACAACTGCTATGTTTGTTTTTGCTGTTTACTAGTGATTTGGAAAAATACTGGCACAATGACATGGTTATAACAGCGAGTAATGAAAGGCAAAAAATATAAATGGATGTTAACCTCTGCTCATTGATAACACCGTGATGGTAGAAGCTTGAGTTTGGGGATGGTAGATAGCAAGATTCTCTGTGCTTTTGATATTGTAAATAAGAATCAACTTAGCCTACAGTGTCTGAACTGTGAGAAACAGAGCTGTTGGGATTAATAAGTTGCGGATTGATAAATTCCGTATCGACTTAATACTTTGGGGTTTAAGAGGGAGATCTAATTAGAGACAATTATCAGGCAGGCCTGGAAAACCTCAGAGTTTTTCACACACCTTCAAGAACTTTGGAATTTAAATGTTCTCATCAATCATTTCTCTCTCTTTTTTTTCTAATTTTATTCCAAGTTTGCTAGGCCCACTTCCCCTCCCCTTTTTAGCTATACTTAGGTGTACTTAATCTCTTATCCACTGAAAAAGGAAGATTTTCCCAAAGCAATTACAAAAACAGTAGGAACTACCATTTGCTGAGGGCCTATGACCTAGTAAAATCTAGGATCAATGCGTTACATATTTTAAAATCTCCGCAATATCCTTTTGTTTCCATTCTCCACACGGGCTTAGCGAGGGAAAGCAGTCAGTGTCTCCAGAGATCCTGTGAGGAACTGGTTGAGACAGGATTTGTTATTGAGTGAATGAATGCACACGCCTGGAGTGATTACATATTTTCCTTTCAGATTAGCAGAAAATGCAACAAACTGGAGAGGCCGCTACAGTGTCACCTGCAATGGAATGAAATTAGATTTGAACAATTGAAGGAAGGAATGAAGGACCGTGTGTGTGTGTGTGTGTGTGTGTGTGTGTGTGTGTGTGTGTGTGTGTTGTCTGTCGGTCTGTCTTTCTGTGTGTGTGTGTCTAAAATCTTTCTGGTAGGAAGCAAGGAGATAGTGAGGGGTGGGGAATTACGGGGGAGACATTGGGTTCGATGTCACATCAGGGGCGCTGGGTGGGGTGAGGGTTGGGAAGTTGAGGCTTAGCTGCTAAGGGTAGAGTGGAGAACTACGAGAGGAAGGGGTTTGTGTTCTCCCAGGTTTCTGTTCATTACAGAGCAGGTGTTTGCACTCAGGGCTGACTTACTCTTGTATCTCCCCTTGAGTCATACTTTAAAAGCAGGAATGTCTTATTTTAATTATTTTATCCTCTCTGTACTGAATGAATCCAGCTTTAAGCTAATGACTTTTACATCTGATGCAACTTGCTCAGAGTGGTCTATCCGGGAAGAACTTCAGTTTTCAGTCAGTATCTGAAGCTGGATGTGGTGGTTCATGCTTTTAATTCCAGCAGAGGTAGGTGAGTCTGGGAGACCTGGGCCAGCCTGGTCTACATAGTGTTAGTCAGGGCTATATAAGACCTTGGCTTACAAAAGGAACAGAACCCAAACTGATTTAGTACTTGAGTCACGTTTGTTATAACACACATATCATTCTGCTTATTGATAATATTTTTCCTTTATTGATTATATATACAGTGTTCTGTCCACATGTATGCCTATAGGCCAGAAGAGGGTGCCAGATCTCATTACAGATGGTTGTGAGCTATCATGTGCGTGCTTGGAATTGAACTCAGGACCTCTGGAAGAGCAGCCAGTGCTCTTAACCACTGAGCCATCTCTCCAGCCCTTATTGACAATTTATATAAATAAAAAAACATTCTATAATCATTTTTTTTTTGTATCTAGAATTTTAAAATTAGTGCTTTCAAAATATAAACCTGTTTTACCCACTGGGTTTTGATGACAAGTATCTACTGATCCTAAGTGTCAATAATGTATGTGGATGAAAGGGATGGTCAGGTAGCTGCTTGCTTTTCAGGTATGCTGGTAGGACCTATTTATGCTTATATGCATATGTATAACAGAACCAACAAGAGTACGAAAGTGTGGTCTAAGCTTTGGGAAATGAATAGAATGGGTACAGTGAAACCAATCTACTGCTCTCTTACTCTCTGGACCCTAATATTGAAAACTGTGAAGTGCAGGTGCATTTGCATGACTTTGCTCTACTCATTTCTGCTACCCATGATGCATAACTGTAGAACACGGAAATTAGGAAGAGATGCTAAACATTTGAAGTATCCGGTAATGAATAAAATGAAGAGAAGTAGCAGCCGGGTGCGCAGTTACTCTTATTCTAGTATATCAGTTCTTGCGACCCCTTTGGGGTTTGCATATCAAACATCCACATTACAGTTCACAAAAGTAGCAAAACTGCAATTAGGAGGTAGCAATGAAACAATTTTATGGTTGCGGATCACCATAACCTGGGGAACGGTATTAAAGGATGGCGGTGTTTGGAACATTGAGAACCACTGTGCTAGTGAAAGAGTTTCCCGGTATCTTAGTTTTATTTCTGGTTGTGGTAAAACACCCTGACAAAAACAGCTCACAATTCCAGATTGCAGTTCACCATTGCGGGGGAGGTCAAGGTTTCAAGAACCTAGGTTAGAGAGTCACATTGTAGTCATAGTCGTGAGCTGTGAATTAATACATAAATGCTAACTGCTCAACTCCCTTCCTTCGCTATCATGCTATCATACAATCTAGCATCCCTTGCCTAGGGAATGGTGCCACCTACAGTGGTCAGGTCTTCCTTTCTAAGTTATTGTAATCAATGTAATCCCACAGACATGCCTGCAGGCCAACCTCATCTAGGCAATTTCTCATTGAGATTCTTAAAGACTTTTTCATTTGACATTTGTTTCTATTTTTTGGGGGAAGGGTGCTTTGCCTGCATGTGTGTCTGTGTATCATTTGTGCGAAGTGCCCACAGAGGTCCCTTGGGAACTGGGTGGTTGTAAATTGCCACGTGGGTGTTAGGAATTGATCTTGGAGTCTCTGGAAGAGCGGCCAATGTGCTTAACTGCTGAGCCATCCTTTATTGCAATTCTATTAGGTGATTCTGAGTTGTGTCAATTCAACAACTGAAGCTTAACTATCACACCCAGCTCTGCTTAAATAAATGTTGGTGCTAGTCCTTTAAGCTCTGGGATGATTAAGGACCATGACTTTCCAGATTAGGCAAAGAAACTTCCATCATCCCTAATGGATGCCGTGGCCTGGGCTTGTGGCTCAGCATATAGAAGTAAAGAGAGCAGTCAAACTAGAGATTTATTGATTTCATCCTGTCTCTCCCTGCCACCGGAGCTTATTTTAATATACCTTTGTTTGTCAGTATGGAGAACTCCTTCACTGATCATGTTTTCTCTTGTGTATTCTTATTTTCTCTATGATTTCGTTTCTCTGTTTATGTCAGCATAAGTTGTGTTAACCAAGTCCGACTTGATGAAGTTTGTCATCATCTGGCTGGATGGTAGCAGATGGTTCATATTTACCTCTCTACCTAAGTTCATATTTACATACTTAGGGACAAATATGTTTGAAAAAGGACTGGCAGAGACCTGAGTCACGGCAACAAAAGGCTTTGGAGCTTGGGTCCAGAGCATTGGACTTGCAGCAGGAGGGAAACCATAACTGTCTGAGCTTTGCTCTCAACCCTTTTCTCTTTAATCCTTCATTTCCTCACAGTACTGTGGGTATATTCCAAATGAGGAATGACTTTAATGTCTTCTCTTGTTACTCGGCCAGACACCTTTAAAGATAAAATGAGTAATGTATGTGAAAATTCTTCTATAATTGTAAACTCACATAAAATGCAAATTCTGTTAGGGATGTAAACTTTGGTGATAAATAAATTATTGTTGAAGGCATAGGAAGTGTGTGTGCGGAAGAATGGAAATGAGAATCATAGATGCTTCATATATATTCATGTCTGAGTTATACAGTGCCTATGTAAATGCTGAGAAAGTGCTGAGATAAATAAGAGTTTATGTGGTCCCTGTGAACAGTGGGTGATTCTGCTGTCATGTGTCATCCAGTGTAGCCCCTCCCATTTCAGTTCTGCAGATACACAGAAATGCTACCAAATACCGTTGGCTTGTTTTCTATCTGTACCATAAATACCTTCTAATTGAACATGGATAAGCATATGTTGTAAGGACTGGAATCATGTTTAGCGACATGTATAGTTTTTCCCTTTTAGAGTTGGGAAGAGATAGAAAATCCTCTTTCTGGGGCTGAGTAGAGTACCTGCCTAGCATACACAGAGCTCATCCTCAGCACCTCATAAAACAGGGTGTGGTGACTCCCTGGCTTAGTTCCAGTGCTAGGGGGGTGGCAATACGATGGATCGGGAGTTTATGGTCATCCTTGAACACTTAGCAAGCTGGAGGCCAGTCTGGTGTACGTGGAACCCTGTCCCCAAAACAAAACAAAAACAAAAATAAAATAAAACAAAACAAAACCAAAAACAATCAATCAAACAAACTAACAAAAGCAACTACAAAATCAAAACGCAGCCTTTTCCATCCAAGCTGACTTTTCTGGTGTTTTTTTTTTTTTTTTTTTTTTTTTTTTTTT
>NW_026067910.1:15743059-15785552 GCF_014885135.2 Alexandromys fortis | reverse complement strand
TTTTTTTTTTTTTTTTTTTTTTTTTTGCTTCTGGCCATGATTGTGATGATACCTTTTTAAATTCTATTCCTCATATCTTTAGTATTTGCTATGTGTCAATGCCAGGGAAAGTACTGAGGATGTTGGGAAGCAAGTCCCTGTCCTGGAGCTTGGGAAGCCGGTATTTGACCTAGAGGAGGCCTCTTTCTATAGAGCTTCCTACCTAATGCTTCACAGTGCAGCCGGAGGCTATTTTGTAACTGACCACACCTTCAGGATTTGGCAAGTCTCAGAAATCAGGCTGATCTGCTTCAGAACTTGCCTAGTATAATTCTAGTGTATGAGAGTCTCCTGTCCTTGAGACTGCCCTTCCCCCCTCCCCGAAAAGCAAAATGCCGCAGAAGGAGAACTGTGCAAAAACTGCCATCATGATAGTAAAATTCCACTGAGCAGAATTTCTCCAAAGTTGACTAACCTGAAGTGTAAACAGAGTCCCAGGAGGAGAGAATATTGCTGTTTTCCGAGATTCTGACAGGTGCTGGCTCTCCTGCCTGAGGCAGGAGTGGGAAGAATCTTCACCAGGAAGGGTCTTCAACATAGGCCTCCACTGTATAGTACAGAATCACACATTTATATCCTAAACGTTCTTTAGGTAGAGTGCCTGGTTGTTGGCTGGATTTATATCTCTTGTGACCTATGGCTTTTGTTACCAAGACTCCAGAGTGCCTGGAGGCTTTCTCTGCTATTTCTCCCACTCCTCGTATCGAGGAATGAAGGTAGGCTGAGGACATCCACCCCCTAACTCGCCAGCTAGCACCCGTATCCCAGAAACAGAACACATTCCCTCCGGTACTTTGATCGTCCTTTATGACAGGACATTGATAGTCGTATGTAAACACATCCATCCTTTATAATGGGAAACAGAGAACGTGGAATTTCTTTCTTCAGCAAGACCTATGCAGTCTGCTACCTGTGAATTTAGGAGAAAAGCAATTTTAGAAATGAGTAAATGTTTTCTAAGCCAAACTCAAACTTCCAAATTACATAGACATAAGCATTAAAAACAGAAGCAAAGAAAGCAAAGACTTTTAAACTGAGTAACTAATACTTTGTGCCCATTTCAGGTTTAGTCAAAACACAGCCACATGCTGGTGTCCGCTCTGTGTATTTGGTAATGCAGAGGCGCACGGCACTGGGCTGGACTGCGTATGGTCAAAGATGGGCTGTAAAATTCTCTTGATCTCTCCTTCCATCACTTGCCTTTAGTTTTCTCATTTGCATAGCAGGGCAATGAAGGTATGTGCTCCAGATATGTGTTTTGAGGAACGCTGAGCTTAAGTACTTAAAAGAGTACCTGGAGCACTGAGTTTAAGTACTTAGAAGAGTGTGTGGTCCATTAATTAATAGCATCTGTTCACTTTAATTGTCCTCATCACTACTGGACTAAGTCAACTTAAGTTTGGTGGGTAGCAAATCTCTTGCTGTTCTTTTTAAAAACCCTCTGCTGCAGTTTTGTTTGTTTGTTTGCTTGCTTGTTTGGGTGTTTTTTATTTCACTTTTAAATAAGCCCAGCAGAGAAGATAATGGGGTAACTTGAACTAAGCCAAAGAAAGCTTTGTGGTGATAGACAGAGATAAGAGACAGTGCGGTAAGGAGCGAACAATTCAATGTTTTGGAAAACAAATTTCTGCCGCTGAGACTCTTTAACAATGAACAAGAAGTCGGTGATGTGTATGTGCGGGCATCCTCGTGGCATACGTGTGTGGATAGATACTTGTGGAGGTTCAGAAGAGTGTGTTGGATCTTCTGGAGCTGCAATTGTAGGTGGTTGTGGGTTCTCTGGAAGAGGATGAATCTTTGGGTGAATGATCAGGAAAATGAAGCAACACATTTAAAAGTCAAAATCCAAAGCCACAGCGAAAGTCATGGTGCGGGCATTCGGAGGGGTTTATGAGAAGTATTAGTTTTAGGGCACTTCCTATGGTCTTGGAAGATGCAGTCACAATTTCTCGAGCAGGCCGGATGCTGTGGGAAGTTTGAGACAAACAATACATGACTTAACCCCCGGAGACCTAAACTGAGTTACAACGTGTTAAATTGGTGCTGGGAATAAGCTGTACGTGGGAATTGCCTAGGACATTCTCTTCTGCCTCAATCACTGTCTGTCCCAGTGAGACGTGTGTCTGGTGGACGAACAGCAGGCAGGCTGAGAAATCAGGGTAAAAGACGAGAGGCAGGCCCATCTGAGCTTTTCGTCAACTTCCAGAATGAACAAGGTGTGCGGCTGTTTCCTCCGTTTGCACTCAGCATCCGTGCTAACCAAAAGCATACTGCTGACATTTAGAATAGGCATTTGCCCGTGGGTTCTTACAGCTAGGATTTTAGTTTGGAAGGTTGTGCGGAGATTTAAGTTTGCTTAGTACACAAAATAACGAAGTGGTTTCAAATGCGTTCAAACTCCCAGAGTGTTTTAGGCCACTGCCTGCTGTCTGAAGCCATTTTCAGTGCCAGTCCAGGGTGGCAGGGTGTGATAAAATTCCTGACTATTGTTAGCACCTGTGCAGAGGGAGTCCTCTGAGCACATCTCGTGGATTTGAGCTCTGCACAGGTTCAGGTTTCTGGCGCTCAGGCATTCTTAACGGTTTCTCAGTATCATTTCCAACTGCAACCTGTTTTCACTTTGCCTGTGTGGTGCTTGGGAAAGCTTGCTCTTTCCCGACCTAAAAGACTTCTTAACCTCTCTGCGGGAGAAGCCAACTTTGCAGCACAGCCTTGAATCCAACTGAACTCACACACTTACGGGATTTAACTAACCATGTCAGGACTACTTTGTGTCTTGACTGGTTGGGCCTAGTAATTACAGCTGTGGATTCATAAGCCCTTCTAGCTAAAAGTTGGTCTGTCTGTTTTTACCTTTTAAGTTCTTCCAAGTTTCTTTACTTGTTGACTTCCTGGCATCCCGTTTTACCAGCTTCATAGGCGAAATAAAAATAATCATTAAGAAAACTCCAACAAAACAGCAACAACAATAGCAAACCCAAACTCTTGTTTGCGGTACACCTCATTTTGAGCTTTAAAAAAAAAAAATAGTAAAATTGCTCCAAAGTCACAACTTGGTGACTCTTTAGAAAGCAGAGTCCTCTCTGTCTCAGACTCAGTGCTACCAGAAGGATGCTGAGGCCGAAAGGGCCAGAGATGGGCGATTGACCACAAGAACATGAACCTCCCTGGTTCAGACTCTCTGGAAATCCTCCACCAAGAAAGGTGAGGGATGAGATTAGGTTGTTTGCTGTTGGGTGTTTCAGATGGGGAGTGTCCTTTCCTCCCTAGTCTCATGAGGAACTCAGAGGCAGTGGAAGCCTCGAGGGCTGTGGGCTACTCCACGCGGAAGGAGTTCGGAGCAGGAGGGCATTCCATTGCATTTGGTCCCCTTCCCTTCTGCTTATTGCAGTAACCGCCCTCAGCAGGTTCTTCACAGTTTGGAGGCTAATTACAATGATCCTGTCCACCCCTAACATTCATTCACAGCTATGCCACAGATGTCCCCAGTGGCTATCGCTCTCTAGAATAGCAAGAGATTTTGTAAAGTGTCACAGGTAATTTTCAGTGAAGTTAAGAAAAGGTGGAGGCGGCCGATTAACCAGTATCTAAAACCTTGAAAGTTAGGTTTCCTTTGAGGTGGAGAATCTTGTCAACTCATCTGTGGTTATGAATCATCGCCACACCAAGCATTTTCTTTTTTCCTTTCTTAAAGGATCAATAACACACAAAGGTTATATCTTTCCTACACATTGTGACAATAGACTTGAGCTTACAACTGCATGCCAACCCGAATATTTTCTTTAGCTTGTTAAAAACAAGTGACACACTGGTGGCACACGCCTTTAACCCCAGCACTCGGGAGGCAGAGGCAGGCGGATCTCTGTGAGTTCGAGACCAGACTGGTCTACAAGACCTAGTTCCAGGACAGGCTCCAAAGCTACAGAGAAACCCTGTCTCAAAAAAAGAAAAGCAAAACAAAACAAGACAAAGCAAACAAAAAACAAGTGATACCATGCTAGATTATTAACAGTTCTTTGTTTTGAACACTTTGTTGGGGACAGGAATCATTGATTTGTGCGTGGTTATGATTGATTGTGGACTCTATTAGGAGAGGCTGGGGAGTGAGTGGCCTCTTCCTTCAGCAAAATGTAGAAGGCTGAACTCGTCTCATTCCTTTCATGTCAGCCTGGTTCAAATCAAATATTAAACACATGGTGGCCCTTGCATGCCAGGCACTGTGTACAGCACAGAGGGAAAAAGACGAACAAAGAAATGTGCCAAATCTCTGTGCTGATTGTAGACTATCGGAGCATCTAGAGGTAAGTTCAGAGTGGAGAGTCCAGTCTTGTTGGTCCAAGCCTTGGAGCATCTGCTTTCGACTTTAGTCTTACGGTTTTCTATTTGACTCTTTTCACAGTGAATGTGTGATTGTCTGTGGTCAAACATAGTTTATGATGTTTTAAGCTCACCTTCCTTAAGGGCTAGTGATTCAAAGCTAGCTACCACCACATAAAAGGGCAAGCTTTAAAAATATGTCTTTGGAATTATGTGAATATTTTACACTAAACACCATTTTAAAAAACAGAATATTGCACAGCAAAAGATAGTCTAAGAAAACAAACCTCTCTCAGTGGTTCTCAACCTGTGGGTCATGACCCCTTTGGGGGTTGAGTGGCCTTTTCCCAGGGTCACATATCAGATATCCTGCATATCAGATATTGACATCGCAATTTATAACAGTAGCAAAGTTACAGTTATAAAATAGGAACAAAGACAGTTTTATGGTTGGGGGGACACCACAACACGAGGAACTGTTTTAAAGAGTCACAGCATCAGGAAGCTTGAGAACCACTGCTCTAATGATGTGGGAAGTCCTTCGGTTTATGTGTTGTTTTTATTGGATAATGAAGGAAGAAACTGCCTTGGCCTGTGATAGGGCAGAGTAGAGCTAGGCAAAGGCAGGGGGCAGGGAACTAAACTGAATGCTGGGAGAAAGAAGGCAGAGTCGGGAGAAGACATGTAGCCCCCTGCCAGAGACAGATGCAATGGAACCTTTCCAGTAAGCCACAGCCATGTGGTGATAAACAGATTAATAGGAATGGGTTAACCAAAGATATAAGAGCTCACTAGTGATACACTTAAGTCATTGGCACAGCAGTGATTTAATTAATATAGTTTCTGAGTGATTATTTTGTGGTCTGGGCAGCTGGGAACAAACAAATGGCCTCTGTCTATACTCTAGGCGGAGATGGCCCAGTTGTAAAGGTGCTGGAGGCACATCCTGATTAGTGGTGGAAGGTGAGAATTGATGCAAGTACATACATGCACACACACACACACAGACACAGACACACATGCACATGAGAGAGAGGAGAGAGAGAGAGTAAATAAATACAGAAATGCAAAAAACCCTCAAAATTTATACTCTTAAAATTATTATACTAAACATTTTTTGTGGCCCATGAAGGCATGTTAATCTGAAATTTTTGTAGTAATGAACATGTGGTAATGACTAAATGGACTTATATCCAATTTTGCTGCACATTGTTCTATTACTTGATCTTTAAAGGATATACCAGGAAAGTGTTAACAGCTATGAAGTCTGTATTTTAAAATGAAACTTAAAAGCATAGGTTTCCAAATTTAATATAGATACATATATTATGTATATAGCTGGTTTGCCTGCATGGATGTGTGTGCACCGCCTGTGTGCCTAGTTCTGCCAGAGGCCAGAAGGGGGCATTGCATCTGGGCCTGGAGTTACAGATGGTTGTGGTCACTGTGGGTGCTGGCAATCAAACTTGGGGTCTCTGCAATAGCAGCCAAAGCTTTTAAGTACTGAACTGTTTCTCCAGCCCCAACTTTCTTACCTCAAGGCTGTGATTGAGCTTTACTTTGATCATTTCCTGTTACGATTTTCCATAGACTTTTTCTTCCCATTCCCTTTCTTCCATCTCCTTACGTAGCCCACACTGTTTTAGAACTCACATCTGTTTGAAATCTCCAGCAGCGTGGGTGTCATTCTAGACCCCGCCCTCAGCACGCCAAGCAGCTGGAGCTCCCCTCTTAGACCCCGGTGGCTCCTCCCTGGGGGATACCCAGGACCAGACATGCACGTTATTTAACAGTGGCCCCTCCCAAGCCTGTCATGTGATTCTCTTGTGGGTTTCTTTTCTTCCCCTGGGCCACCCATGAATGCTTTGCAAAGATTAAACCTGGATTTATTAATTCTCAATTCTGCTCGGTTTGATTGGCTGCGTCGGCGGTTCGGCAGAGAGGCTTAATACTGGGGTACAGAAACCTTTCCATACCCTCTTACCTCAGTCTCCCGAGTATTGAGATTTTACAGGTGTTCTACACCTTACCTAGTTTTTCTACTGAATCAGTCTTTTCAAAATTCTGTTATTAGCTAAAGTTAGGTGATTATTTGAGTCTTAAAATTTACGATCCTCTACTGATGCAGCCGTAAAATGTTATTGTAACACACATTCTTATATTAGTTTCTGCAAGATGAGAATATTTTCCATGTCCTTCCAAGATATCCTATAGAATTAATACCACAGTAATTGGAAACACATGCTTCTCATATGTTGGGCTCAGCCCAACACTTTATACTTTAGTGTGCATTAGATAATATTTCTTAAGTCAGGTATAGTGGCTCACACCTTTAATCCCAGCACTAGGGAGGCAGAGGCAGGTAAATGTCTGTGAGGTGTGTTGAGGCTAGCCTGGTCTACACAGTGAGTTTCTGGACAGCCAGGGCTACATAGTAAGACCCTAGCTTAAAACAACAACAACAACAAAAATGTCTGATATTCCTTATACATGTGTATATATTATTTTCTTCCTTTGGGAAGGTATGGTGCCTGTGATAAGTTACTGTAGCAGTACAAACCGTTTTTGATTGATTGATGGTTCTTTTTTAGGGGGAAGGGGGGATTTTATAATGGTGCGAACTGGATTTAAATTGGGTAGAAGCCAAACTTTGGGTATTGATCTTTTACTGAGCTAGAGTATGTGGTGCCTACATCCACAATAATAATGTAAGCCTCTAAGCTGCAGCCCCACTGAACCCTTGGAATTTGAGGGCCGTCACCACAGTGTGTAGTTGCTACGCTGAGATTCTCTGAGTTAGGTGTGTCACACACATTTTTCCTTAGGATATTTTACATTTACAGTGGGCTTTTTGAGGTAAAATTGCAACATTAAGCTGAAGAACACCTGATTATTAACTAAGTGGTTTTCAAGTGATTGATTTTGTGTCTTTTGTTTTTGTTTTTCAGACTGAGCTTTTCTATGCATGATGTCTCTAGGTTTTATATATCTTTTTTCACTAGTATTTTTTTTTTAATCTTTACTTTTCCTCCTTTATGTATAATTTCCAGAATCTGGGAACAGTGTATCTTGTACAAATGGATGTGGTTCCCGTGCCTGTCTCTGGAGTGTGCTGGTTTATGTGATCCAAGGGCTCAAGCTCAGGGCCTTCTGCTATGCTAGGCAAACAGCATACCAACCGTGCTGCACCCCCAGCTCTAAAGTTTACAACTTTAAACTTGATTTCATAACAATTATTTTCTAACTTTTAACTCTTCCTTGTATTTCTCAGCCTTTGAGAAAGCAAAGTAGGAGAAGAAACAGATATTACCCAACATTAATGTAAGTGAGGCCCTCACTTGCCTGGGAAACTTTGATCTTTGCACTTACTGTGACTGTAGGAAAGAGGCCTTTGTTAATATAAACTCCCAGGGATGTTTTGTTAAAAATTAATTTCTGCTGTATATCCTGACATTCATCAACCGTGTTCTCCATCTTTCATCTTTATACTTAACACTATAACAATTGATTGGTATCTAGAATAATGGTGGCCGAATTAGCACAGTTGCAGCTGTACTTGCTCGATCGATTGTTATTGGTCAGGCTTACAAGCTACTCCCAAGGCCCACAACTCTCTCCTTCTCAATTAATCTCATAATAACATTAACCAGAGTGACCCATTTTAGATCAGATGATTTTGACAGGCAACTTCTAATCTGTGTGAATTTGTATCTCAACATTTGGTTGAGCCAGTAGGGCCTGATAAACACCTGTAATTTAGTTCTCACTGTTTAGCTACACCATGACATGATAGTGTCAGGCTTGGCATCCAGATGTCACCTCAGTATATAAGCCAGGCATTCAGGCTGCTGGAATATGTATCACTGGGTTGCTATTTTCTGTCTAGGCTGTCATTCTCAGAGCAAGCGTTACATCCCTTTTGAATGCTTTGGGTCTATTAGTGTACACTTACATTTTTTAAATAACAGATATTTTTATGTTTTTTTGAGGCTAGTGCTAGTCTAGTACTTTATGACTCCCAGCTCAGGAGGTTCAAATTGTATGTAAACTACACCTTTTTGTCAGTGCTGGGCTCAATTCAGTAAGGAAATCACTGGAAAAGAATATCTAAAATATAACCTAACTTGTAAAGGGATAAAAATAACCCCTTGTGGAGGAGGTGGGTGGGTGGGTGGGAGTAAGTATTGCTTCATGAAACTTGAATTGAGTGGAATGTTTGTGTACTGGGCAACAGCGTGGAATGAAGAGTTAACTGTGGCTAAGCCCGCCAGAGGGAAAGACATGGTACTCTTCCACACAATGCTAACTATAATCCCAGGAGGTAATTGGTGGGAGGAGCCATAGTTGTCCAAGGTTGTCTTAACCACTTCCTTAAGGTTTATCAGTGAGTCATAAAAAGCACAGAGCTTTTGCTCAATTTGGCACCCGATTGTTGGGTTTGGGAATACTTTAAGTAATAGTTATTATGGCTTTCTCAAATAAGACCAGACCGTCAATTATTATTTGAAGATCAAGTCAATGAAATAATAATGCCTCATCTTTGTGTATCTATGCTTAGAATGCCTAGACTCGAATCACATGACTGATGCGGAATATGCATTTTCAGCCTTAGAAGGCTTATAGAAATGGAAGGTATCCTCAATGCACAGACTGTTTCTTGGCACGTCATATACTAATTGATTACCAGCTTTATCCAGGGAAAGTGGTTTAAGTGTCTTCAAATACTTCCAGGTCTACAAATTTACAAATCAATGCTTTTGGTAGTGGGGATAACTCCAGTATCTCTATAACTCCTTATGTTGTCTCTTATTTCTTGTCCGTGACAGGATATAGGGAATAAAGAAGCTGTGGTTTTTATTTATGTTTACCTTTTCTATTTTGGTGCTCCATTCGACAACATACCAGCAGGCAGATGTACTCTGGATATACCTGCAAGAGCTCATTATTCACATTTGCCTTCAAATAAACCTGTATCTCAATTCTAAAACAAAGCAGCATAAATAAAATGAAACTTCACTGGAAAAAAATTACCTTAAGTATTCAAGTAATACACAGTGGGACATCTAAACAGTTCTGACTCATGAAAAGAGGTCTAAGAAAGACATAAGGAAAAAAATAACAAAGGAGCAAAAAACAGGCAGAAGACTGCTAACTAGGAAGCAAGGTCTGTCTATCTGTCTGTGATCTGTCTTCTGTTTGCCCTGTTCAGGCTCAGAAAACCCATCATCACTTTTTACAATAATAAAATATTTCAAATATTAAAAGAAAAGAAAACATCTTACTACCTACTTATTTCTATCCAGGCATCTAGCTAAACATTTTGATAGGCTATGCCTTTTTTTTGCATTTATTCTGTGTCTAACTCAAGGATATGGCAAGTCTGTTTGCATTTGGAACGCCAGTATGGCATCCCTTCATAACTCAAGGATGCATCTTGAAGGTGGAGAGCTCTGGACATTATCAGACGGAGCCATTTCTCAACATTGGGATGACAGCAACGCTGATGCCCGTTTCTCCAGCAGCCGCTCAGCCCGCTCTTGCTAAGAGTGAAGGAGGGTGTTGGGATTCCAGCCGGGCAGGGAAGGGCTCCTGGCCAACTGTTGTTTATTGAACGGAGTAAGTGTTTCTTCGGTGGTGGGTCGAAGGGAGCTGGTTAGTGTAAGTGGGCCATAAAAGCCAGTATGCTTCTAAGTCCTGAAGTTTCTCTTTATAGATAGATCTCTTTCTACGCAGAGTCCCATGCTCTTCAAGGAAGGGAGCCCCAAGGCCCTGCAGTCCTCTAGGGCTTTGGAAGGCCCACCTGTTTGAACCTACACACTGATCATAGTTTGGAAGCCAGAATGCTTGGGCGGAAAGCTTGGATTTGTCCTTTTAACATGTTGATGAGAGGAACGTGTTAAACATATAGGGTGATTTCTAGCTTCAGTGGATTTTTAGTTCCCACTGTCATGAACTGTTCTACTTTTGTTTTTTAAACTACAGATAGATACAGTATACTGATCGCAGACCATTCATGCCTGTACACAAGAAGCATTCTGAGGAGGATATACACTAATAATCAACATGTTTTATAAAGTGTACTGTGTGGAGAAAATGCTTTAACACATAAAAGCCATCTTCATTTATAGTTTTCTGTGATTCGGGTTTTTAATATGATTCCCATTCACCCCACTTATCTTCCCACTGAGGAGACTTTGCTGTTTCTGTGTTAGCTGCTTGCTGTGGCAGCAGGGGAAGAAAACAGAATCTCTAACCCTTGAGGTTGATGGTAGGCCGCTAAACTCATCTCAATGAAGAGAACAGTGCTTGCACTGTACGGATTTATTAGTATTAAGAGGAAAAACATAAACGTGATTGGATAAATAAGAGGGCATAAAAATGACCAGTCAAAATAGGAAGGCCAAGATTTTAAAGTGTCTGACTCATTTTGGTGTCTGATTGTGAATTTTGTCTTTGTTCATGTCAAACTAAGATATGGATGTCAAGTATTTAGTTTGATTTTTTACTTCCAATTAAATTTAGGTAAAATTCCTATTTTTTTCCACTGGACTTAGCCAGGCATAATTAAGTTAATTATAATTAAAAAACGGTGGTGCACTTTCATGTTGTTTATTCCCTAAACACTGCCAGGATCAATAAAATCAGCGTTCTGCTATGGCTTGTATGCACATTAAAAACAAAATGAAGCAAAAACCTTTGAAGTTAAGCTTTAACTGTCTGTGGAGTAGAATCCGGTCATCTCTAACTTTGACAATGAAGGTGCCACAATGTCATCAATAATTAACCATATACTATTGTGTATGTGGGAGGGCTGTGGCATAGAGCTGCCTTGTTATTGCTTTTGAGGCGTTATCTCTCTCAGTTTATAACTAACCTTGTGTTTGTCCCTGTAGGAGTGGAAATCTTGCTGTCTTTCCTCATTCTTCATGAAGGACACAGCTTCTACCCTTATGACTTTATTTAATCAAATTTTTACATGACACAGAGTCTTTAAAATGAAGACCTGGAATCCCAAGAAAACGGCTGTTTTATGCTTAGGTTTGGTGAGAAACGGAGAGTTGTTTAGAAGTGTGACTGGACAGCAAGGGTTGTGTGATGGAAATGGACTAAGCTCTGCAAGATCTGCTTCGGTTTAGAATCTTCCTGTGTCTGTCTGTCTGACCCTCTCTCCATTATGCCCTTTACTCATGTGCTTGCGTGCATGCGTGCGTGCGTGCATGCCATCCGTCCGTCTGTCCATCCGCCCGTCCGTCCGTCCGTCCGTCCGTCCGTGTGTGTGTGTGTGTGTGTGTGTGTGTGTGTGTGTTTATTTGCATGCCCTGAGACAAGAGGAGGCTTACAGGTGTCCTGTTCTAGCCTTATTTGACTTACTTTTTTGAGATAGGAACTCTGACTGAAGCTGGAGCTGGGCTGGCAGCCAACGAGTCCCACTGATCTTTAGGTCTGCTTCCCACAGCTCTGGGATTACAGGTTTGTGGCCATGCAGGGCTTTTGAGGTGCATGCTGGACTTCAAACCTGTTTCTTCATATTTGTGCAGCAAGCTCTGTTAACCACGGAACCATCTCCCCAGCCCCAAGATTCTTCCTGGTACCTCTGAGTGGTCATCCTTTCACTAGGGACAGGATAGGACCCATTCTGGAAGAATGGTTTTGTGATATTGTTGTGGTGGCTGAGATGGCTCCACACTGGCACACTCAACAGCCTGAGGAGTTTCCCGAATCATTCTAGACTCATGACTCTGCAAGCCCAGGTGTTAGGACTTTGGACCGGAAAAACATTTCAGTCATAGCTAATATGAGGTGTAGTTTGGATTTATTAAAGATATTTTGGAAGTTGGTTTTATGGACAAAGGGGAAGAATCAGAAATACCCAAGGGTGGGCATGGCCTTCTCAAGGGAAGATCCCAATGAAGTGTCTTGGCTTTAGCCACATATACTCTTTTGGTAGCTCTCTGGGTATATCTCAAAAGACTGCTTACAGAGAAACCCTGTCTCAAAAAACCAAAAAATTTCTAAGACACTTTTCTCTCCTTTTTTATTGAGTGGCGATGCTTTGGGTAGGATTTGAATCTGTTAAGGCAAGCACAGAAGACACTAAAGCTCTATAGTCCTGGATTGAGTAATATGAACAAAACTTCTGGGGAAATTCCTAGAAAATGGATGTTTTCCATTGAAAAGGGGAAGGAGCCAGAAGCAGCCACTATAGTGCTGAAACTCTTACCTAGCACAGACTTAAGACAGACTGTAGGTGAGGGGTTCTTTTCCCAGGTGCTTGTAATTTTTTCTATCTTCTATTTTGCCTTAATAGACAAGTTAGACCAGAGAGTTTATGGTCAGCTGCTACCCAGGCTGGTGGGAGAATCCAAAGAGTTATTTGATGGAGGAGGGTCATCTGTCTATCTGATTGGTTAATTGAGAAAGAAAGCTGCTTGGCCTGATAGGGCAGAATTTATATAGGTGGAGTAGACCGAACAGAATGCTGGGAAGAAGGGAAGTGAGCCAGTACTGGTGGGCCACCACCTCGTGGTGCTACACAGATTGATGGAGGTGGGTTAATCAAGATGTGAGAGTTAGCCAGTAAGAGGCTAGAGCTAATGGGTCAAGCATTGTTTAAAAGAATACAGTTTCTGTGTTATTATTCTGGGTAAAGCTAGCTGTGTGGTAGCTGTGTGGGAACCCAGCCCGCTGCTCCTATTACAGTTATGTCTAGGCCTGTGGCTTGATGCTTTGGAGACTAAGAGTTTTGTTCCATCAGACTGATTTGAGGAAGGGAGAATTCTGGTTGCTGTGGTTTGTTTAGGAGAGGATGGATGAGAAACAGAGGGCAGGAGAAAGAAAGAGAGGTCCTGGTCTTGATGCTGTGGCTTAGGCTTTGTAGTATACCTGGTTTAGAATGCTCAGCATGGCACTGCCCTGTGGGGAAACATTTTCTTACACTCTGTGCAATGTTTTTACTGATTACATAGCTACCCAGGCTCACTGAGCCTCCATTGGTGACTGTGATGCCAGGCATTCTCAATAAGCTTTGATAAGATTTTATCAAGCATACTTTTAGTCTTCTGAGTTTATAACAAACTGCATCATAAAACCAGCATACAGTAGTTCCAAAAGCCCTATTGGAAAGCGTTCCATGAGATCCCCCCTAGTTCATTACTATCTGTCTGACTCTTAATGCTTTTTATAAATCTAGAGGCGGTGTGAGCTGGCTCACACATTTGTTTAGGAAACAGTACACTTTCTGGGATGGTGGTAACTTGAAAGACTGCCTCTGCTGCTGTTGGTAGCCAAACTGCAAAAAGTTACATAGTATCAAGATACTGGTCTCTATGGACTTTCTAGGACAAACAAGGAAAGATCACCTAGAGATCTTAAGTCCGAGTGTTCTAGGTTATAATGAAGTAGCTCATTTGCCTTAATATCTTATAATACAAATTGTCATTCATGGAATATGTGTTAAATGGCAACTATACACATGGCTTTTATTTTTTAGGATAGGATCTCTATGTAGCCTTGGCTGTTCTGGAACTCACTATGTAGACCAGGCTGGCCTTGAACTCACAGACACCTCCTCTGACTCTGGAGCTGTGGAGTTAAGAACATAGGCCACCAAACCCAGCTCACATAGCATTTTGACACAAAACTTTGGGACAGATGATTTGTGATAAACCTCAGGTGAAGTCTCTGACCCCATTTTCTGCAGTAAATGTTTGCTGTTCCCTGTTGTTGAATAGGGTTTGCCTCTACCCTCTATACTTTCTAACCAACTCCTCCATCTCAAGATTTAGGAAATTGAAGTTTTCCTACAGTTACTCTGCTGGAACCCGGGAGTAGACCTTCCCTCGGCAAGCTGCTCCTGAGGTTGCAGAGGACAGTGTTCCCTAGTCTGTAAATACACACTGATCCCTTTCACTGAGAGAGCCACGCTCTAGAGAGACTGTGGACTTTTTCATTTCATCACGAACTTGAATTTCTTTAAAGATTTGGTGACTCCGAGAGGATGTTAAAAACAAGGTTGCACGTTTTATTTTCCCTCTTTCTTTTACATCATATTATTTAGGTGGTTGAATATTTTTGTCTTCCAAGAGAACTTCCATTTCTTTTGCAGTTTTAAGTGTGTTTATAAATACATGTGCACGTGTTAAGAACGCTGTCATTACATTTAGCTACTTTCCGTCCAAACTGCTTCCTTCTTACCTAGTTAGTTACCTTTCTGTAAGGCTTCTCTGTCCTTGAAATTTAGCTGGAGCGGTATGCTGTATGGGTTCGAAGCTCTTCCCGGCTAATGTCTCTAAATGACAGAGATGTGTTTGCTTACACACAGCGCCCCCCCCCCCCCCAGTGAACTGATACGCAACAGAATGTCGAGAGCAGAAGGAAGAAAAAATGTTCTGTTTTCTTAAAGGATTCTTGTCTCAGAAATGGGCTCATTCTAGATGATTGAGAACTGGGGATTTTATTTTATTTTAATTTTTGAGTGACAAACATGTTTACCATTTATCTGTTTAGGGCACGTTGGAAGAGCAGGAACTCACTGGTTACTTCCCTCCACATACTCCGAGGGCATGGTGTTTAACGTGGATTGTAAACTGTGGCGAGGCACACTTTAATTCTCTTTCACACATCTAAATCAAGTTTCAGGCTTTTTTTGGAAAGGGGAAAAAAAAATCACGGGCAAGTTTTAAAACGCTTTTGGATTGCGAGGCCCGCATGGTGCCACTTCGATTGGAGGCTTGTAATATTTTATTTTCTTTCCCAAAGAGTCCAGATAAATCCTGTAAACATTTTTTCTCATTTTGTTGTTTCTGTTGTACCATTGTGTTTGGCTCTAACCTTTCGCCCCTGGGAAACAAAAGTGTTTTTTAACTTCTGTGCTCCTGCTGGGTCCTGCAGCTGCCATGCAGGACTTTCAAAGTTGATCCTTTTGTAGGCACTGTAATTCTGACCGATCGGAGAAGGCTTCCCGAGTCTTATCTCAAGTGTGATATATTAATTTTAGAGGATGCCTTTTAAAGGGAACTCTTTGTCGGAACTTACAAGACTCCAGCTTTTAAAAAGCTTTTAAAATATAAAATCCAGTTTAATTCATTCATATTCTTAAATGTGGCTAATGTGAACTTCAGTGCAGAATTTAGTCCTATAAACTGAATCAAGTCTGTCAACTGTCAGGGCCTAGTAGCTTCTTTTATTGATTTAACATTAAAAGTAACAAGGGGAGTCGGTTGTTGTGGCACAGGCCTTTATCCCAGTGCTTGGGAGGCAGAGGTGGGCAGACATCTTTGCTTGAGGTTTTAGAGTTGATCCACTCCTGTTTTGAGGCCTTATGTCAAGGCATAACAAGGTGGAAATGGATGGTGGGAGAAAGCTGCTCACTTGTGCCATCCAGGAATCACAGAGAGACTGTCAGGAGGGGTCCTGGGACAAGGTCTACTCTCCAAAGGGACATTTCAATGATCTGCTTCTTCAGTCAGTGAGAACCAACCACCTCAAAAGTCCATGAACTCATGAACTGATAAGTCCAGACTCTCATGATCCAATCGTCTCTCAATAGAACTGGCAGCTGAGGGGCAAGTCTCCTGCATGCGGACCCTTAGGGGGACTTTTTTGGTCACACCATAACACTGGCTGGTAAGATATTGTTGGCAGTTCCTAGTAAGATGACGTTTAAGGCTGGACATTGCAACACACACTTTTTATCCCAGCACTCTGGAGGCAGAGGCAGGCAGATCTCTTGAACAAAAGGCTAGCCTGGTCCACAGAGCAGAGAGATTCTATCTTGCCCTGACCCCTAAGATGCTTAAGTATTTGTAATAGCATGATAAATTGAACAATGGTGCTAGGTTTGGGGTATTGTGGTAACAAAGGACTCATGTGGAAGGAGATTGATAGAATTTGCTCACTAAGTATTTCCCACATGGAGAGCTAAAACTACATAGGGACTAGTCCAGCTACCAGGGAAGATTTCCTAGGCAGGCAGAACATCCTGTGAAGGACTTAGAGTGAAATCAGCAGTACTTGTTCATATCTTTGAAGGTGGTACCCATGGGGGTGGTATTTGCAGAGCATAGGTTATGAAGCTCATAGGTCCTTGTCTAAGGAGTCACCTGATGGCACTGAAGAATTTTAAGTCAAGGGGTTGATAGGATCAAAAGACAACAATAATTCTGTGCTTGTGTCACAGAATTTTTGCCAGAATTACGAAGGGTGCTTGGAAAAAACAAAACAAAACGGGGAAAAGGTTATAGATTAACGTATGCCTAATATTTATTTTGCTTGGTAGATTTTGCTGTTCTGATGAATACTAGAGACTGTTTCAATTAATCTCATGTTCTTACCGTGATTTTCTGCTTGGGACTGACTGCAGTTGAAATAATTGGGAAATTATTGTGTGGCGTCAACTGCACACTGGCTGCCAAGTGTGGACACAGGGGAGCCGGGCTGCCTTTGTCTGCTTCCTCATAAACATTCTTTCCGCATTCTTTATCTGAACATAATCTTGAGACACAAAAAGCTTCTGTGTCCCACTGGGGATGTGAGAAAAATCAAACCTATCTATTGGCTTGCTTCTGGTTGGGCACCATTAATATTTGTGTATTCGCCACCCAGGTACAGAGTTGAGATAAACACTATCGGCAAGATGTCTCCTCCATTTTCTCCCGAGATACCGCTCTTCTAGTGCAAGAAACCTTAAAGAAAGACAATGCCACTTTCCAGCCTGAGTGCAATGATTTGTGGATGCTTATTAGACTTGTGAGATTTCATGGTGTTCAGCCTAATGGTTAGCCTTTAAACGGGACTGTCCATGTGGCAGGCAGGCAGCTTATGTATATATAAAACACATTTTATCATCATCATAACCATAGAGGTGTTACTTTTATAGACCAGTTTGTGCCCATGGGTTCATCCACTGAGGACTCAGTCCTCAGTATGTCTGTTTCTAGAGACATCACTTTCACTTAAATGAGGACTTAAGGATGGACTCTGATGTATTATTGTAACTACTGCCTCATTAGAAGAGAATCCAGAGCCGGGTGGTGGTGGCACACGCCTTTAATCCCAGCCCAGTACTTGGGAGGTAGAGGCAAGCAGATCTCTGTGAGTTCTAGGCCAGACTGCTCTACAGAACTTGTTCAGGGCAGCTCAGACTGTTACACAGAGACACCCTGTCTGAGAGAGAGAGGGAGAGGGAGAGAGAAAGAGAAAGAGGGAGAGAGAGAGAGAGAACAGCCAGGAATCGGGGTGCATAGGGAGGTTAAAAAAGCAGATGAGGAAAAGAGATGTCTGTCAGAAAACTAAGGTGAGGCTTCAGGAGAAACTAGTTCTTGTGGCACCCTGGTTTTGGATTTCCAGGCTCTAGGACTTCAAGAAAACTAAAAATGTTAACCCTCCCAACGAGCCCCCAAGGACTCATGTATATTTTATGCCATGGAGTTGTATAGATAGAGAAATTGAAAATCTGGTTTCCCAGTTGAGGGATGGCAGAACCAGGAAGCAGACTAGGCAGTGGGAGGGCAGAAGGGAGGTTGTTGCTCGCCATCCTTCCATCTGGTTGCCCCTGAAAGTGGAGCTGCCTGGTAGCTGGGCCTGGCTGCTGTGTGCACAGTGCCCCTCGCATTTCCCTCCTTTGCTTCTGGTGAACTCCGAGGCTGTTCCCTCTGAGGTGTACCCTGCCGAAGGGATTGTCTGCAGACTCCTCTCCTCGTGTCATGCTTGGCAGTTTGCTCTGGCTCAAGCAATTTTGTGGTTCCGAATGAGCAGGGTCAGCAAACACTGCTGAATTTTTTTCTTGTCATGGATTAACTTTTCAAATAATAGCAAACCGGCCTTCCTGTTTGCCTCCAGCAGTGGTCTCATTCCTGCTAAAGGCTGCTATGTTGTGCACCCCAACTGCCGTCTTCTGGAGAAATTAGTTTTATATAAAGTTGGGAAGAAGGACATGAAAGCAATGAAAATTTTATTAGTATTTGAAGTAAAGTAAACTTGTTAATAATTAAGATTGTTCTAACCATGAATTTGAAACTTCTTTTGACTATTTACAAATATACTTTATATGTGAGCTTTAAGATGGTTTCTAAAATCAGACAATATTTTTGGAACTTATGCTTCAGGAATCCTAAAGAAATGACATAATTATAGAAGTGTAATACAGTGACCAGTGAGGGTAGGATAGTCTTTGAAAATGCAGGGAGAGATGCTCTATATCAATGTCTACATTGAGATTGCTCTGGGAAATAATTGGGGTTATTTCTGAGCTTATTAAAACACTTCCTACAAACTTGATATCATCCCTGTTGTTTGGGAAAGAAAATAAAATTGGTTACAAGTTTATGATCTCCTTTCGTGAGACTCCTTTTGATATTTATTTACTTGTCATGTGTCTGCCTAGGGGGGTGGGTGGGTGGGGGTGTAATGTGTAGTGTGGTATGTTTGTGGTGTGATACGTAGGGTGTCTGGTTTGTTTGTCAGGGGGAGCTGTGCCACAGGACACTCAAAGAGGTCAGAGAACAACTTTCTGCAGTTGGTTCTTCTCTTCCATCTGCCAGGACCTGAACTAGGGCCTCAGGCTCTTAGAAAGAACATTTTTGCTCACGGAACCATCACTTTTGATGACATTCTTCATGATGCTATGAGATGAAAATAATTTTCTGGACTGTCTTATATCCATTTTGTAATGTTTAACTGGGCAGAGACTAGAGCAATTGTGAAACGAATAAAATTACATTTTATTGATGCTGATATTTGACACTGCATGTTTAAGAGTTGCATGAAGAACATTTTTAACTTCCCATTACTCTAATCGTTTGAACCACTGTGGAAGTATAATATCTATCCTGTTAAATGAGAGCCACTACCAGACTAGATACCAGCACATTCCCTGTTCTGTAGGGAGGACTCTTTCTGGGAGCAGAAGACACCTATGAATGTTTGCTTTGGCCTTTACTCTGAAGCTGAAACTCTTAAAAACGAACCCTGGCTTTGCAGTGGCTTATGACATTTTTTTCCCCTATCATGGAACCACTTTAGTATTCCTGTGTGTGCTTTTAGTAGAAACTATTTCTGGCCGATAAATACATGCAAAAAATGTTTGACATCATTAGCCATCAGGGAAATGCAAATCAAGTATACACTGGGATTCTCGCTAAACCCAGTCAGGTTAGCTACTGTCAACAAAACAAAAACCAACAAATACTGATGTGTGGAGGTTACTAAAAAGATTATAATCAAATACAAGTGTCATGTGACTTTGCTGGATTACTTCCGAGCATATAAAGTAAAAAAAAAAAAATGAGAGATGTACTCTGGAGATGTTGCATATGCAGTCCTGCTTATTATGACACAATTCATGGTGGCTGAGTTATGCCTTCAATCTAAGTACCCATCAGTGGATGAATGCATAGAGTATCTCAGTTTACAGAGCATCCCATGTGAGCCTGGAAATATAATGAAACTCACTGCTTTCAGTAAAATATGATGAGTCTGTATTTTGCTTTCAAAGTGACACCTTGTCTTTAAAATTCACACTTTTTTAATGTAATAAAGTTCAAAGGTTGGTTGTTGTGGAGTAATCTTTTTGTACACTGTAGCTAGGCAGGAAGAGGTTAGGCGGGACTTCCTCGTGAGAGAGAAAAGAAGAGGAGATGAAGCTATGCCAGGGAGAGATGTCAGAGGACATAGAGGAAGCAGATGGTGCTTGATGTAAAAAGCCACAAAGCAAAACATAGATTAATATAAATGGTTGAATTTAAGTTATAAGAGCTAGTGGGGCAGGCCTAAGCTATAGGCTGAGCTTTTACAATGAATACTAAGTTTCCGTGTTGTTGTTTGTGAGCTGGCCGCCCAAAAGAAAGTGCGACTACAACTTGTTTATGTTTCATGACATTGACATGTTTGGTAATTGAGGGAATATTTTCAAAACTCCAGGCCTACAGGTTGTGAAAAGAGCGTCCATGAGCTATTACTAATTGCTTTAAAAAGTGTGTTCTTTTGTATGTTTGTATAATGTAGAAGTGAATTATGGGTAAAAGATTCTTTAACCTTGCAATATAGGTTTCTCCCCCCCCCCTTACTTTTCCCTATCAAGGACTTTGTGTCCTCATGTGAAGTTTCCTATGTAAGTGAACTTGTTTTAATTTTAAACTATTTCATTTGTCAGTGAAAGCTGAAGGAGAGTAAATATTGGATTTTTAAAATCATAGCTGATTTTTTCCCTCAGAATTTGCTTTCAGATTTTTAAAGAATTAAATGTCACTTAAATTTATAGAAAAGCTTCGATTCCATTCACTAAGTATAATGATTTTTGTTTTGAGCCACTTCACATTCAACACCCACTTCTCCAAGTGCCAAATACAAGTACCTGTTGGCAAAAGTTACTATAAATATGGGGGATTTGCTCAGAACATCTTAATGAGTGATTTTAGCTCTAATTATCCAGCATATTCAACATGAACAGTGAGGTGGAGCCTCTGTTTAGAGGATGATTCCCCGCTTTTGTTTCTGTTATCCATGACACATTCTGCTGGATGGCAGCAGAGGCAACTGTGGCTTGTGAATGCCTGGTATTTATCCCTCATTGGGACAGACAGCAGTGCCCAGTTGTTGCCTTCGGAGAACAGCCCTCATTGTGTACAGCCTTTGAAGGACATTCAGTTACTGTGTCCCTCCTTCCCTCGTCTGCAGGGTGGGTAGCCAGACCACAGCAGAGAAGTCTGCAACTGACCCAAGTGCTCTTAAGCTGTGACCAAGAGGACCAGGACCATCCACTTACAGTGGTATGGCTTGCGAGATTTAGAAGGCAAGTCCCCACAGTGGCCATCTTTCTGGCATGTGAAGAAAGCCAGAGGATGGTAGTCTCTATGGGAAATGAGACTGCTCTGCCATTCTTAGATTCCTAGTTCTGTCACAAGGCCTGACTTTTCCCCTGCACATCTTCTTTTTCCTTCTTAAACATTTCATCCCTCTTTTGCTTAATTCTTGTCACTTAAAAGTCAAGGAAGGGATGGTGACTGCAATCAAACATCTTTTTTCTGTTTATGTTCTTTTTTCATAGAGGTAAATTTCTTTTAATAGTTACAGTCACAGCATAGATAGAATTTTGTTTCTTGGCAATTTTTCAAATGGCCACGGTGGCTTCTTTTCTAAGGCTTTCCTTTCTACTCACAAAATATCCATGTGATAGAAGAAATGACGTCAGATATTTACCCCCGAGACACCTTAAATATTTAAATGTCTCTTTATTCCCTTTTCTTTATCAAAACAAGTACAAACAATAAAGAACTTTCTGTTCATTTATATGAGAGCTACTGACCAAGCTGTAGAGTGGATTTTTGGAGCTCATGCAATCTGATCCCAATCTAAACTTGGCCACTTTGGGAATGGCCTCTGTTACTAAATTGTCTACTTTCTTTTTGGTCCAAGTGAGGACGGCAGTATGTCTTCTGTGTTTGTTATCAAGATGAAATGGTATGTTGATTCTTTTGGGATGAAACAATGACTTTTTTTTGTAAGTAGTATGCTGATTTCATATGCATATATAGTGTATTTCACCATATTTACCTCATCACCATTAACCTCTAACACCCTATTTCCAGTTGTTTTGCACCGTTATTGTTCCCAACAAGTCCCCTCTTACTTTCATATCTTTTTTTTTTCTTTTAACGCGATCCACTGTGTTTAATGAGAATTGCCCATGTGAACATGGCATGTGATTATTTACTAAGTATGGGCGATTTACCAGTGGCTGCCCCTGCTGAAGGGAAGTGACCCCCGTGCCTCAGCAACCATTGCCTGCCAATAGCTCCTCCAGGAGACGTATGCCTCGTGAACTTTCCTCCATCCCTGCTAGAACACTGATAGGGCCAATCTTGTGCAGGTAGCCACAGTTAAATGAGTTCGGGAGTGCAGCCACCATGCCAATCCTGAAGACAGTGTTTCACAGTGCTCTTTCCCGCCTTTCAGGCATTTACATTCTTTAACTCCTTGCTTCTTCAAAGTTCCTAGAGCCAATTTTTGGGGGATAATGTAGAGGTCCCACTCCAGAGTTCGGCACTCAATAGCGCTTACACTCAGTGGACCAGATATGTGTCAGATATGACAAGAAGCAACTTTTCTGACCAAGGCTGAGCAAGGCACTGGTCCATGGGTCTCAGAGCAGATACAGTTGTAAGGCTTCTAGGCGTCTCTCTGGGACTGTGGAATTGGAAAACTGCTTAGTCTCCATTTCAAGGGTATTTTTGCATTACTGTCTGTCCACTACTGTTAATCTTTTCTTTCGTGATGTGCTTCCAGCAGGAGACCCACTCTTTCTTTTGTAATTGTTTTCTTTGCATATCCTTCTCTACCCCCTTTTGGTGGTGAATGTTATCTCCAGTCTGACCATTCTAAGAATTGTACCATACCATAGCTCATCCACAACATCGTCTTTGGCTCTTCAGCATCCCTCACAGTGACAACTGTGGCCCAAAGGCTTCCCAGCTTCTGTTTGTTTCTTTCTCTTTGTTTTGTTTCATGTTACAAGGTGCATGGGTTTTGTATGTTTCTTCTCTATGCCTGGGACCTTGCCTTTGTAACAATAGTGATTGCTAGATAAGTATTAGCTGTGTGTGTTTATATATATACCTTTTCTCCATCATTCTTTATTTTAGAAAAGGTGTTGCTATGTAGTCCTTGCTGGCCCTAAATTCCAGATCCTCCTGCCCCAGTGTCCTGTGTGCTGGGTTGATACATGTCTACTATCATATTGGGCCATGCATGCATAGTCAGTGGATTGTGTGTTCTCTAAAGCATTTTAGTAAGAACATTTATAACTTTATGAGGTTTTGGATGTTGGGAAAGTTGTCCAATTGTAGGTTGGAAATTGATGATGTAGACGTGCATAAAGCTTGATAGCTTGATGGCAGCTTACTTCCTTAGACTCTGATGATGAATGTGTACTGTGCGGTGTTAGAAACAATTGGTCTAAACTCACGATGTCATGACTTAGGTAATTTTTAAAAATGTGATTATCACTTGATTGTAACAAAAGCCATAGGTTAACATTTTTATAGAGTACTAGATATTTCTGATAATTCTTATAATCATGTAGTTGAACTGTAATTATATAGCTTGAATTTATTTGTGGATTGCATCGAAATTTGATTTAATTTCCACTCATTATATGTAGATTATTCTTTTCACTGTGGGTTCAGAGACCCCTACCTAATGCTTCTGGTCCTGCGAACATCCTGTTGTGATTGTCTACAGTTAAAGAGGAAACTTCACTTTTGTGAGATTTGTATGTAATTTGAAGCAAATTTAAATGGCAGTAGTTTTAGTTATAGGTTTGATTTGTATTTTCTGAAAGGAAGAGAACTATTGAGTTTAAAAATTTGAATTGACTTGAACAAACCATGGCAATTAAATTTCTTTTTTGTATCGCTTAAAATTATGTATTTATTTTTTGTGTGTGTGTGTGCGTGTGCACATGTGTGACATGCACACATTTGCAAGTGAGTGAGAGTGCCCACAGAGCCCAGAGGCTTGTGAGTCTCTGGAGCTGGAGTTATAGGGAATTGTGAGCTACTCAATGTAGATGAAAGACCTAAACTTAGGTCCTCTGCGAGAGCAGTATAAGGTCTTAACTGTTCCCACTCCAGAATCATCCTTAAATTAATTGCTAAATTTTTAAGATTCATTTAATTTATCTGTCAGGATGTTCTGTCTGCATGTAGTATGTGTGCCATGTATCTGCCTTGTGCCTTCTTAGCCAGAAGAGGGTTTCAGATCTGTTGAAACTGGAGTTATGGATGGTATGAGCTACCATGTGGGTGCTGGGAAAAGAACCAGGGTTTTCTGCAAGTGTAGTGGGTGTTTATAACCACTGAACCATCTCTCCAGCCCCTAAATTTATTTTCAAGTATATGATGTAATTTTTTTCTGTCCCGTGTTTACTTTTCAGTAGCATATTTTTGGGATTTCCTTAGCAGTTTTTGAAATAAAACATTAACGAATGTACACGGAATGGACTTGTGTTTACTTTATGGTGGATTAGTCAGGGGATAATTTCTTCCTTGGTTTGTTTCTGACCCTAGGCATTATGTTTATGTTATTACACTTGAAAAAGGAACCAACAACATGGAAGTCAGAGTCACAGCCCCTGTTAGACTAGTGTGTTGAGGCTGATATTATATAGATTGACTTAAAAGGCTCACATGTAGGATGGATTAAAGTTCATAATTGATTTTATTTGGGAGTGGAACTCACCTATGACCCCAGCCTCAGGAAGTCCAGTTAAAAGGATTACTGCAAGTGTTAAAACGAGCCACGACTATGTAGTGAGACCCTGTTTCTCCCTTCCCTTGCCTCAAGCCCTGCCCTAACAAATTCGTGTGAAAACTTTGCAAGGATTCCAAACAGTGTTTGCAATAACTTACAGAAAGTGTTGTAACTCTGCCCGGGTTCAGAAGAACAGTTAGTGCAAAGGCAGCCCTGCGATTAGTGGGAAGATTGAAGTTGGCTAAAATATGCCTGTTCTTTAGACCTGCTTGTGGCTGCACATAATTTAGGGTGAAAGGTGAGGAGTAAGGCTGTCAACACCAAGTGATAGAAAACCTCCTCCCTGCTCTTCGTTTTGCTCGATGAACGTGACAGCTGTACCAGTCAGCGTGCATCCAGGATGGATCTTCTGTGATGGTGAAGGACACTTTGCTTGGTCATTAGGACATGCTTCCGAGGCATCAAAGGATGTGCAGCAGGACCACAAAGAGGAGAAAATAGACTGCAAAGGAAATGACTGACCCTGGAAATTATTAGGACATCCTGCGCAGGATGTCATTACCAAATCTCGTTCCATTATTTGTATAAAATGATAAAATCTATACACACCAGAGGACAATGGCTGACGGAGGGAATTGGCCTGTGGACATGTTGTGTTCTCCTCGCTTGTTCCTTTTCATTTTACTTTCAGTTTAATTACAGTACAGGTTCAAACTAGTTGTGTGGGCAAGGTCTGCCTAATGATAGGGTACACAGATCCTATCTGGGACTAGCTCTTCCTAACAAAGTTAGCCATGATCTTTTGCGGGATGACAGCGACTGCAGAGCCTCATGGGTGATAGTAACTGGGACACCTGGGACTAGTGTCAGTGCACGGATTATTTGCTACCATTTTTTTTCTGTTCCCTTGCTTATCTTCATAAAATTACTCAGGCTTTGAAGGAGTCAGGCTGAGCATTGTTATAGTCAAACTGCAGATTCAGAATCCCAGGGAAAAGGTGCTGAGTGAATAATTAAACTTGATGATTTCTGTATTATTTAAAAAAAAAATGAGAAACACACTGCTTTTTTTCTGCTGAGAAACCTCATGTGAAAATGAGTGGAAAAAAAAGTATGGAAAAAAAGAAAAAGAAAAAAGAAAGCAAAACCCTGTCTTTCAGGAAGTGAAGCCAGAATTAGGTTTTTGAATACTTTCATGAAAGCTCTATTCTTTTTTTTTCCTTTTAAAAACACTAGTAGAGGCAATATGTAAATGAGTCAGAGGATGAAAAGTTTGCTAGGAAAAATCTGCATGTAGTTTTATAATGTAGTGCAGTGTTCCTTGTTCATGGTTGGGCTGGGGGCAGCACTAAGGTATTAAGAGCCCACACTTGGATACTTAATAGACAGTCACATTAGCAGAGTGTTATTTGTATGGAGAGTCCTGTATCTAAGGAAGTTACCCTTTCTTGGCTCAGCAAAGGAAAGGGAGTGCTGTGGGGTGTTGATGTGTCAAGCGCCCTGTGAGCAGGATACCACCTGGTTCCTCCTTGCTCTGACTTCACTTGTTGTTGTCTGGGATAGTGACGACTGCTCATTGGCCTGATGCCTTCTCTTGTAGGAGACAGATGCTATCTGATCCCTCTTGTTAGAAGAATTCCCAGAATAAGCCATCCAGCCTAGAACAATTGGTGTCTTGTTGATGGCAACGGTAGGAGAGGAATTCTGTTTCCTTGCGCCTCACTTTCTGTTCATGTGTGCCCTGAGACAGCCAGGACATGGACACTGACTGACGAGTTGTGGGGTCCATGGGTGGTTTTGAAGAGGCACTCTCTTTTGTTTATTACCATGTTGCAACACCCCAGAATCTATGAATATTTACATTACTAGTGGAGCATATTATCTCGATTGAGCCTACCTCCAAACCTGTGCTTCTGCTTGTCTTTTGATGCACACATTGTATTTAAGTGGGTCTGTTTTTTATTTAATTACATTTTAGTTTACTTTATTCCAGTTAACTCACAAATAAAAATATTACACAACTAGTCCCTCCCTCACTTGCCCTGTCCAAAATTCTGTGTAATTACCATGGCCATTCTGAAACAGTGGAGCTTTTCTTAAACTTTTACATAGGTTTTGATTTACTTATCCAATACAAAAAAATAAAAAGAAAGTACGATGAGTCGAAACAAGGGGGGTAAAGTAGCTTTCTAGTCTCCTTAATGACTTGTGTCCTTTTACTTACATTGTATTTTAAACCCAAAGATAAACGCCGACAGGTCCTTCCTCTTGCAGATCCTAGCTTGTAAATGGACATGCGCATTAGAGTGAGCATAGTAGACCCAAGAAAGGGGTCATGCTACATGATGAGGAGGAATAGAGTACAGACAAAAGCACAATCATTTTGTTTCCTTGTTCTTTTCCTTGTGTCAGGGTCTCTCCCTTTGGTCTAGTCCGGGTTGCTCTAGGCAACCCTCATTCCTCAGAGTGATGGGATTCCAACTGCGAGGCAACACGTTGCATTCTTTCACCACCTCCAGCTAAGTTGGTCCTTTCCCTTTCTCCCTTCTCTTCATTTCACAACACATGTTATCACCGTCTATATTTTATTGCTTCTGTTTCAGTGCACCAGTCAACTGAACTAAGCTAAAGTGTCTAAGCACAAGCACTAAATGCACTCTAGTGTGGTATGCAAGACGAGAAAATGCAGGCAGAGATGAATCTCTAGAGTTCATCTCTCAGGTCCTCCAGTGAAGGTGGCATTATAGCATGCATGTTTTCCTGATAGTCCCTGTCTTCGGAGAGCTAGAGGTTGTTTCTCAAGCTCAGTACATACCTAGGTCCCATTAGAGCCCAGATGTCAGTTTTCTTTGAACCACTTGGGGCAGGTGCTTAAGACAGACAGCCTGAAAGCCCTTGCATATGACATTAATTCTAGTTTGTGCCTGAAAGTCCTTGTAAGAACAATTTATACGTTTTGTTTTGAGGCAGTACACTGGCTTAGAATGGAAAACAGCAGCTAAATGACCCATTTAGAACCCCCATTGATGTAGCTAATAAGTCTTTATTATAGTCTTAATTTTATAGAGTCTTAATTTTATATGCTATATATATATATACACACATACACACAAATATATGTATATAGAGAGAATGATAAAAACCATAATATACAATTATTTTGAGCATGGCAATCTTAGAGAGTCTTAAAATATATAATCAAGACGATTCTTGGTAGAAGCTGAAGGACTAGCTCTGTTAATCAATTAATAGTAATACAATGTGAAACAAATGGATAAATAGAATCCAATCAAAGCACCAGCAACACAAGAAATAATTATTGTTTTGTCAGGTCAAGAAAGAGGGAGTGAGGCTGAGAACTGGGAGAAGAAGGCATATGGAAACTATCTGGGGGGCCAGATCCCTGCAATTCACTGTTGTAGATGCTGCAGACACCCTACAGGGGAATCATGGGGTACTGACCCCTCCTGAGCAAGGCTCTTTCATTCATGCTATGCCAGCCCCTTGTCTTCTGCTTTGACTTGGGTACTTAGTTGCTGGCTATAAGTTTCTAGCATTATAAAGAAATTAAAATGCAAAACGTTTAGTATACAAAACTGCAAAACTTAAAACAATTTTGCTTACTTTTATTGGTTTAAATGACATTATGCTTGTGTGTCTGTGTATGTGCACATTAGTACAGATGTCTGCAAAGCCCGGAAGAGGGCTTCGGATTTCCATGAAGGTGGAGTTTATTGGTTGTAAGCTCTCTGATACAGAGGTTGTGAACTGAGACCTCTGCAAGAATGGTACATACTCCTAATCCTTAAGTTATCTTTCCAGTCTCTAGAACTGCATTTTTTTAAAAAAAAAAAAAAGCAAACATCTATTTGTTGTTTTTCTAAATATTGGCAGATTTAAGTGTCTGAGCTTGAGCGATTTCTATGTGCATAGATTAGACAGAAGGACAAATGTTGGATGATGTGACATGTTGAAAAAGTGTCTATTAAAATTAACTAAGATAAAAGGTGTTGCCAGCTTTTAAAAAATAATTTCTTTCTTTTTTTTTTTTTTTTTTTTTTTTTTTTGCTTCAAAATTGCATGGAAAGTTGACTCTGTCTTACAACTTCTTTCTGGAGCTCTCCTTCCTCGAAAGTAGAGGATTGCCTGTGCGTGGTAGGATGTGATGTAGCGCAGTCAGTTGGTCTGGGTGTGACCAAGAGGCCGCTTGGGGGAAGAGAGAGTAGCTATGAATCCTAAGGAATGTGTTAGAGAACATTGAAGAATTTCTCATGACTTGAATATATTTTTGGCTGTGTGCAGTGTGATACACAAAGACTGGGAGCTGACCAGGATGGTGGGGGTCAGCGGGACAGTAGACCCAGTGTCATCAGCCCCGTCCCCTGTCCCCTGACTGCACTGCCAACCATGTGTGGAAACTTGGGAGAGTTCCTTTGCCCCTTGGAGAGCTTTGGATGAGACAGTGAGGTTGGTACACTTCTCTACGGTGCCTTCCATATTGTGCGAACTTGGCTCTGACATCAGCAGTCGGAGCAGACTGAAGTAGTGTGGATGAGGACCCACAGCGAGATGAAGCAGAGGTGGAAGCGGCAGTTCGCGTACAGCTTGAGAGCTGAGAATGAAGAATGACGACATTTATCAGCTTGGAGGATTCGAAGGTCAGCAGTGAGAAATTTGCAAACGCTGCTGCTGCTGCTGTTGCTGCTTCTTTCTTTCTTCTTCCTCCTCCTCCTCCTCCTCCTTCTTCCCCGGGGATGGGAGACTGAGCTTAGGTTTCCATAAACTCAGCTTTGGTTGACATCTGAGATGCCAAGCAGGAATTGAAAGAACAAGAGAAGGAGGCGGGTGAGGCTTGCTGAGGGCACCACCAGCTACAAGGCAGGAGGACTTCAGAGAAAGAAGGGAATGAGATCATCGAGAAAGGGATGGAAAGAGAGAAAAACAGAATTAGCCTAAGCTTTGGTGTTGCTGTGAGAGTGGACCAAATCCTCTCATAATTTAGCCTCAACAACACCAAATCAAAGATTCAGACAAAGACATTGGGGCGGGGCAGAGACTTGGGAGAGACAGACAAGCTACTCTGTTTGGTGAGATGTAAGAGGCTTTGAAGCAAGCTTCAGAATGTTGAAGTGGAAAGAAATAGTCTTATAGAGGAAATGGAGACTAAGGGTTAAGTCTTTGCTGTACTCAGAAGATAGACTGTGACCATTCTGGTAGGAAAGAACAGCAAGTAATAGCCAAAGTGGTGTACCATGTGCCGATAATTAAGGGACTCTTTTAAGCTTGCCTTCCTTGAACAATGGACTGTTCTTTCTAACCATTCTTCTTTAAAGGTATCCTATCCTGCTGAACCTGCTGCCCACAAGAGGCCCAGGAGCAGAGAGCACAAGTCACTCCTTTCTCCTTTCCCCACAAACCCTTTCCTTCCCAGCCCATTTTCCCAAGGCCCTCCTCTGCCCTAATCCTCAGTGTGGGCTCTGAACATGATGGAATTTGGACGTGGATTGGAACGGAGCAAACGTAGGAACGTTATCATTGTTTACTTTGTAGAAAAGAGCTGTGAGGCCAGATTCCCTCCTAGTCAGGAGACTGCCCAAGATTGCTGCTTTTTTTTTAACTTCTTAAGTTGCAACATCATAATCATTTCAGAAAGAACCATTTATCAATCATCTATCTATCTATCTATCTATCTATCTATCTATCTATCTATCTATCTATCATCTATCTACCTGCCTGCCTACCTACCTACCTACCTACCTACCTACCTTCCTACCTACCTATTTATTTACTTATTTATTTTCCTCCCTGTGACATCCACGTAGTTGTAATAGCTTTGTGTATGTGTTTTGTTGACACTGAGGAAGTAAAGCCCTTTGCACTAACCTGGACCACTGAATGCATATACACGTGAATGCAAAACCAGAAGTCTTGAGATCTTAGAGTACTTGCTAGATGCTGAGATCCTCTCTCCAGGTCCCCCTTTTGAAGTCAGAACAATAGCCTGCACACACTAGTCTATTCAATGTTTGCTGAGGTTTTAACACCCTCCACTCCCTCCATAAATCCACCTGTCTGACTCACCAGGAATGTCTGCCTTTCTTTGCAACTCTCCGGGGATGAATAGGAACCCTGCTGAAGGGGGCAGGAGGAGGAAGAACACAGGTGGCTAAGGGCAGGCTGATAGGAACACTAAGCTTACCTGTTGGGGAGAAGACACTATAGGGAGTTGCTGCTGGTGTTTGCGCCCTGGCAATTTAAATCCCAGAAGTGCCTTGGCTTACAGGAGAGGGCTTTCTTAATTTGCCTGAGGATTTCAAAATGACAAGTGTCTATTTTTTCAGGCTAGGCTGTGGCATTCCTTGGCTAAGCTGAAGAGAAAAGCAGCCGTGAAATCGGCCTGCTAAGTGGCCAGCAAGGCACGCATGCCTTTCCCGTGCTCACAGACAGACAGCCCATGCATGGAGATCCTTGCTCCTAGAGTGTCACCCTTCTAAACCTCTACATGGCTGGAATCCACACCTTTGCTTTGTAGCACTGTCCGGTTTGCCTTTGTCAGGATTAGCTGGTTGGGGCAGCTGGGAGTGAGAGGGTACCCAGCACCCATGCATTGAGTGAAAGGACCAGAACTTCATTGGAGTAGTTCTTGATGGGATCCGCTGAAGGTCTTTGTGTGCAATAGTCGTAATACAGGGAGAAGAGATGTGGATAGGAAAGAGGAAACCAGGGACCATAAGGAAGTCATGGTGGTTGTTAGCAGTCTTTAATCTTTGTTTTACTTACTTTGAACTGAATCTAGGTATCAAAATAGTGTCTCTCAAGGTCTCATGAATTCATTCACTTCCAGTTTAGATAGGAATGCTGTGCCCGCTATTTAATCAGTCCTAACTGGTATCTACATGGGTGAGATACTGATTAAATTGCCGGCAGGATAGAGCTCCTTCCCTTGGCCCCTACATTTGGTGACAATGTTGACAGAGTGATGATAGGACGAGCGGCTAATTTGCTCAGGTGTCTCAGGTTGAACAGTGCCCTTCTCTCAGACATGAAAAAGAAGGTGGCTTTTAGTATAAACTACGTTCATTTTTAGTGTAAACTGTATTCATTGAGAATAACTTATTGGAAGGAAATTTGTAGCTAGATTGTATATCTGGATATTTTTCTGTCAAAATACACATCACAAAGATCAGCTGGCTGCTATGTAACTTCTTATTGTTAATATTTTCGGAAGCAGTAGATAAGTATCATGTTTTCTTTACTGCTTTTAAATAATATTAGTGATAAATAGTGGTTGTTCTTCCAAGCTCCGTGTGTAGACTTTTATTTCTAGGCTACAGAAAACTATATTGCAACTTTGTGCCAACTGTTGAACGTACTTGGAAATATTCCCACCCCCCCTTTGTGTGTGTGTGTGTGTGTGTGTGTGTGTGTGTGTGCCCGCACGCATGCGCTCTGAGAATTTAAACTGAAAACCTCTGCCATATAGGCAGGCGTTCTGTTTTGAACTATATCCCATTCTTTAAATTTTTTCTTTTAATTAAAATTAAGAACATCTTAAAAATTGCTTATAAAAGTGTTATATTTACATCAGTTACAATGCTGTCGTGTTTCTGCCCCCAACTCCTCCTGTGTCCCCCCCACTTCCAAATTCATGATTTCTTCTTAATTATTGTTGCACAAATGGAGACAGGTAGACACACATTTATAAATGCAGCCTTTTGAGTCCATTTAGTGTTTTTAATACACGTGTTTGTTTAGGGTTAATTTCTTGGATTTGGATAATCCATCAGTGGGCTTATTTCTGGAGAGGACTGGCATTAATTGCCTGTAGCTTTTGTCATCTAAGGGTGAGGCCTTGTTGATTTTACCCAACTTGTTTGACTTATCGACTAGTGTTACTGTTGTGCAGGTCTCGTTTAAGTGACCATATTGTTGATAGTTCATGGATTCAGGTTCTTTCATATATATGTATGATACTATCTCATAGCCGACTTCTTGGTTTTCCGTCTCTTATAATCTTTCTGCCTCCTCTTCTTTGATGTTTACTGAGTTTGAGGAGTAGGGGCTGTGACGTAGATAGAAGTATCGACAGGAATAGGACACTCCTTCATCAGTTGCTTTCTGAATTTTTACCAGTTGTAGCTCTCGGTGGGTATAAGGATAAGTATTTAGAGCACTGTTAGAAACTGTACTCGTTTAGGAAAGTGGCAGTAGTAAGTTTTTCTCTAGGGTTTATGATCTAACCAGTCATGGATAGTTGGTTGTATTTACTTTACTAGGCTCAATTCCCTTCTATTGCGTGGTCCTTAAATCCAATTAGACATTTGTTGGTTGTTCCCCAGACATAAGTGCCACTATTTGGGGATACCTTGCCATGCCCATGACTGTTGTCTGGATTGACTTTGAACTGATTCTGCAGTCTAGGCAGGACTTGAATTTAAAGACCCCTGTCACAGCCTCCTGAGTAGCTGGCATGTAGGCCTGTACCACTGTTTCTACTTTCTCTTTAGCTACAATATATCTGCTAATTCCTTAGTTTAACTGTGTAGATTTTCTTAAATCCAACTTGTTTGTTTCTGGAAATCAAGTTCCCTACTTTATTTGCTATAAGTTTGTTATCTTCTTGTAGATTTTACTAAAGGTAGTTTCACACTAACCTGAGTAAATATTTTTGTTCTTGACTCTTTTTGGTTGCCTTGACTTAATAAAATTTGAAAATCACATTTTAACATTTTATTATTTCTATATTAAGTCCTTGGTAAAATCTATGCAACTGTTTTTAGTTTATGTATTGGTGGTAACAAAGTGTTAATTTTTTTAAAATCTGAGGACTATTACTTTTCAATTATTAAACTTGTTTTTTGACAGTATCAGTCTCTCTCTCTCTGCCACACACACACACACACACACACACACACACACACACAATGCATTTTGGTTACTCTCTCTCCTCACCCTCTCTTATCTCTTATGCTATCTGTCCCCATTCTCAGATTTGTGTCTCCTGGGCCTCCTAGGGCTGCATGAGTGACCGTGAGTCATTATCTAGTGGAGTCCAGTGGGCTCCCCAGTGGGTACACATTTGAAGATAGTGACCCTCTTTTCCCTGAATGCATCTGTTGTCAGTAGTTCACCCATCCATGACTGGCTATTTACAGTCTTGTGTAGGTGCAGTGTGTAGGTAATTGCAGATGTGAGTTCACAATTGTCTCAGTTGTGTGATAGCCGGAAGATGGCATTTCACAGGTTTTCTCCCTGTCTTCAAGATCTCCCATTCTTTCTACCCCTCTTCCCTGATAATCCTGGAGCCTTAGAGGGATTGGTATAAATGTCCTCTTTAGGCCTGAAAACTCAACTCTCCCTTTGTTCTCAGCACTTGGAGCAACCCAATGTTTCTGCATTCGTTGCCAGTCATTATGTAGCATTTCTCTGATTGAGGCTGAGTGTATAGTTGTCTGTAACTGGAAACAAAAATGCTCTCAGAGTAGTTGGCTGTTTAGCTTTACAATTGTAATAGATTCCTTCTATGGTCAGTGGCCTTCCCAGCCGTGGATTTTTACTGGATTTATAGTAACAAATTTGAATTCCCTTCTGCAGTGGGGCCCTCTCGTTTTATTATAATAGTGTTGGTCATCCCTATAATAAAGTTGTCACTATAGCAACACTGGGTACATCTTCCCAGCAGGTTGGTACTGTAGTTTGTAGTGTTGATGTCTAGGCAAGCTTCCTGGTTGGTGCCTTTTCTCCCTTGGAAGGCTGCATAGCACCTTCCCACATTATACAGCCTAGCCCATAGAGAAGCTTTCAGTTCAGTTCTGTTTTGATTTCTCTGCAACTTGCACCTATCATACGTGGTGTCAGTAGTTGGAGCTTATCTTCTTCTGGTGTGCAACTTAGAGGGATGGTTGATAACCTGTATGGTTTTGGGACTTTGGGGGCCTTTCTGATCAACTGCTCATAGAGAAATATTGCATAATTGTCAGTGAGATTCATTTATTCATTCATTCTCTCTCTTTCTCCCTCCCCCCTTCTTCCCTTCTCTACCTCCCTCCTTTCCTCCCTCCCTCCTTCCCTCCCTCCCTCCCTCTCTCCCTCCCTCCCTCCCTTCCTCCTCCTCCTCCTCCTTCTNCTCTCTCTCTCTCTCTCTCTCTCTCTCTCTCTCTCTCTCTCTCTCTTATTTTTTTTGGTTTTTCAAGACAGGGTTTCTCAGTAACTATGGAGCCAGTCCTGGAACTAGCTCTGTAGACAAGACTAATCTTGAACTCACAGAGATCCACCTGCCTCTGCTTCTCGAGTGCTGGGATTAAAGGTGTGCACCACCAACACCCATCCAGTGAGATTCTTGTAACTCATGGTTTCCAGAGAAGCGTTATCAAGCCAGACAAAATACCTTGTTTCTGAGTCTTATTTTGTTAACGCATATTGAGCTGATGAAATTGTAGGTTTTTGTATGGCTTGTTTGTAAACGCATCATTTTGATTCCTTACTTCCTTATCTTGATTAACAAAATCAATTTGGAAGAAACACATACTTGTTGAAATTTCCCAACCACTAGACCTTAGTATCACACATTCTAAGCTCTCTAGTAACTTAGGTAAGTGTGGTACCTAAAAACAATGAGCACAATTTGCTGAATTAAACCGAAGTGAAATGACGTTTACTTAATCATTGGTGAGACTAAATTATTTTGAAGATTACCAAACTGAGAAAGGGCAATAGGGCAAACCTCCACATCTTCTTACCTCGCCTCCCAGAAAACCAGGATCACAAAACAGGCAGCCAGCAAAACAACACCAAACCATATTAAAAGTGAAGTAAAACAAAATATGCATGTTTCATATACTTACTCGACTAATCTGGCAAAACTACAATGATATTATGAGTCTGAAGTTATTATTTATGTGTATTCCTGACATACCTTCTTGCTTACCTGATAGGGAACACAGCTTATATGTGTTTGTACTTATTGACCTCAGACAAGGGAGGTTCTGATGCCTAGGATATTGTCAATATATTTATGACCAAGATACTGAGATGGTTTTTGTTGTTTTCTTAGATAATTATCTGCCAAATTAAAATCCTAAACATTCAAACAATGTGAGGGTTTTCTAAATATGTATATTCCACAACAATGATCCAAATCAAATTATTGAAACACCGGTCATTAGCATGGTGTATTTATGTGTGTTTTTCCAGTTGTTTTAAAAGATATTATGATTATATGGTTCTAATATTAACTGGGTAGTTCTTGGCATGAAGGGACGAGATACTGATGAGCCCAATGATGTGTGTGAGTGCGTGTGCATGTGTGTGTATGTGTGTGTGTGTTTAGCTCCCAGGTACCGAATTAGAACTGTACCATTAATATCCTCTGTGAAAATTACACAGAATGAAACCATGTCTAAAGTATACTAGAAAATTTGTCTTAGCTAACTAACATTTTCTTTGTATTATAAAAACGTCTTTGCTCTTCCAAGCTAGTGTTGATTTAACAGACTAGGTAGACTGTTGGTGGAAGGTGTTCATATCTGCATTGAGTACTGTACACGGAAACTCTACCCTGAACATTCGGTTGGAACATCGCTCACTGCAAAGCCCTCTCTTTTATTAGCAAGTGCCATCTGTTTCTGCTCGAGAATTAAAAATACTGTTTTCATCTGTGAAATGATGGCTCTCAAATACATATTCCCACCCAGCCTTTTCTGTATGCCTCAGATGTGTTTAAGACTTTACCCCATGGGGACACTTCGGAGGACCTTAACAGTCTGCTTAAATGTGGTTGTGCTATTGGCTCTCAAGCATGCTTCTTACCATTCCTGCAGTTCTAGCTACCCAGGCCAGAAGCTTGAGATCTGCCTCTGTCTCTTTGAGGCTTCCTTATACTTCAATCTTACACTGATTTTCTAAATTCTCATCCCTGTACTGCCCTGGTATTCTGCTGCGGCTGTTGGGAATATGAGTGTCATCCCTGGGACATGTGGGCCCTCCTCTAGTCTGTCTCAGTTGGACAAATAACCTTTTGTTTTTCCAGGTAAGGTTTCTTTGTGTGGCCCTGGCTGCCCTGGAACTTTCTCTGTAGGCCAGGCCTGCTTCGAACTCACAGACATCTGCTTGCCCCTGCCTCCTGATGCTGAGATTAAAGGTATGCGACACCATCGCCTGCCCCAAATAAGCTTTTCTCTCCCATCCATCTTTCATTGTCGTCTCAAAGTATTTTTATCTAACAAAAAAACCTCATCATGTGAATCTGCTCTTAAATGATTGGGGTGTCTCTGGAGTATAGCTTCTTGTCTTCAAAGTTTTTTTTTTAAATAAATATGCTAGTATTTTTTAAATTATATTATCTTGCTTATTCACCTCAACAACCAAGTGAAGATGTGACACTGCCACCATCTGAAACAAAGAGAAGAAATGCTTGGTCCGAATGTGAGACTCCGAGAGCAAACACGGCACCATTTCTTAGCTCTCCATATGGACAGTCTGTGAAATTCAAAGTGAACAGAGGGACTTGGACCCATTTTAGATCATTACGTAACTGTGGTGTGCAATTCCAGCTGCTGCAAAGATGATTGCTTTAAATTTCATAGTGAGAAATTAATGCTTAAAGGCACTGGCTTGTGACCTGTGTAAGCATTAATGTGTCTTAAGCTGTTTGTTCCATTGAGTAGGGGCTTTGGTTGAGACAGCCAATATTTTTAGATGCATTTGCAGCATTTATACATGATTGTCTCGTCTTACCAGGTCTCACAAGGTCTTTCCTTGACCTTGGGCCGTTGACAGTTGGGGGCATACATTTGCCTCAGAGAAAAGTATAATGCTTCTCACCCTTGCTGAGATGTTGTTTCCCATTTGTCTTCTGCCTGAGGCACTTGTGAATTTCATTCTTGCAGAAGTTCAGAAAAAAAAAAACTTGCGAATGTTGATAGATAAAGCCATTGGAAGCTTTTGGTCTTAAAGTTTGATTTGAGCAAAGGAATATACAAATACAGATGTGTACCATAGCCTCATTTGCCATTCTTGTTTTTTGACATCGATTCCGCATTCCATTTCAAGTTTATATATATATTTTTTTGGGGTCACTGCTCTTCTTCAAAGGGCAAATGGATTGCAAATAACAGTTTTTCCATTGAAAAATGCTGTCTTTTACAGTTTTTTTTTTTGGAATGACTGCAGGCATGTTTATTTCTAATGCCTCTTTAAGAATCTCTTACTCTTGATGACAACCATGCCTCCTTGAAACATTTGGCTCTTCCCAAAACATGACTTTAATTTTTTTTTTAAAGCATTCTGTTCTTTCTTTGACTTAAGAAACCAAACTATATTATTTAATATGGTTAAGTGATACCTATAAAGACCTGGCAATTACTTTAAATAGAACTTAATTACTATTCATTATAACCTCAGATCTAGGCCAGTGATTATTGATTGATGATCTATATCCCTGTGAGGTTAAATGGACAGGAATGGTGTGAAGGCAAACTCCAAAGTTAGAACATTTAAAAGTATTGCATTTTGTTTTTATGTTATTTTATCTTGAGTTCCTCTTTCCTTCTTTGCACTTCAGATGACAATGTTCCTTTAGAGTGAAAACCATAAGGCTGTAGGAAGGTGTACTTGGTTTTTTTTTTTTTTTAAAGACTATGGTAGTTTCACAAGATAGGTTCTGAATGCTGATGAGCAAGGTTCTTTATACTAATGTCTTGTGAACACTTTTTGAGATATTGTAACGTCAGAAAAACCATAAGAACTTCAACGTATAGAATTTTCAAAGTCTCCAAAGAAATCTTTGAATGATAGCTAGCAATGGATGATTCATCTGATGGTTATGAATAAAGAAAGTCCAGTCGTAGATGATGCCATGTTGGATTCTGTGGTACTGACAAGGAGTTTGGGAAATCACCATTTAGTATCACAGTAGTAAGGACTGACTTGGGAAAGTACTGCTGGGTGTTGAATTGGATGTTGGAAATGTTTGATGAACAGCATAATATTTTCCTGATCTCATATAATATCTCTTTACAGTAATTACAAGCATTTAAATGGAGAAAGTGGGCTAAATCCCTACAGAGGAACAGACAAGATTTCATGTACATCTCCAATGTTAGTCAAGGTCAGAGAATGACCCCAAGTGTGAAGGCCTTCAGATAAGGTTCTGTAGCCTTATGGCAAGGAATTTATGACTTGACTCTCATTCATCAACAAGATGCAAATAAACCCTGGGAGAGGGGTAATCTAAATCATACACCACCTCTAGTTTTCAAAATGTCAAGTGTAAGAAATACATAGATAGATATGATTACATGGAAGGGAAATCTTGGGGGTGAGGCACCTCTGGATGAAGAGCTACAGGCTACTAAAGAATGCTAAGAGCAGGAAAATTACTCTTCCCTAGAATGAGCCCACCCCCCAAATTTGTTATCAGTATAAAATGGTCAGTCCTAAGAGCATATACATATATGCGACACTAAATAGACTCAGCAGTTTGTACTCATATAGTTCTATATTCATGTATGTATGTGTGTGTTTATGTGTATGTGTTTCTGTGTATGTGTTTCTGTGTATGTGTGTAACAAAAACAATTAAAAAAAAGAGGCTGTGATAGGATAGGGAATGAGAAGGAGGGATATGGGGGAGGTTGAAGGGAGGAGAGAGAAGGGGGAAACCATGTAATTGTAGTTTAAATAAAAAAGGAAAAGGAAAAAGAAAGACATAGACTAGGAGTCAGCTGTGTGAGTTGCCACTGATGCTGTTTGAATCTGGATCCAGTCTTACAGTAGAAGATGCTCTTCACAAAGACATTATTGTGTCAATTGAATATAAACTATGAGTTATGCGAGGGTGAAGCCTCTGGGGTTTTTTTCTCCCTGTATGGGAACAAATATTATTTCAGGGTTTTACACGTTGCACTTTTATCTTGACAATAAAATCCTCTGTAGTTTGCATTGTTGTTATGGATAACAAAGGAGTATAGCTGTGTACCAGTAAAATTTCATCTTAAGTCGAGTGGCTAGCCAGATTGCCCATCGTTTGTCAAATCCTGGGATGCATGATCAAGTAAATTAATGTTCAATTTTCTTTTTTTAATAATAGCATTTTTTAAGAGAATATTATTGTCGTCTAGAAATAGAAATCATTGAATTGTTGGAAGGCAAAAGATTTGTCATATCATTATCAAGTTGTTTACAAAATATAAATATTTGGAATAGATGTTGAAAAATATGATCAGATATGGAAAACTGGCAAATTTTGGTAAAGGTCATAAAGTAGTCCTGTCTTATTCTTGGAGGGTTTTTTTTTATTTATTTAAGTTAAATTATTTCCAAATAAACAAATTAAGGGAGTTCCCCACACTTAAAAACAAGCCATATCCAGCAAGTCATTGCTCTCACGCCCACTCTGTGCCTGGCTGCCTTGTGCCATCTGCGATGGGATGAGCAGCGTGAATAAACAGAGGCCGCAGAACCAGGCTTTGGGAGGCTGTGTGGATGAAAGGCAGAATTCATGAGGGGAAATAAACCCCAGAAAGGAACAGAGCAGAGTTAGGAGGAAGGCTCAGCCGCATCGCCAAATTTCTTATATCTTTATGGGCTCTTGGGAGAAGCAGTTTGAGGGGGCTTTTGCTTTGCCTGTTCTTGCTGTCCTTGCTCCTCTCTCCTGCTTTCATTTTGTCTGTGATTACATTTTCTTTTTCCTGTTCCCTGCCTTCCTTTTATCTTCCTCTCATAACCTGCTCTGTGGACTCACTGCTGATATATTCTTATTATGTATTGACTCAGTCAAAATCTGTCCCAAGAAGCAATGTGACTGTGTGAGAATCCTATGAAACCCCACTTAAGGCTGCAGTGTGCAAGTGTCCATTGTGACCCTCAAATGCACGATTCAGGTTTTGGTTAAACATAGGAAGAAATATGCTTACCAGTGATGCCATTAACCTGGTCTGTTCCACAGCCAGACCACTTTGCTCTTATTAATAATGCTACTTTTATTATTGTTTATTATTATTTTTGTTGTTGTATATTTTTTGTGAAACAAGGTTTATCTCTGTAGCCCTGGCTGTCCTGGAACTAACTCACTCTGTAGCCAGGGTGGCCTTGAACTCACAGAGGTCGGTATTTCTCTGCCTCCCGTTTGTTCAGATCAAAGGCGTGCGCCACCACTGCCCAGATTGCCTTGTTCTTTTTGTGAACTTGCCTTATGTACAGTTATCAAATGCTCTGCCTGCCTCCCTTAGTTTGCATTTGTTTTCCCTTTTAACTTCTACTTGATGTTGTAATCCAGTTTTCTCGGTAACCCCATTTGCACCCTGGTGAGCTGCTTTCTGTCAGCACAACAGGTTTGTCCCAACCCTTTCTGCTTACCTTCCAGAATCCCCTTTCCCACACGTTTTACTTTTTCCTCTTCACCTTACACTTGGTTTGCGTGTCAGGATGCTTTAAGATTTCAAATGTCCTGTGTTGTTTATTTTCATTGCAAGCACAGAAATACCTTATAGCACTCCTAACAGAAAAGTTAGCTCCCTGCAAAATACCTTTGTCGTGTTTACGATAGAGACTGGAAACACGCTGCATGTATGCATCAGTTCTCTGACTATTTCTAGTGTTGACCTTGACAGTCAGTCCTACAAATATTAAGTTTATTGAAAGCTAAGAGAACATCGTTCCATAAAACTAACTTTTAAAGGCTATCTTTCAATATTTATTAAAGGCATTATCATAGATTTTAAGAATGTTGTAAGCTTTTAGAGGAGTTTAATCTAGCTCTTGATGTAGTGTCTATTTAGAACTGTTCTTTCTTTTTTTTAAATTCCCATTCCCATTATTAAGAGATAATAATTTACTCTAGTTAAAATAAGTGCAAATGAATAATTAGGCTTTTTTTTAAAATAGCATCATCAGGACTTTTAAACCGTTTTAAAAAATAGAGATGCATTCTTCCCTATTCTAGATAATGCCTTATTGATCTAGTAAAGAGCTGCATGTTAGGAATTTAAAAATAAAATTTTATATTGATTTTCTTGCATTGGAGTGCTTCTTCTGAGATATTAAAGAAGCCTATCTCCAGTACTGGCTGCACAGTTCTCTGATTTGAACTTGATCTCTCTGGATGAGAGACAAGCCATAGTAAGGCAGTTCTCTGAGATCTCAAGGAAAGGCCGGCAGGCTATTATGAATCATTTTGTCAATTTACCTCAGCTTTATTTAACATGTCACTTTCTTAAAATACCTTCTTAGAGGTTAACACAGAAAAAGTCAAACCCCATACCAACTTATTACTTCACAGTCAAAATCTAAAGACATTAAGAACTTGAGAATTCAAGGAACCTTTCAAACACTCCGACAAACTCATCTGTCCATCTGTCTGTCTACCCATCCACTCATCCCGTCTGTCCATCTACTCAACTTTAGCAGTGCAGGTGGAAATGGGAACATTTACATTTGTGCAGCCTTGGACATAGAAAAGTTCCTAGGATCTGCATGCTGGAGAATGAAGCACTCATCAACATAGTCTTGCTGGTGGTGCCATTATGGCTTACGGCAGCCCTACACCTACACAAGACTACCAGAGTAATCTGTAAGAGCAGGGGCTGCTATACTCAAATCTGTTCTCTCTGTGTCTGCAAGTAACTGGAAAGAGATGCTGCCATATTCACTGTTAACAGTCATGTCCAAGTACAGGGTTGATTGTGGCTAGCAGGGATGGGGGACAGTGTGCCTGCAAGACTTCTGCTCTACATTTACTTAAAATAGGCAGCTGAGGTGGCTGGAGAGATGGCTCAGCGGTTAAGAGCATTGCCTGCTCTTCCAAAGGTCTTGAGTTCAATTCCCGGCAACCACATGGTGGCTCACAACCATCTGTAATGAGGTCTGGTGCCCTCTTCTGGCCTGCAGGCATA
>NW_026067910.1:15707871-15742524 GCF_014885135.2 Alexandromys fortis | reverse complement strand
GCCTGCCTCTGCCTCCCGAGTGCTGGGATTAGAGGCGTGCACCACCACCGCCCAGCTCAGCGTTTTTAATCTTATTTCCAGAGGTCAGATTAGATGGATTTCTCTGAGCTCAGCAGGCTGTCTGTAGGTCTTTTGCAGGTTCTGTGGAACAGTCATCCACTTAGTATTTGGACCCGCGAGAGCAGCAGTTCTCAACCTGTGGGTCTCCCTTTCATGGAGGTCACCGAAGTCCTCAGGAAAATACAGATATTTACATGATGATTTATCTTGTGACTTTTCAAAGTTGAAAAAAATAACAGTTATGAATGAAGTAGCAAGGCAAAGAATTTTATGACTGGGGATCAGCGCAACATGAGGAACTGTATTGAAGTCTTGTAGCATTAGGAAGGCTGAGAACCACTGCTCTAGAGGTCATAAGCCTTCCTTGACACATGGCCTTTCATCTTTACAGCCAGCAAAATGAAGATAAGTCCTTCCCACACCACCATCTCTCACAATTTCCCTTTTCCTTCTTCCCTCTTTCACATTTAAGACTTGTTTGATTATATGGGATTTGCTTTGCATGACTGACGCTAAACTCCTTGATCAAAGAAATCTGACTGGCAACATTAATTTTACATGTAAACTAAGGTGCTCGTGGTACCAGAAATTACACAGATCTTGCAGAGTCAGCGAACTTGTTTCCATAGATCTTTTGTAATCTGGATATTCACGGTAAAATTAAAATTGGACCGGAAGCAGTAAACGCTGATTCATGTGTTAGTACAGATATAGACTTTGACTGTTTTCTCACTTTGGGCCTTGTGCCCACGTGCCTGTGTGTGAACATCTCCTTAAAGCTCCCCTAGAATGTTCATTCACTGAAGTAATGCAGTATTGTAAGTTACAAGATGTTCAGGGTTTGTAGTGAACATCCAGGTTGAAATGCTAAGTCCTCTGGGAGATAGTAGTGGGCCAAGAGAAGTTGAATGAATCAGGCATGTTCCCCTGGCCCATGTCTAACGACTCTGTACACTAGGTAACTTTTTGTTTCTTGGCAAGTGACTCAATGCAGTCTTTCTAGTTTGAAAAAAATAAATGAAGTTGGGGTTGGAGGGATGGCTGAGCGGTTAAGATTATTGGTTGCTCTTCCAAAAGACCCAGTTTCAGTTCCCAGCTCCTACGAGGCAGTTGTCTGTAACTCCAGTTCCAGAGGATCTGACAACTCTCACAAGAAAGACATACATGCAGGCAAACACCAATCAATGCTCATAAAATAAAAACAAATAAATTATGAAAAAATAGACTAAAGAAATACTTATTTATAGTAATCATGCCTATTTTTTCAAGATTTGATATTGACCTGATTTTATACATCTGTATGGGGACATTTTCATGTTATTTTTCTATAAATGTGAAAAGTACATTTTTCTTGGTATTTGTTAAATACCACGCTTTAAACATATTTGATTTATAGAATTTCCTTGCAAAATACCTTATGTTGAAATCATATCTACTGAGCCATTTTGGGGTGAGAAGGTGTTTAATGTGTACATTGTATTTCATGGGCTTGAGCACATTTTGTAACTTTTCAAAGGAACAAAGAAATTAAAGTGCAAAGTGTTAGGGGAAAGAAAATTGAGAGACGAGAACCTGGGCATGTGTACCTGTCTGAAGAGAGTGTCCAATAAAGGATGCTGGACTGCAGTTCTGCAGTCGTGGGATGGCTAGTGGTCTTCGTAGCCACTCTCTTAAAACAACTCTCTGCTCATGAGGCTGTAAGAAAGGAACTACATTGAACAGTAAAACAAACAGGAACAAAGAGAAAAAGGAGTTTCGTTCGAAGCAAATTAGATGACAAGAAGATAAACATTGTCCAGCGGTGCTGGTCCATTTGGGAGGCAAAGGCAGGTGGGGTGGATCTCTGTGAATTCAAACCCAGCCTGGTTTATTGAGTGAGTTCCAAGACAGCCAACGCTACACAGAAAAAACCTTGTCTTAAAAAAACAGAAAAGAAGAAGAGGAGGACACAAAAAGGAAGAGGAAGGAGAAGAAAAGAGGAAAAGGAAGAATAAGAATAAGAAAATATGCTATTAGAAATGTTCAGTTACTATTTGACTGACATTTAAAGTGGGCAGGTCTTCAACAAATGTCTGATGATCGGCAAATTGCCTGTTCACCATGCATGAGGATCTGAGTTCTGATTCCCCAGAACCCACTTAATAAACCAGGACCTGGTAGTGTATGCCTGGGAATAAGCACTGCGGGTCTAGGGATGGGTCAGAAGAATGAAAAATCCCACCAGCTCATTGCCTAGACAGCCTACACAGGTTTATGTGTAAGAGGTTTATTGGAAGACTTTGTTTTGTGTTGGTGAGATGGTTCTGTAGCTAAAAGTGCCCACTGTTAGACCTCCCTTGCAAACTATCCTCTGATATTCCTATGTGCGCAGTAGGGTATGTGTGGAAGGGGAGGGATTGAGAGAGACTGATGTGCATTTAGAATGTGAGCTCCTGTCTCAAGAAACAAAGATGAAAACCAGTTGAGAAAAGACTCCAAATGTATCTCTGTTGTGCATAGACATATGCACCCTCCCACATCTACTCTACCAAGTACATATGCCACATCCGCCATATTCTAATAAAATATAAATAAAACGAATACCCATTGAATGTATATCGATAATTAACTAAAAGCTGTAGATTTATGCCATGCTGCAGTACTGAAATTTTATCTGAGTGATTATGTGGTATGCGCTTTTATGGAGAAATATGAAAACGTACAAGCCTGCTAATATTTCTAGATGTTTTGATCCCTGAGTTAGTTGGCTTATCATGATGACACAATCCTTAGTTTTAGAAAAAAAAAAAAAAACTTGCCCTCTCCATCATCAACTGAGGCTCCTCAGATCATATGAGAACTTGAGTGTCCACTAATTGCTGGGCATTATGCTAAATGCTGGGTGTCAGGTACAGCTAAGTGTAGTTGAATTTGGCAATGACCTCATGGAGCTTTTAAGTCCCAGAGGATGGTACATATTAATTAGCTTCACAACACTAGGACTGTGTGTTCCCTGAAAGACAAGCACACAGGGCTTCATGCATATGGAAAACTTACCTGGAGGTTGAGCTGGGATGTGAGGGATGCAGGGACATTTCTGACAAGAAGGAGGGTGAGGGAAGAGGTGATGAGGACACCCTGTTCTACTGTGCAGGAACGGGGTGTACAAACCTTTGTGTCTGGAAGGGGCTAGGACGTACAGGCTGCAGAACTGGATGAAGTGATTGACATGGAGACGGAGAGGAAAGTGGCGCCAATGCTTTGCAATGATAGTACTCATTAAAGGCTTGCACCAAGGTGACAGCGGTGAGAACTGATTTCTGACTCCAAAGATCATCTTGGGAACGCAAGTGGGAAAGAGTGGTCATGGGAAGGGAGGATGAGGCCTCCTCAGCAGTCCAGTTGAGGGGAGAAGACAGACAGACAGAGGGGTTGGATTTCCTAAGAGTTTAAAGGAAAAAAAATCTCAAGATTTGGTGATGGATTGCGTTTGCGGATGACCTTGGAAGTAGAGATTGAAAATAGGAGTATCGATTTAAAGCATAGATGGGGGATACGTCTAAGCCTTTAGGGCAGATAAATAAGAGATCGATCAGGTGTCTGGATGCATAAGACTAAGGGACAAAGGACATCTGTATTTGAGAACTTTAATTAAACAATCGCATTAGCCTTTAATTCGTGGTGTTAATGCTATTGAAAGATCCTGACATTTAATTGCTAACAAGAAGACTATGATTGATTCTGCCAGGAAATGTAGTGGCCAGAGTAAGTGGAAGACGCCAGTCTGTATACATCAGTCATGGGTGCAGAATATGAAAAGTTGGGAGTGATTATTAGAGTTTAACTTAATGGAAACAACATAAGTAGTGAGGGCTGAAAACATGCAATTTTTATTGGCTTATATAGAATTGTCGGTGACCTTAGTTGGGACGAGACTTCCATGGCATTAGCCTTTGCAGTGACATTTCAATTGTATTTTAATAAATAAAGCGTGACTGAAGATCTGAGAGTAAAACAGTCCCTCTGGTCATCCTTACAGACCAGATTGTGGTAACACACACTTCATCTCAGTCATCATAATGACATGCACCTTAAATCTCAGTAGCAACACAAATTGCCATAAAAATCGGGTGGTGCGTGCCTTTAATCCCAGTGGTGTACACCATTAATCCCAGCCCTAGATAGGAATATAAAACGAGGGTGGGGGGGAGACAGGAGGCAGGATCGCCATTTAGATTGAGGTCAAGGTAAGAGCCAGTTGCTGGCTGTTTTGCTTTTTGAACCTTCAGATTGAACCCCAATTTCTGACCCTGAGTTCTTATTAATCACCCATCAAGCCTTCACATGTCCTTTTGCGGGTGTACTTCTGAGAGTGGATTCTTAAGCCTACGGGACTTGGTCACTTGCTGTTGTATAGAATTCTCATCTATATTCACTACAGTCAGTGTTTATTTAATTTCATTGTAATATTAATCTTTCATTATCAAAATCAAACTGAGTGATAATAGCAAAGTAGATTTTGTCATTGTTTACTGCCCCGTCCCTTATTGTTCTCTTGCCTAAAACACAATAGCAAAAGTCTCTTGTGTTTGTAGTTAGCGTTTAGCGTTAGCTGATTCTTTAATCTTAGTGCTATTATCGTAAGGTACTTTGCATTTGAATGTTATTTTCTTAAATTATACTTAAGTTTCGTGTATATTAAGTGCCTTTTCTTAAAGAAAATACTGTGCGTGTTGCTTTAGGCATCCCAGGCCTTTTCTGTTCATCCATATTAATTACGTACTCGATTTGTTTTTTGGAATGAGCTGTGTTCTTCTTCCTTGAGAATCTTAGGCTTTTCATCCACAGTTAAAATGATGTATTTGGAAATGCCTGGCCGTTCCTACTATTAGGTATGGATTACTAGGACTCTTTCTGGTTGTTTTGACATTTCTATGGCTGACGCACATTCAGCGACCATTGTTACCACCGGGCTGCTAGGAGACCCCAATGTATTGTTCACAGAGGTGCACCAGCTGCAGTTGCCATACTTTCCTCTTCAGTTGTTTGTTGGTGTTTTCATCTTAACCGCCTCTGACATTCTGGTGTCTTAGTTAAGTCTCAGGTCCTTTCTTTGCTGTGCACTTTCTGACCCACAAGTTAATAGATAAGATATTGTATGTGCAGAGTGCTTGCCATCTTCACAGAGTACTCTTATTTGCAAATGGTGCTATGGCAAAGTCTGAGCAGCAGGCATCCTGGAAACAGATGTGGCCACAGACACTGACAGCACTTTCCTTAAAAAACTATTTAGTACCTATTTCCTGTTAGTCTAAGTAGCGGTGGTCAGAACCAACCAATCTTCCTTCCTTCCTTCCTTCCTTCCTTCCTTCCTTCCTTCCTTCCTTCCTTCCTTCCTTCCTTCCTTCCTTCCTTCCTTTCTTCCCTCCCTCCCTCCCTCCCTCCTTTCCTCCTTCCTTCCTTTCCTACCCTTCCTTGCTTTCTTCCATCCTTCCTGCCTGCCCTCTTACCTTCACCTAACTTTAAAAATAATAAATTCTGTGCCATCACAGGTTGGAAGCATGATTGCACAGGTGTTGCTTGAGCTGGAGCCACTGAGTAGGCCAGATGTGTATAACATCTGTTAGAGTGTTTCTTGTTTTTGTTTTTATCAACAAAAACTAAAAGCTTCCAAAGGGTTTCTTGTGATATATGTAATAATAATTTTAAAAATTACTAATGTATTACTGTTGATTTAGGGCCATATCATCAGTACAGCAGATGTCAGGGATGTGCTTTGGTGACTTGACTCAAATTAAAGTTTTGCTTTCCTTAATCCCACTACTGCAGATCACACAGATGGATGTTTTGAGATATTAATGCACTTTTTCTTTCTCCCAAGTCCTATGAATTTTAAGGATTTTGATTTGCCTTCTATGCCAGTATTTATCAAGTTTCTGATCTCACATTGTTTTTCTCTGTCCGGAAGTTAGACTGTCCCTGAGGCTTTAGAGTTGAACTTTTAAAGTGACTTCCCACTTGAGGTAACTGTTTGTTTATGTGAGAACATAGGTAGCTTATGTGTTTATTGTAATCTGACCCATTGTTGCCAGAAGTTATTACCCAATAATGAATATCGGTTTTGATTGCCAGACATTGTTTAGTTTATCTCTGGGTTTGTCATTATAGGTGGACTTATTGGTTTAAAAGTAAAATTCCATTTTCATAGAGAAGGCCAAATTATTTTGTATGCGAAGTAAAGTCCGAATGCAAATAGTTCTGTTTAGTTACTTTTAAGATTAATAGGTGCCTTAATGTTGTTGCTATGTAAAAGTGTGCAGTATGGGAAGTGTAAAGTTGCCACTATTAATCCTCTTAATGATAGGGTATCAGTAGCGTAAAGTGTTGGAGAGATTGTATTCCATGGTAGTGCATTGGCACAGTATGTGTAACGCAGCAAGAGTGACGTATAGTCATGGAAAAACATCTGCCACGTGGGGCTGCATGAATAAGGACGCTAGGGAGTGTGTGTGGAGCTTTGACTACATGAAGCATTAATGCAATCTGTGGATAAACTGAGCCCTTAGTACACTGAAGAAATAGATGTTCGTTAGAGACAGTCTACATATGTCAGCAGGGATCCAAGCTCAAAACTGATTATTAACCTTCAGCATGACCCTATGGAGGCTGCCGGGCGATCAGAACACAGGTTAACACATGTGGGTGTGTGAAGGAGCAATTAAGGTGAGAAGTTTGGAAGAACAGGCGCTGGGCTCTTGCAGTCCTGAATGACTCTTACTGCTTCTAAGCCCTCGCTGGATCACTTTGCCTACAGGTTATGCATTGCCCGCATTTGCCTCACTTATTCTTAGGGACAGTTATGGAGAACAGTGTGCTTTTATCCTTCTATAGACCTCCGTTGACATAGAATGTCCCTTAGTTTATTACGTGGGTTGTATTGTAATAATCGCCTAGACATGGGAGACAAATATATTTAATGTGGAAATTAAAATTTACCTGTCTTTTCTCCCCAACAGCGTTTCATTCCCTTTTCTCTTTCTACTGTCGTGTTTCTCATTCCTCTTCCTTTTCAAGCGTTCTCATCTTTTTATGATGTCTTTTTCCATTTACTCCGTTCTCTCTAGATCGGTACTGTCTAAATGTTAGCGCCTCATCCCAAGAGCCTTTTTTAGGGTTATTAAAATGTGACTGCTTCCGAGGTTAGACCGGCACTAAACAGAAGTCTCACAGGAGATAGGATGGAAGGGATGAATGACAACTCCCTTTTTTTTTATTATATTGTTTACATATTACCTGACAATATTTGGGGTATATTTTTGCTGTACAAGATATTGCTAAACATGTCATTGTGTGCCCCTCCCTCCACGAGGTTTTTCTGTGTAGCCCTGGGTGTTCTGGAAATCACTATATAGATCAGACTGAGGGTGAACTCAGGCATTTGTCCACTGCCTTCTGAATGCTGGGTTTAAAGGTGTGTGCCTTTAAAAGTGTGTACCTCTATGCTCAGCTCAAGATACCACTAAACTTCATATCTGTGTTTTGCTTTCTTCTCTTTCTTTCTAGAATGCAGCACTGGAACATAAAGGGTTACTACAGACATGGAATTAATTATATTTTGCCTGAAGAGTGGAGCCTTACATTTTTCATATATATACATATATATACAATATATATGTATATATACATATATATATACAATACATACATACATATACACACACACACACTTTATTTTCCTTGCTAACTTCCTTCCTCTTGGGACACATTCCTGATTGTTGTACAGCTATTACCTCTCAGAAAAATATTGTCGTGGTGACCTAGCTTTAGAACACTGAATACTTTCCTAAATTTATATTTAAAAATAATGTTAGGTGGAATGTTATTCAGTATATCAAGCAAGTATGTTTTGATTCAAGCTCCCAGGGAGTGGTTGCAATTGAAGAAGCTGGGTACGTGCTCCTCCTCTTTCCAGCTGAAGCCTCCAGCCTCCTCCAGCTCCGGCAGCCTTTCTGCCCCCTTGTCCTCAAATTCCCTGCGTCTCGAGGGATGCGGTGTGATAGATGGCTGAGTGCCAAACTTTCCAGTCTCTTGCTCTCCATCTTCACCAGCTGAGGGGTTCTGCATTCACTGCCAGCTGCTGCGAGAAGTTTTCCTGACAAGGGACGAGAGAGGCACACTCTTCTGTGTTGCGGAACTGTTGTTGGCAGTTGTAATCGGTTTTATAAAAATTGGTTATCCGCACGGAACAACTACTTCAGTGCAGTTTCCGCCTGAGGGGACTTGTTAGACAAATGTATTTAAGTGGGATTTTAGTGCCTTTTCATAGCTTTTACTAGTTTCTTTATATCACCGTGATACTCCAACATCTGATGAATTGTGATTTCTCATTAAGACATCTGGATTTCACATGTAAAAAAATAACAAAAGGCAGAAATCACTTTATAGGGTGGACACACATATCTGTTTATGGTACTTGTGTATAAATATTCATTTTTCCCTACCAACTCTGGACAGTGCAGCAGTCTGTGTGCTGAGGAGAAACATTGTGATTGAATTGGTCCATTCTCAGAAGTGAAAACATGATGAGTGTGAGTGATCTTTAAACAGTTTCTTTCAAGCTGTGTTTTTTGACATTTTCTCTTAAGGAGAGCTGCAAGATGTGTTATGTCTAAATTCATCATTTGCATGCTCATTGCTTGTATCTGCCCACTGTTGCAAGGTTACTTTTCTAACCTTCAGACTAAGTGTGCACGTGCACAAGCGTGCATCCGTGTAAACTGTGATCCTGGCTGTTCGTAGAGAAAGCAAGAAATGAGCACTTGACAGTTCTTAACATTCCTTTCCAAAGTCCGGTGTTTTCAGGTGGGAATCGCGTTAATAAGTTGCCCTCCTTCATCTTCATCACAGGGCGGTGGAGACTCTTGTTCAATTGTATGGAATCCTAAAGCCACTTGAATGGTCTTCATAATTTGATGGAAAAGAGACACCCAAATGTAATCTGTTATTATTTTTAACGTGCACTTCCTTTGTATGGAAAAAAGTCATTTTCATGGTCTATAATCAGTGTGTCATTTAAAAATAATTATGAACATTTGTTTTCTTCAATATAATATTCTGAGACGTATAAAAGAAAAGAAATACATTAAAAATTAAAGGACTGTATTGGTTGGCTGATAGATAGTATACTTTTCTTTTTCTCTTTCTTTTTTTTTTTAGACTGTGTTTCTCTGTGTAATAGTCCTGGCTCCTGGGATTCCTCTTGTAGACCAGGCTGGCCTCGAACTGACAGAGATCTGCCGGCCTCTGCCTCCCAAGTGCTGGGACTAAAGGCGTGCGCCACCACCACTGCCTGTCCCTTACTGATTTTCGTCTTGCTTTTCTTTTTGCTGTGACAAAATGCCTGACATAAAGAGCTGGAGTGGAAGGATTTATGTCAGCTCCTGGCTTTGGCGGTGTCAGTTCTACTCTGTCTCTGTGATGTCCGTCTGAAATGAGACAGATCACCATGGTGTTGAAACATGTGAAGAGGAGGCTGCTCATCCCATGTTAGACAGGAAGTACAGTGGAGAAGCAAGAGAAAAGGGCCAAGCTACTTCCCCCCAACGACACGCCCTCTCCATTGACCAACTGACATTCTTCTTTCTAGTTACCCCCCTATCTACCTTTTACTTCTCACTAATGCCATGATATTATGGCTTCATCACAGGATGAAACCGTATTTTAGGGCAGAGCATCCAAAATCTAGTCTCTGTAGATGTCCTCCAAGATACGCCCAGAGTTATGCTCCACTAGTCTCCTAGCTGGGTTTCCGTCTACTTAGGTGGACAGTCAAGGTTAGCCATTCTAAGTTTATGTGATGTGGAAATCTGTTGGCTGGTGATAACCTCTGTCATTGGTAGAGCACACACAGGGCCTTGGGTCTGGTCCCCAACAAAAATAATGTTGCCAACAAAAGGCAACTCAACAAGTATTATTGATTGAAGACAGCAAGCAGATTTTTGGTAATGTCTCCAGCTTTACAGTCTTAGTTTTGCATCAGTGTGGTAGTATCTTGGCAGAAACAAGGGAGGAGAGATTTATTTGGGCTCATACTTTAGGGATTTCAGCCTCTGGTTGCAGGTGAGGTCGATGGAGGAGCTCAGTGTGGAGGGGATTCTGTGTATCCTCAGTTTGCTGCTCACATGGGGCAGAAAGTGGAACCAGAGGACGGGCTGTTAACTTCAAGGGTCTTAATTACTATATACTCCAGCTAGGTCCCGCCTCCTAAAGATTCTTTTGCCTCGTAAAAATGATGCTTCCAGCTGGGGACCTCCTATAAAACATGGGCCTGTTAAAGACAGTGTCTGCCTAACCAAAATACCATCTAGGTAAGGTGGGGTCAGGCTTTGAGCCTTTGCACTTGTTCCAGTGACACCATTTGTGGCTGTGGTTCTCAGGGTTGAATGGCTTCAGAAATGACATCTCAGAGTCAGCAGATGCACCTGGGTGGACCTGATGAGACATGACAGGGAGCATTGATGGTTATGGTTCTTCTTCGTCCTCCTTTTTCTGATGTGAACGAACCTGATGAGACAGGGCAAGGAGGGTTGATGGTCATGGTTTTCTTCCTTCTTATGTTATGGATGGACCTGATGTGATGATAGGGCAAGGAGCATTGATTGTTATGGTTTTCCTTCCTTTCTTTCTTTTGATACACTTTGATAAGTTTTGGTACTTTGTCCCCACTTTTAAAGGAATCAGCTGCATTAATTAGCTATAGCGTTTTCATTCCCTGGCTATTACAGCTTTGAAAGAACAGGGAGACTAAGATTCACATCCTTGGTTTTCCATGGGAGAATATTGCCAAAGATGTCAACACTTGCCTTTATCTTTCTGGAGTTTTAGGCTGTAGCACACATATCCTAATTATTCCAGTTTTGAAGCTGTGAGAATGACTTTTTTTGTACTTACAATTTTAGCATAATTACATGCATTTATAAAATCTTTGGTCTTTAATAATTGTTAAGGTTTTAAAAAGACATTATTTTTACTTTATGAGTGTATTTCCCCTGCATGTATGTATGTAAACCATGTATTGACTGGTGCCTACAAGAGGTTAGAATGTTCCACATTCAACATATGGCAAATAAATCTATACTAAGAAATTTTAAATATGGTCTCAAGAAAGTATACCTGTCTCAATATCGACTCCCCCAAAATGGGAGCCACATTTAAATAGTTGAGAATAAGAACCCTTGTAGTGTGAAGCACACCTTTCGTGCTCTTAACCATGCGCATACACACAGAATACTGTCTACAGAGGAAAAAGGCGTATTTTGCCAGGTGGCAGTGGTGCACAGCTCTAATCCCAACGTCTGGCAGAGAAAAGTGGCTCTCTGTGAGTTCAAGGCCAGCCTGGTCTTCAGAGTAAGTTTCTGGACAGCCAGGGCAGTTACACCACAGAGACACTCTCTCTCAAAACAAACAAACAAACCCCAAAACCAAAAAAAAAAAAAAGAAAAAAAACCAAAAACCCCCCAAAATAAATTGGGGCAAGGGATGTGTTTCCTTGATTGTGGTTCTCATTTCACAATTTGCACATATACCAAATCATCAGTTTGACTGTCCATCATCTTTCTTGGTCTTTTATACATTAGTAATGTTAGAAGACGGAAATAAGCCCAAATCAAAGAGTGTTTTAAAATGTAATCTTCCCAGGCATGCTGTAGTAGAAAACCACTATTCCCTCTTGGAGAGTACAGCGACGTACTCACAGCCTTTGGAAGTGTGTTCGCCTTCCAAGATTGAACCCACCGCAGAAATCGATTTGGTAGCAGAACAACCTACTTTTAGAGTGATCTGTCAATGTGAATGAGCTCAGCGGCAAGTGCCCCGACTCCAGAATCTGATTGGGATTCTAGGACACTGCTTCTTTTGGGGCGAAAGCTCCAGCTTTTGCTTTTCATCCATTATATGAGGTAGAACATGGTCACTGCCTCCCAGAACTGTCACATGATTGAGATGTGATAATGAACACCAAGCACTTAGAACCACGTCAGATGTACAGCTAAGTCCTCCTTATTCATTGGTGGCCATCCACACAGGGCCCTTTTACAGGTATGATAGATCATGGGGACATATGTGACCTTTGAGAAGTTCATTCACATTCTCTTGTCTGAAGTAATAATCAGTGCAAGGATGGCTAACTCCAAGAATATAGCGGCTGGTGCCATTTGAGACAGTGAAGACTGAAAAAAAGACTCCTCTCTGAAGATGATTCTCAAAAAACAATACCCAGTTCCCCAAGTTCACGGCCTGATTCACTTCACCAAGGAATTGTCAGTGCTGTAATGTCTTTCCCCCATTTATGAAAACATTGTCAAAGAGACAGAACCAGGCAGTTGTTCCCAATGTGCTTATCATAATCAGTCCAGGAAAAAAAAAAGAGATGACAGAGTTTAACTTGCAAAACTCAAGATCCAGCACTGAGCTGCAGTGACTGAGAACCTGAGGAGGAGGAGGAAGCTGGCGGGCCTCTGTGAGTTTGAAGCCAGCTTGGTTTTCATAGAGAGCTCCAGGCTAGCGGGGGTATACATAATGAGACCCCACTACAACACATTATACATACATGCATACATGCAGACATACATGCAGACATATGTGCACACATCAAAGCAGACATAAACCCCACCTTCACAATCAATCCAAGGAGACAGAGCCCACAGGAGCTTGCATATCAGACCAACCTTATGATGTTACATACCATGGAACATGGAGAAAAAAAACCCAAAACCCAAAACAAAGACAGAAATATTTCCGGATTCAAAAGTGTTTGTCAGACATCAAATCTAATTGTCTCCCCCGTAAGAGCAGTCTTATATTTGAAGTAACCGAATAACAAACAGTCTCCTGTGTGAGTAAAAATGAAAGTCAATAAAAGACCTGGCATTATGGAGTCCGTGAGGGATGCAGGATCAAATACGATAACCCAAACCACAGACACAGAAGCTATATCATTAAATGCTGGGATCCCATGCATTTATAAATACAATACTTACCCAAAGTACCCTGGTTCTCAGTTTTCAGTATTTTGAACTTTTGGCAACTAATGGAGCGTTTGCCTTATCAGGCGGCTGTTTAAGCAAACATCAAGTTAAAGTTTTACCTGTATCTGTCACAGGCAGGACAAGTGTCCTTCATTTTCTCTATGTCTATTTACAAGGAGAGATCATATTTTTACATCTTATCTGTATTTCACCTTTTGTCTCGAAAATAAAAAAAAAGGTAAGCTTGAGTTTTTTTAAAAGACAAAACAAAAACCAATGTTATTTTCCAAAGACAAATTTATATTTTCCTTGCTTAAAGACTTCTGTTTTAGTAACAAATCCCAGCCCACCCTTGTAATCCAAATCCTATTTGGTCCTGCGGTGAAGTCAAATATGGGATCCTGACATCAATTTGTTGCCATGGAAATAATTGAGATGTCAATGTTTCTGCGTTATGACTGTACCACAGGAGCAGATGGGCTGACAAGGGGAAAAATCTTTGCAAATATCTCTCTAATAATTAGCTAAAGTGTGAGGTACTGTTCTAAATTTACATTATCATATAAACATGAGTAAGATCTATCTAAGCACCATAGAACACAAGCAATTTGAGCGAGATAATATCCTGGAGGAAAATGTTTTCCGATTATACAGGAATACTCACCATGTTTCTTTATTCCTTTTGCTGAACGTATCACTTTGGGGACTGCAGAAAAATATATAACCAAGTTGCGAGTAAATCATATTTAACCAAACAAACTTTGTGCCACACAGAAAGCTAGATGGCCATGTGGGATGAGTTGAAGATGAAAACAGCCTTTTGGCTGCTGTCCAGTTTCCTGTGAGGAACACTGGCGTTAGCTGGGCTACTATACAATTAATGACTTGCAATACATTTTGCTCCAAAAATGTTTGCCAGATCCTGTACTTGCCTCCTTCCCCCAAATCTGCCCCAGAAAGTGACACACCTAACCATAAAGATCCAATTATTTCCTGGATCCCCGCGGTCTGTGACCATGTCTCCTAGACTGTGCTAAATTGTGCCGTTTTAGTATCCATTAAGAACGTTCACAGGAATTAGTTTACTTAGATTAAAATATGTTTGGCGAGTTGATAGCTATGTCGATGTTTGCATGAATGCACACGGATTCCCAAATCATGAGCTCTAATGCTGTCATTCGCCTGGTTTTCATGAGGTACTCTCCTTGGAGCCTCTTACTCCACCACCCACAGCGAGCCCTTTTTATCCAAACATGAAAACGTTGTTCTTCCCCATTGTGGGCTAATTACACCATCTGTTTAGCCACAGTACTATTAGTGTTAACTCCTTAACCCTCCCACATGCGCTGCCCCCAAACACCTCATACTGTCAAGAGTACAAGTCATAAAAACAAGCAAGGAAATTAGTCTCCCCGTTTGCATTCTCAGATTTCTATATGGGATCTGTATTATGGTCTGTGCAGACACTTGGATTTTCAGACACCTCTTCATCAATCTTTATCCTAACGGTGCGGATTTACAACACGAGCAATAACCATGGTGAGGAAATCAATCTCTCTCTAAGGCCAAAGGCTTAGGAATAGGCAACTGTTTGAGAAAGGATAAAGCCAGGAAAGAGAGAGGCCCATCGAAGAGTCAACCACCTGGCAGGCCTTGCTTCTTCCTGGAAGTAGGCCAACCCATTTTGTCTTCATTAGAAAATTGACTTAATAAAAGCTACACATCTCTTCCCGGACCATAGGTATTTAAAAGTAGGTTGTGCTGCTATGGAGTCAATTTTTGGGGTATTCAATATTGGAAGGTGAGCACATCTGCAAAGGCAGAGAGCATCTCTCCAGGTGGGACTTGTGGTGCCCTACTGTGCCATCCCTGTGTTCAAGGTCAGAGAAGCAGAGAACTGGCATGAGGCTAGGAAGGAAATGAGTCTACTTAATGATAGGAATTTATAATGAGATTTCATTTGCGCAAATATACCAGTTTTGGATTCGCTTAATTTTTTTCTCCTGTGCAGCATTATAGCACGGCAATAAAAACTTGCTAATTTCGATGAGTTGTAGGCAACACCTGTCTGAATTAATTGAAAGTCTGAATCACAGAACAATCTTATAGAAATTAAGTTTTATTATTTTTCTGATACATATAATTAGCCTATCAATTAGAAGCTGGAAAAATTAAGTCTCTGAGTTACTCACTCAGAATAGTTTGTCTTATATCAGCACCCTCTTCTTCCTGTCTATGCTATGAATTCATTTTTAAATAGTTTAATGTTTTCTACCCAGACATCAGCTCGTTGCAAACCATTTTCATGTATAGTGCTATGTTTAATCTCTGCGAAATCCCTTGTTTTTCAGACTAGGCAATTTGGCGTGAAAGGTGAATATCTAAATTCATTTCCTTTGAAAAAAGAAAGAAGGGGGGGTTGCCATTATCTGGACTCGAACCCCCCCCCCCCTATCTTTTGGATCATTAAACTGTCACTGTAGAAGTTTCTGTTTTTTGAGATGTCTCCAACATTTGGTTATAGCAGTGGTCTGTTTATGTTGCTGTAACAGACTACCATAGACTCTGTGGCTTAGGAACAGGGCAAGTCTGTTTACTCAGAGGCGTGGAGACTATGAGGTCCGATGTCAAGGAGGCAGCAGACTCAGTGTCTGTCAGGACCTGGTCTAGGTCACAGGCAACATCTGCTTGTGTCTTCACATAATTGAAGGCTGAGTGCCTTTTACTGACTTCCCTGTATCAGGACGATAACCCCTTCATTAAGACGCTGCTTTCATGATTTAATCACCCCCCAAAGGTGCCCACAACTAAATATTATATGGGATTAGCTTTCAAGGTATGCTTTTTGTGGGACTATAAACATTTAAAATGTCTCTGTGGCATGAGGTACTCTCGTACCTTCCTTTCCCTTCCTCCCCTCTCCTTCCTTCCTTCTTTCATTCAGATTTATATTTACAAAATAGAAATTGTGTTAATGGAAGAGTTTATGTATGTTATTTATTTGTTTTAAGCATTATTTTGCTGTGTAGCGCAGGCTACAAACCTGTATGTAGTCTAACCTGGCACTGAACTAGTGTTTCTACCTCAGCATGTGAATGGAGAGAGTTACACTAAGGTACCAAGATGTCTGACTGTGCGTGTTAAACTTTTGGGTGCTTGTTGAACATATTTCATTAAGTTGGCACTGTAAGTCTAATTTATGCTAATTGAATTGAAGCATTTCAGAATGGAAAGAGATAAAGTATTGATTCTATTTTAATGAAAATATTGTCTTTAAGAATGTTTATCAATAATCAATCTTGGAATAATCATGCTAATTGATTAGGAGTGCTTTAAAATTCAGTAGTTCCCGGGGTCGTTTTCCGAGCTTGACTTTATTATTAAGAATTCTGAGGGTTGAAATAAATGAACTGACATTGGCTGCTTCGAGCAAACAGGAAAAAAAAAAGCATTGTAAGGGAATTGTGTGCCTATGTGGTGAATGAGAAAACACACGAGGTTTCAGGGCTGTTTAGAATCATCGAGAATCGGGAGTTTGAGCATCTCCAGACTGCTTGCTTTCTGACATCGCTGAGTGTGTGAGTCTCAGAGACCTTTGCTCCTTTCCCATCCTTCCTGTCCCCCACCCCTTCTGCAGTCATTGTATTAGCTTTTCTGCTGCTGAGATACAACGTGATGGCTGAAAGCCACTTAAAGGAAGCTTGCTTTGGTTTATGGTTACAGAGGGATTGAGTTCATCATGGCTGGGAACCTGGTGGCAGGATCAGGCAGCTGGCTTGACCACGCCCATAAACAGGAAGGAGAAAGAGAGAATGGGTGGTGAATTGAGTCCATAAACTCTAGAGGCAGATCCACCAAGAACATTCTTTCTCCAGCAAAGTTTCATTTCCTGAAGGTTCCATAACCTCTCCAAACAGAACCACTCCCTGGAGATCAAGTATTTAAATACAAGAGTCCCAGGGAAGCTGTTCTCATTCAAGCTACCATACCCTTTGTCTCTGCTCATACCTCTTTTCTCTCCCCCAGCTTCCACTTCTTTTTTCCTTACCTCTTTCCCCTCCTTTCTGTTCCCATTTTTCTCCCCTTTTTTTCTTGTACCCCTCATCCTTTTCTAGTTTCCCTCCCCTTTGAGGTGCCCCATTGCACCATCACGGCAGGGATACATTGACTATCTCACCTGTAATGTCATAAGAGTGACCAACGGTGTCAGCTGGTAAACCTGATTGCTTTGTTTTATGATGAGACTCACCAGCCTTCCAGTCCATGACTGGCATTTGTTGATGATCGTTGTTCCATTAAGAGTGACAAAAAAGGAATTTTCTTATTAGATTTTATCTGTTTATTATCTAAAATTATTTTAAGTGGTGGAAGGCTGCCCTTTCTGTCAGGGCTATTTGATTACTTTGAACTATTCCTTATAAAGGCCAAGTGGGGCATTCGCTTTGTTAATCAGTTCTAGCAGGCTAAGCTGCTGCCCTAGCCCGTATTTGGTTTTTCAGAGTCTTTCCAGGTAATTCTTAAATGCAGACAGAATAGAGGAACATAAGCCTAGAGCTTGGATGCACCTCCACTCCTGAGATTTTTATTGCTTATTATAAAAGCAAACGCATAAGATTAGCCATGCGATAGAGTCTTTTTCAAAACTTTATCACGGGCGTATAAATTTCATTCAAAGTAATTTCGGTAGCAGTGTTTAGGGAGTTGCTTGCTTGTGTTTGTTCATCTACCAGCTAAAGTAAATGAAGCCTAGAAGAAATACTCCAAGGGCAACCCGCAAAGAAGAATGCGAAAACTAATATTGATCTAGGGTTTGTTCTCTTTCCAGCCCACACAGCCATTAGCTCATTTGACCCTCATGACCCCTCACAAAGTAGAGACTAATTCCTCATGTGACAGAGAAAGACTAGATTTACTTAAGTTTGTGGTGCTGGTCAAGACTGAGGCTGAGGCTGGCAGTGAGGGGGACACTGAGAACTTGTACAGAATTTTCTCCTTTCCCCAGAGGAGCTACGTTGTGGGAACCTTGTGGGTACAATGCACTTGTCTAATTCCTCTTCCTATAGATTTTTCTTATTTCTATTCTGAGGTAAAGGAATGGGATGATTAAGATGTGTGTGCGCGCATGTGTGTGTGTGTGTGTGTGTGTGTGTGTGTGTGTGTGTCCCTGTGTAAGACAGATGAGGGCACCGGATGCCTTGAAGCTGAAGTTACAGGCAATTAATTGTATCCATCCTGATGTGGGTGCCGGGAATGGAACTGTAAGAATAACAATGCTTTTTAACCCTCAAGCCGTCTCTCCAGTCCCTGGAATGGCCAACCTAATCCTCAGATTCTGCCACAAGAAAATGGACATTTGTACGTTTCTATCGAGGAGCTGTATGCTGGCTTTCGCGTAGATCATTATGACTAACGTTTCCCATGGCTGTGTTGGACAGAGCTCTGTTTATTTCCATTTGTGACACCATTTAATCATCCAGTCTGCTGGCTAGTTATCCTAGGCTGTTTTTACATCTGAGGATACAGGTCGAGGGAAATAGAGTGCTCACTGTGACACGGTGACCTTTGCACGCCTTGCTGAATAAGCAGAGGGAGCGTTGATAGGAATTAGCACTAATTTAAACAGTAGCCTTCTCTCGGACCCGATTTAAGGCTGTTCTCCAGCTGGAGCCGGAGATTCCACGTGGCAGGGAAGAGCATGAAATGTTAGTGATGATGGCCCAATTAGCGCTGAGTGTCAAAATTTGGTCACTTCTCTGTCTTCTGCTCTTCTTGCTTCCGTCACTCCCTAGTGATAGACAGGGAAGGAATGCATTGTTTAGTTACTAATCATGGTCAGTGCAGAATTTTTCAATAGGTGTTGCTCATTATTCGGAAATGAGTACTCAGGAAGAGAGCCTGCTGTATACCTCTGATTCTCCTGTGGTTTTGCCTCATGATTATCATAGAATTTGAAGTTAAGAAAAGTAAACTTGGATTGTTCTCTCCGATGATTTTTTTTTCTCTCTCCGATGATTTGAGCTTTGATTTTAAAGGTCCACATTTTTAACTTATGAGGTTTCTCAATTTTAAAATTTATAAAGATAATACACTGTATGCCTTGGTAATGAAAATAGCAGTGAGCAACAAACTAATTCAGAAAAAGGATCCAACCTGGTGGCGGTGGCACACCTCTTTAATCCCAGCACTTGGGAGGCAGAGGTAGGTGGATTTCTGAGTCTGAGGCCAGCCTAGTCCTCAGAGCTAGTTCTAGGACAGTTAGCCCGGTTACGCAGAGAAACCCTGTCTCGAAAAATCAAAAAACAACAACAACAAAAAATCCAACAGCTCATAGGTTTGCTGTGGTGGCACGTACCACATCTTTAATTCCAACATTTGGGAGAAAGAGGCAAGAGGATTTCTGTGAGTTCCATGTCATCCAGGAATACATAGGGAGACACGGTCTGAAAACAAAACACACACACACACACACACACACACACACACACACAACCAAAACCAAACCAAAAAACATTTCAAATACTTTGAAACAAGTCCTCATGCTGTGATCTAAATTGGTTTCCAACTCTCCGTGCTCACGGTTCCACTCTATCATGTGTGCATTGTGAAGTGAAAGGAAGGCGGTGCTGGGTGGGTGGCCATGGTTCCTGAAGAGGATGGGTATTTTATTTATAACATTTTATCAATAAAATTCATATTCATTTACTGTGTGTTGATGTGTGTATGCATGTATACTTGCATACATGTGTGTGTGTGTGTGTCTCTGTGTGTGTGTGTAAGTCAGGGGACAAATTGCAGGAGTCATTTTTCTCTTTCATCCATGTGGCTTTCAGAGATCAAATTCCAGCTGTCAGGGTTGGCACTGAGCACTTTCCTACCTCAGCATCTTGTGGGTCCTGATACCGGTACCCAGGGCTCTGTGCACTTTTCCACCTCTGCATCTTGTGGGTCCTGAGGTACCCAGTGCTCTATGAACTTTTCCACCTTAGCATCTTGTGGGTCCTGAGGTACCTAGTGCTCTGTGCACTTTTCCACTCAACATCTTGTGGGTCCTGAGGTACCCAGTGCTCTGTGCACTTTTCCACCTCAGCATCTTGTGGGTCCTGATACCCAGTACCCAGTGCTCTGTGCACTTTCACAGTAGGTTCAGAGCCACCGCGTGCTCTTTCCTCATGCAGTCCATCGAGGACATTGTCTGCTCTCATCATCAGATGTTATCACAGGGTTTGCATTTGGTCCTTGAAGTGTGCAGGTGAAAGCCTGAAATTATGTCTTATACCTAATAATCCCAGCACTTGGGAACCTGAGGCAGGGGAATCTAGAGCCAGCCTGGGCTACGTAATAAGTCCTTATTTCAACAACAACAACAATAACAAAGACATATTCGATTTTTTTTCAGGGAAATATGGCAAAAGTTTTTTAAAATCATGGTTTGATGGAATAAATGTGTTTTAATTTACTTTACTTCAGAGGCTCTCTGGTACTATAAACTGAGTATTCATTTTTTTCATCTTAAAATTCTTTTTTTATTTTTTTTAAATATTTACTTTTATTGTATGTGCATTGGTGTTTTGCTTGCATGTATGTCTATGTGAAGGTGTCAGGTCTCGGAGTTACAGACAGTTATGAGCTTCTATGTGGGTGCTGGGAATTGAACCCAGGTCCTTTGGAAGAGCAGCCAGTGCTCTTAACTGTTGAGCCACCTCTCCAGCCTTGATCTTAAAATTCGTGAGAACTCCGGATGCCTTTTATATCTGTGGGTTATATCTATTAATCTTTACAGCATAAAAAATAAAACCAAAATGGAAAACTTATTAAATATTTACGATAAATAAGCAGAAGTCAATGGTGGTTCTTTGCTTGTGATACGTGGGATCAAGCCCTGGAGCCTGATAGTCAAGTTCTCTACCACACGCATATGCTGACGGATACAGAACATGTTTGAAAAAATCCGCTTTCCTGTTCTAAACCAACGTCACTGAAAATACTTCCTTAAAAATAACAGAACATTCAAATCTCTGATACCTAGTTTCTTTTTTTTTTTAAATATTTATTTATTATGTGTACAATATTCAATCTGTGTGTGTTTGCAGACCAGAAGAGGACAGCAGACTTCGTTACAGATGGTTGTGAGCCACCATGTGGTTGCCGGGAATTGAACTCATGACCTTTGGAAGAGCAGGCAATGTTCTTAACCACTGAGCCATCCCTCCAGCCCGATACCTAGTTTCTTAAAGGCTAGTTTTTTATATGTATTTTTGTCTGAAGATAATATATAGATATGCATTCCCACAGAGACATATAATCAGGATGACTTTAATAAACTGACTAAAAAATTGTAGATGTCTCTCTTTGATCTTTGATCCCATACCAGAGCTCTAGGCTCTAATCTCATAGGAGTTTGAATAAGATTTATAAAATTTCATCAGTGAACACATCAGTGAACTCTGTTTTGTTAATACGCTAGTGTTTTTCTCACTTTGGTTGGATCTTGTATAGACATGTCATTTGTATCATTATCTATTGGTCAGTTGTCCTCTTTCTGTTCCTCTAAATGTGTACACAGTTCATTAGGAACTAGATAGGTACGTTTATAGAAATTTGAAAGCTTAGAAAGCCATTAAGCAATGAACAATGGCTAGAAGGTTTCAATATAACTATTTTTTGTTTGAAGCCCAATTTTGATCACCAGCAACAAATGTGGGTTATTTTCCATCCTATGACTGGGGCGGCCAGTTCGTCATCCAGAAAATTCTGGTCAGGGCCACTTTGGAATACAGTCTGTCTTCAGTCATTCACTCAGAGAACACTGTGTTTCATGAAAACAGTGGTTACTTACTTTTACCAATTCTTTTCTTGGAGATCACCACCCATCCGTGGTGACGTGACTGAGAAATTGTCCCCACATAGTGCAAGTATTTGGACACTCCGGCTGTGTTAGGGAAGGTTATGGAGCCTTTCAGAGGTGCAGTCTTGCTGGAGGAGGTACCTCAGTGGGGGTGGGTCTTGTAAATTTATCTCCTTGCCCCACTTCCAGTTCACATTTTCCTCTTCGGAGTCTGCAGTTGAAGACCTGGTAACTCAGCTTCCTGCTGTGGCTGTCTACTGCCGTTACGGACTCTCCCTCTGTAACTGTAAGCCTAAATAAACTCTTCCTTTTAGAAATTGCCTTGGCCATGGAGCAGCATAGTGGTAACTAATGCTCCATCTTATCTGCTACAGCGGAAGGAATTGGCTGTGATCACATGTCATTGAACAGCAAAAATGATGGCCTGTTTAACTGGGTGTTCATTTTGATTCATGTGGCTGGTGTCAGCAGTTGGATCCACTAACATGGCACCAGCAACAGGGAAGAAAGACGGGGTTGGAATATTGTTCCAAGGTAGTTGTGACTTCACAGAACTTCCAGAACCATTTTTAGGTGGCACCCTTTGCATCTATTTTGTTTAGAGAGCTAGTTGTCATGAACACAGAAAAAAAAAATTGCACTATATATTTCTAAAAGTCAAATTTCATCCTTGCATTCAAATAAATGGTTTTGTTAATTGGCTCATTAACAGCTTGGAAAAATTAAACTGCTATTACAGAGAAGAGGATAATTTGTTTTTAATTTTCAGATAAATTAAGTACAATAACACTTCACAGTACATTTCTTAAGAGTGATCATGCTCTTTATTAGTAGTCCTCACCCGGTTGAGCGATGACATACTTCACATACATCCTCATGGAAAAGACTCTTGACAAGATGATGTGCTTCTCCCTGTGAGAGCAGCAATCATTACTTGTGCTTATAGACTTCATGGTCTGAGTTTTACAAGGCCAAGGTTGAGTTCCATACATTAAATGTATGGGCAGAAGTAATTTATGCATGAGTGGACTTGACTCTGCAGTTACTGAGTTTCCAAGGGGCCTGCTCTATATCCAAGTATAAAATATCCCATCCTGTGGTTTGTAGTTAATTAAAAATGCACTTAACAGGAAACAAGCTAGTTATTTTTATTTGGCATTTATGCCCTCCCACTGTCCCCATCTTTATCCAGGCTTTCTTTCTTATAGGGGATGCGGGGGAGAAACAATGCTAAAACATATGGCTGACCCTTGGGAGAAGGGTCCTTCCAAGTGACAAGTGTGCAAACTTGTGTTCAAGACCTGCAGCGCATTGAGACCAGTTCTGTAGATTGGTGTCACCAAGGATGACTAGACGGAAATTCTTATAAAGTAATACATGGAACGTAGGCATGAATCATCTTTGTCTAAGCATTATAAATTTTTATAAGTTGCTACAGACAAAGTATTTCGGGGGTGGCAGTAAAAGACCCCGATTTTCAAAGTACGATTGTAGAACGAGATCTTGTGAAGTGTCTCTTGTATGCATGTGTGGATCCGTTAAAGCTAAAATCACCGAGGACAGACATTTCAACATTTCATGAAGCCGACTTCATGAGGGGCACAGACCTAACATGATGTGATCACTGCTACTCAGACAACGCCAAGCATTTTATTAGGAGACTCCCTTTAAATGCTAGTCTTGTCTAATGTTTTATCTGCACTTCATTAGTGATTCAACTTTGGCTTATAAATTGTAATCATAATTTCTTGCCCCATCTCAAACTCCAACGCAGAATCTTTGAATCTCGAGGGCAGTAAGTGAGTGTCAGAAAGAGCTGTGTGTATGAATTGTGTACTTTCAATAGTCATGCCATGTAGTGACTGACATGGACCGTGCTCTGGTGTGCCAAGGATTGAGCTTATGAGCAAGAGAAGATCTTTCTAGCTTAACAGAAGAGAATGGAAAAAGTCTTGAATGGGAAAAGTCTTGAAATCAATGATAGAGATATGTACAGAGGCCTTGGCAAGGCATCAACCCTGTTTCTCTCTCCCTCTCTCTCTCCCTCTCCCTCTGTGTGTGTGTGTGTGCACGTGCACACGCACACGCGTGCACGCGCACATGTATATACTCACAAAGGCCAGCGAAGTCTGTGTAGATGGGGTGTAGATCAGGTGGCTCACTGGAATTCTTTGTACTCCAGATGCCTTCGTAATCACACAGCAATCATTGATCACAGTCCCGGAACTTCAGAGTCAAGATTGTAAAAAGTAATAGCTCATCCTGAAATCTAGAGAAATGGATGAAGTTTCAGTAACAGTGATTCCATGGCATCCCTGGGATGCGGATGTGAAGGTGCTAGAAGGTGCTACGTTCCTGAAGGTGAAATGCAAAATGGGTCATTTCAGTCAGTGACTGGTGACCCTTCAGGCTGTATGTCGCAACATAACTTTTGGGCTTGATGCAATATAAAGTAAGATGTTTATCTAAATCATGGGATTCTTGCTTTCATTTGTGAGGAACTAGTAGGTCTAATCCAAATGTGCCTCTTCTTTTCATGCTGTAGATGTTTTCTATCATGGAGGAGTCTGTTGAGTGTGCATGCTGGAGAATGGCCAAGGGTTTTTTTTTTTTTTTTCTTGACTGCTTTAAGCATGCATAATATGTTAATCCTGGGTCAAATCCTCTACTAATTAGCTCTTGGGTCTTTGGATCAGTGATGTAAGATTTCCCAACCTGACTTTTCTTAATGTTGTAAATTAGAGATAAAGATAGTAGCTGACTCCTTGGGTGTTTGTGAACGTTTAATGAGATAATCTGTGCAAAGTGCTTAGTGTGGTGCCGGTCACATAGCAGGTACTCAATGCGTATTAGCTATTACTTCCTCTTAAAGCAACTTAATAAATACCACAGTGTTTAGTACCCTCAGACCCCCGGTAAGTTTAAGATAACATCTTTCCTTATTTGTCAGGTCAGTTAGAAACCCTGGCTTTCCTGCAAGGCTCTGCACCACCAGTCCAGAAGACCCCCATGCTTCCTCTGAGCTGGGGCAGTCTTTCTTGGTGGTAATGATTTCAGGAGAGGGGTGCTATCATTTTCTTTTGCAGTAAGATAAATTTAAACAAAAGTGTGGCTATTGGCTGAAGGAGCAGAATATGCTCCCACAGCAAATATTTTTTAACTTGTCACTATGGGCAAAAAGCACTTGAACTGAAATACTTCTTGTGCCTAATAAGGTTACATTTTATACTGACAAATAGGCGATTATTTAAATAGGCATGCTGTACAATACAGTTTGTTTATGTGTGTAATTATGTATGTAAATATGTAAACACACACACAACACTCTCCAGACAAGGGAGGTGGGCATGGTGGTGCACTCCGTTAAGGGAGACAGAGGTGGGAAGATCTGGTGAATTTAGAGCCAGCCTGGTCTACAAAGCAAGTTTGAGGCCAGCCAGGGTTACACAGTGAGACCCTGTCTCATAAAATGAAGCAAACAAGGAAGAGGACGAGTGTTACTTAGGCTTGTCCCCTGTCACCTCTAGATATTCTAAAGGGTAAGAATCTCCACAACACTGCAGTTAGCAGCAACAGCCTCTGTTCAAACGCTGTTCCGAGTATTTTCCGTACTGTTTTCCTCAGCTTTATTTGTGAGCCGGAGTAGGTATTAAAGATGAAGTGTTCTGGTGGGAGCAGGAGCCCAGGGCGCTTGAAGCATTGCTAATTTCCAACCTTGTAATTTAGTTAAATTGAAACATAACTGCATTTAGATGAATGGGCTGCTAGTTTTCCTTCGCAAAGCAAACATGCCAACCTTTCATTACCTCTCGTCTGCGCTTCGGCTTCTGTGCTGTTTGGGTCGGCTTGCTTACACCAGTTGACATGAAACACTCCTGAGGACTCTCTAGTTTGAAAAAAAAAAGAATTAAAATAAGTGAAGGATGCTTTCTGTAATGGACTGTATCGTTTTCTCTTTGGAAGGGAGAGGGAGAGGTCCCAGGCAGTTTGGTGCTGCTGTGGAAAGTGCTCCATTCTTGGCTCATGCCTTTCCAGACCTGGGAGTGAGTAAGCGACACAGTCGGTCCGATTACAAATACAGTTTATCTTCATTTGGGATCCATGACTTCTATTAAATTTAATTACTTCCCCTGTGGCTTCTATTAAATTTAATTAATTTCCCCTGCAGCTGGCGTGGCTGAGGTGCTGCTGCTAAATGAAGGTGCTTGCTAATTGAGGGAGTTTTCCTGAAAGGCTTTACTCTTTCTCTTGTTTTTCTGGAAATCTCTTATCCAGCTTGACACCTCACAAAGGAGTGAGGGGTTGCCGGTTGTGAAGTCTTCACTGTTCTGTGGAGAACTCTGGGCTCTTTAGGGAAGGGTTGCTATGCCTTTTGGTGGTGGCCAGGGTAGGATACTCAGGGAGGAAACCTGGCCCAGTCTTAACCTGGGCAAGATGGAACCTGTGTACTTGCGGAGGCGCCTGGCAGCTGGATCAAGCTAATTATCGCTCAGTTCCAGAAGCCCAGAGAAGCAATTGCTGATCCAATGAAACAGTCACCATTTCAAAGACTTCTTCACAATTAGAAAGTAAGTGTTATTGGTAATATAAATGATTTTACTTGGACGGTAATTCCTTGATGATAAGAGAAATACCTGTATTTGTACCTAAAGGCAAAAATTTCAGAGCAGTATTAAAAAATGTCAAAACATAGTTGCTACACACCCATTGTCATTACTGTGGATCTAAAAGTTGAGGCAATATCGGGGAGAAAAATTGTACATGCATTTAGTCTGCTTGTATTCAGACAGTTTTTATTCCTGGGATTTCTATAACAAGAAGGGACTGCTACTTTTGGACATCAGTATATACTAGAAATTATATATGCATTGTATGTATATGCATATATAAATGTACATATCACCCATAATGTATGCAATTTTTAAAACCTTTTCATATTATATATAAATGCATAGTATATGTTTATTAGTTAATTTTGCAGTCCAGTGACATTTTAAAAAGATATACAAAGAGCTGGGTCTTAAGGTCATGTTTTCCCCTCAATAATCACATCTGTTGTTCCGAGCAGCAGTATGTGAGTTATCCTCCTTGTGTATATGTATAGCATGTGGGTTTTGAGGAACATCTGTTATTCTTTGAGAGAACAATAGATACTCAATGGAAATAAGCCCTTTAAAATGTTGTTTCTTTTGTTTTCCATGATCTCAGTTTCTGTTTCTTCTGTTTCTTATCCCCCTCTGCATACTTCAGAAAATTTAAACCTAACTCAAACTAGACAGTCATTGTCTCATTATTTTGTTTAGTTTTGTGTTCTTGGTGCTTCCTAAGGCCGTCTTTTTTGTGCAAATCTCTTTCCCTGATGCTTTGTGGAACTCTGTAGTGATCAGTACTATGGATAAACCCATTTGTTACTTTTTGTTTGTTTATTTATATGAGACAGGGTTTCTGTTGCCTTGGTTGTCCTGGAACTAGCTCTGCAGACCAGATTGTCCTCAAACTCAGAGAGACCTGCCTGCCTCTGCCTTCGCAATGCTGGGATTAAATACATAAATCACCATTGCCTAGCCTATTTGTTACTATTAATTCATATCTCTAGTCATCTTCTAAGCCTGTTGAAGGAAAACCAGAGCGCCACTGCAGGGACAATTTAAATAATAGACCCCAGTGTAGAATTGGACTCTGATTAGTATGAGGGGAGATTTTTATAACCAAGTAACCCGCTGTTGTGGAATTGTCAAGAGAAACCATCAGGTTTTGGGGAAAACAGACCCAATTGGATTATTGAGGAAGGCAGGCCTGCGTGGTCTGTTGTCATTTGGGAAGTAGGAGAAACTGAGGAACTTCACCAGAGGGCAGGCGATGGATTCCCATTGAGTTGGTGAGAGGGCTTAGTTTATTATATGTCTAAAATTAGCCTATGCATCCATGTCGAGTGTGACCTATCTAAGGCATTCTGAGGATGTTTCTGCCCCTGGATTTTGTCCTCACCAGTCTGGTCTGACATTACCCAAACATGGATTTTGTATCTGAGCTCTGACTTTAGCCATTCATTGGTGGGTACAGGCTTGTGTCTGTATGAGGTCTCTGAAGGTTTAGATGTGGGACACGGTTGTAGTCTCGGTGTTGCCGAGGGCTGTGGTTTCTTTGCAACAGCTTTTCAAGCTGCTCTCTTCCGATGGTCATCATTTTCTTTAGGACCACAGGACTCATGCTTCCCTTCCCCCTTCTTTTTGTAAATAGTGCATCAAGCTAGATGCTTGGCTTTCCTATGCGCCACCCGCCACCCCTTGTGGATATATACTTAAATTTTTTATTTAGTGATTACTTCTTAGGAGACAGTAAGTGAGTTTGTCTGTCCCTCCCTACCTCCGACCCTTCTTAAACTGTCCATATAATACATTTTCATGGAACAAACAGCCACAGGATTTTCTGTCTTGTGTAGATTAACCTTTTCTTTAGGTCATTTAGAGGAGACAAGAATATACGGTTTTAAGGTTAGTGATGGAAGACTGGTATTTGATTGAGGAACTCTGAGCTTGAGTTCTGCTCCCTCTGATTCAAAAACAAATGCTTTTTGTCAACTGGCTTCCTTGTCTAAAGTTTTTGTTGTTTCTCATTAATAAAAGAACATTTCAGGACACATAGGCCAGGCTGAAATGCCTCTTTTTTTGTTTACTTTGGTCTAGTGCTATATTCTTCCCACATTGCTTAAAGTTTTCATTTTGCTTTTTCTTGTTGTCTGAGACAGCACTACTGTAAGACTAATTTGGGTGATTAAGTCTCTTTAAAAACAAAGCAAAACAAAAAACAAAACTCAAATGCTTTTTGACAGGTTTAATTGGGTGCCCCCAAATTCATACTTTTGTCAAGATTTGAATAAACTGTTTACAGAAAAGGTAATATAAATTTTCAAACAGATGAAAAGTGCTTTTTTTTCTCATAATAAAAAAAGCACACAATGAAATTGCAGAGAGATGCCATTTTCTCCTTTCTGATTGACTTGGCAGTTATCCAGAAATTTTGGAATACTTTGTTAGCAAAGGTGTAGGAAACGGTCTAACATGCTGTCATTTGTCTGAGGGCCAGTGCATGCTTAGTATGGACAGCACTTTGGCAACATCCATCAAATATAGACAGCTGTATCTCCTAACACCCCTACCCGAGGAATGTGTCTGGCATCATTGCACGATTATTTTTAATAGCAAATGATTAAAAATCAACTAAATATTTTATCAGTATAAAACTAGTCACAATACATTCACATATATAGTCTATATAGTCCTCATATAGAAAGGTCTATATTACGTATTTTATTAAAGATATTGGGAACAGGTCTCTGGTAGATTACAAGTGAGCTACAATCTTTTAAACAGGTGATAAAAATGTATTTCTTTTTTATATGCGTAAAGAAATTTAGGAAGGACACCTAATATTGATAGCATATATTCATAAAAGGGGAGATTACTACTACATTGCTTTGAATTTTATTTGCAATTTTGAAAGCATGTACCTCAAAGATTTGACTTCAGCCAAGCTGTAACGAATACCACTAATTCTAGCACTTGGGAAGTGGAGGCTGAAGGATCAGGGTTGACGGTCATTCTAGCCTGCGTAGTGAGCTGGAGTCAAGCATGGGCTGTAGGAGATCTTGTCTTAATATTAATTATAAAAACAAGTATTAAACTTAAATATTATGTGGTGGTATGGTTAATTACTCTGGTATCTTAACACCCATGCAAAATATAGGTGGGATTTTGATTGGTAGAAAGAGCTAGGTAGAGTTGAGAGATGGCTCAGTGGCACTTGCTGTTTAATCCGTAAGGTCTGGAGTTTGAAGACTTTTACCCACACAACATGCATCCAGTGTTCATTGTAACCCCAACTCTGAGCTGGGAGGAGACCAAAACATTACTGGGGCTTGCTGGCTCTCAGCCTACTCCAGAAAAAGGGAGTTCGAGATTCCCAAAGGAATAGGTAAGTTTAGTTCCATAGAGGAGGACACCTAACAGCCTCTGGTTTTGGCATGTCCACACAGGCACACACTCCCACCCACTAACATGGTTGTGTACATTTGATGCACGGTTAATACAAACTCAGAGACAGAAATTGGGGTTCAACCTGAAGATCCAAAAAGCAAAATAGCCAGTCACTGGCTCTTACATCAACCTCCATCCAAAATGGTGACCCTGCCTCCAGGAATCTCAGAATGACTTTGAAATTTAATCTCTGATAAACTGACCCTAAACAAAGCAATAAGTAGACCAGTGTACCCTGAATTCATTTTGCTGGGTTTTGTGTGAGTTGGATGTTAAATCAGGATCAAAAATGAGAATTTAAAGACATACTTGGCAGAGTTTACATGTGAATGAGGCATCTTCCAGACCAAATATTTTCTTTACTTTCAGTTCCCTGATAATATTTGGAAGTCTACAGCTGTCTTTAAACTGCATTTTAATTTTCGGTGAACTGGTTCTCAAACTGTTGAGATTAATTAGGGAAGGCATGCGATCAGGGCCTCGACCTTGTCATTTGTGAGCTTTAGTTGCCATGTGACCCATAATTCTCCTGTGATTGAATTAACCTCACATATGGAGATGGAGGGGGACTGTTTCAGATCACATCTATATGAATAGCTCTGTATTCCATCCATCCACCCACCCACCCACCCATCCATTTATTTAAAATAGGCAGGTGTTTACTGGCATCCAGACTCAGCCCTTGGCTCCTATGGTGAACTAGATCCAATGGTGAACTAGACGAAGTTACTGCCTGTGTTACATTATACTTGTAGACATACAGGTATCTCCTGCTTTTTCTATTCATAAACATGCCCCATTTTCATTGTTAAATAGAAGGGGAAGGGGGAAATGAGCGACTTTTTGACCATAGTTCCTTGTTTAAATACATTACTCTCTGGGAAAAGTTTGATCGCTTTTTCACATTTTAAGACATTTCTCCTTATTTTTAAAGAGCAGTCCCTTGGTTCCTGCAAAGTACTTTGTAAGCACATTAAAGTATGTGTCTGGTATTAGAAATGAAGCCTTGTGTAATGGAAAAATACTGGGTTTGGAGTTTTAGTTGGAATACTGATTCATCGCGACTTAATGAGTACATCTTATTAATAACGGAGGTTGTTTCTCTCTTAAATCCAGTTTCAGTGGCCAAGCAAAAAAATAGCCTTCCACAGTCTGTAGAGTTAGAGTTACATGTTGTGTGCTTCGCGCCCTGGGAGCTCCGAATATGCTAATCACCATTTGGAGACTGATTGAGAGGTAACTGATTGGACAGAGCTCATGTGGTGGTCCTTGTGTTTGGCAACATGTTCAAGTTTCAGCCCTGAAGCCTGAAAGTCTTTTGTCTTTGGCTTTTCACAGTCTAACTGGCACCTGGGGCACCCCAGCTCGCGCTTCATATGCCTTTGTAAGGTGATCCCACGCTGCATTTGAGGTGGATAACGGCCCTTTGATTTGATCCCTAAATCAAAGGAGGCGAGATGAAGGCAGGTGAAGCGAGCTCGAAGTAGTTAGTTGGACAGAAGTCGAGAGACGAATGCCGCCTGGCTCCCTCTTCTCCTTTCCCTGCCTGTGGCAAGCAGCCAGCTGTTTCCTTAATTCAAACTTCTGTGTGCCCTGGCAGTGATAAAGCACATTCTTCTTAGAGAAATCCCTGCTGGCAATTTCATTTCAAAGAAGAAACTTGGAGTTAAAGAATTACTATGGTTTTCGAGTGTTACTGCGTGCATAGGAGTCCAGAAGGAAGTGTCTGGGAAGCCCGGGATTGGCATCCATTCAAACGTGACCTGTTAAAGTTTCACTAGTGAGCAGGGATGGAAAGGCCTAGGGACAGCGGCGTGCGAGTATGGCTGTCATTCACACAGGACTGTCATTCCAAGACTGTGACGTAGGGGTTTGATTGTGAGAGCCACCCTGAACAATACAATCTGTTGCAACCTTGGATGCCTAAGAATAGTCCCACCTTCTGGTCAGCATAGTGGGCTGTGCATTTTAATGTCCATTTAATTGCTGATTGAACCCGTTTGCTGCACTGTAGCCATGGATACTGATTCTTTTCCTCCCCAAGGGCCACCACCATTCACAGCTTGCAGTTCCTTCCATATCACCGCATCTGACAAGGCCACCTCCAATTTTACTATTTTCTCTTTCTGTCTTATACTGCCCTGATTAATTACGTCTGAAGTCTTGGCTAATGCTCTAGCTCCTGCAGGTTCTGAAATATATTTTTGTTTTTATTTACTGTGGCAACAAGACTTACTACAATAAATCAATATTTTTTTTAAAGCATGTAATAAGAAATTGTTAACTACCCATAATGGTGTCAAGCCAGACGCCCAGATCTTATTCATCTTGCATGTCTGAAACTTGCATGGAAGAGCCACGTGTGCCCATCATCCCGTGTCTTCATTCTTTGCAGAGCATTGTAACCAGCATTCTGCATGCTTCTTGTTTGACTTAGGTTAACCATTTTGGATAACTCATGTGTAGAACCATGCCAGTCCCAGATCGACAGACACTGAGTGGGTTTCCAGTCCATCCTTTTCCTGTTATCGATCTGGAAAAGTTGCCTTGACTTCTGCCTCTGCCTCCTATAAAGTGTGGGGCTAAACTCAAATAATGATAGAACGCAGGTGAAGTTCTCGGTGGATCATTACATGTAGAAATCTCACTCCTGTCCTTCGCTTTCATTATTCAGCTGCCAGTGTGCCTTTTCATGAAGTACCAAAAATTTTTCCTTTGACAAAATTAGTGTCGGCATATACTCAAAGCTTGCAGAAAGTTTTTTTTTTTTCAGGAAAGTAGCTTTTTATTCTGTTTCCAAAGGAAGTGAAAATGCTAAAAGTTATGTTTAGAAACCTCTAATAGTTCTCTTCCACACAAAAATCCCAGTTTTTCCTCAGCTTCCGCAGGTTGGAGCTAGAGAACAGATGCCTTCAGTTGGAGCATCATCCGGTTTCAGCTGTTAGTGTCTTTTACTTTGCTGTTTGCTCTTCCTGCAGTTTCAATAGAGACATTTGAAAATATACCTTAAGATAATGGTATTAAAATTTAATTCAAGGCCTACCAGTACTGTGGGAGCTATTCTTGAAATTTACCATTGTTTAAAATCATATTAAAAAAAATTCTGGAAAGAGCCAAAGAATAGTATCAAACAGTTTTTTTGATAGTAGAAGAGGGTTTTTTTTTAAATATCATTTGCCATTTTATTTGTGACCTCCCCCAAACTAAGAGGCACAATCCTGATATGTAGTGTGTGTGTGTGTGTGTGTGAGAGAGAGAGAGAGAGAGAGAGAGAGAGAGAGAGAGAGAGAGATTGCCCCCCGCCCCCAGCCTCTTTACTGTATGTACCCAGTTTGCTGGTGGAGGCTTAGCCAGTTAGTTGCCTCCAACTGTTTACTCTGACTGTGAGTTTACATGAGCGCTTACTTTTTATTAGAACATTTCTGATAACCAAAGAACACACAACTTGCTCTCATTGGTATTTCTGATCCCCAGTTTTTCTCACCAGGGCCCTGTTATAATCCTAGCTGGTTGAGCTCCTCCACCAAGAGTGCGCTTGCTCTCTTTTCTTTTGTTCACCAACTTTGTGACTCATTCCCTAAGAGTAGCCTCTAGGGTGGCGATCCCATTTCTCTTTTCAGCTAATGGACAAGGATCTGCTCTCAAATCTCCAATTGGGAGAAAGTTGTCCCTCCCCCAGTTCTCAGATGGTTTAAGACTGCTCTCTGCCCAGCTTTTTTTCTGGACACTGTTGTAAAAATCCTAGATCTAAGCTAGTGAGTTTGTTGAGATTAACTTTACATCACAGTAAAGGTTGTTCACTTAAAGAAAATATCAATTAGAAAACAAATCCATACTGTTACTAATAGGGAAGCGCTGTTCCTCCAGCCAAGCGATTTCATCTTGAAACAACAGCAACACCTAGTTTAACTGCACATAAGTGTGGCACGCAGCAGGTCCACACTGCAAGGGTACAGCTTGCAAGGCAAGCTTTTGAACATTCCAGGTTGTCAAGTTATGGTAAACATCAACCTAAGCAGTTATTTTCTTGATCTTTGTCTTTAACATAGACGATTGAAGAGGCTTCCACAGCAGGCCTTAAATTACCTGCTGATGGTGAAATCTTTGTCTCTTCAAGTTTCTGTTGCCATGAACACAGCATGAGTGAGGTTACTAAATAGTCCTTTAACTCCAACTTAGGTGCTTCTAAAGCCTGTGAGTTTCATTCATTGAGTTCTGTCAACGCCAGGCGGCGAGCTCCTGAGATATGCAGACTGCTCTAGTTCTGAGTCCTGTAGCAAGTCAGTGGGTGGAGATGTCAGGGTGCCCAGCATTTTGCTCAGATCTGTCTAGCGTTAGTTTGTGTGTTCTTTGCTGTCTTCATTCAAACAATGACAAAAAGCTGAAAGCAAGATTCAGAGGTACCTAGTTATATGCTATTATCAGTTGTTTGGAAACCAAGCAAAAAGCCTTATTTAAGGAAGTCCCATTTACCGGGGTTGTCTAGCCATGGCTGGATGGCTGGATGGCTCAGGAGAAAAAGCCAGAAGCATATAATTGTGCTTAGAGACCATGAATTTTAGTTTAGCACATCCACTGTCCTTCCCATTGAGCACATGGATTTTTCAGGAGCACGACACTGTTCTTGCTTCACTTTCCCTGGGTCATTTTGTGGCCAGTTAGTCACTTACCCAGAAGGATAATTTTAACTCTTTTTTTTTTTTTTTTT
>NW_026067910.1:15699040-15704265 GCF_014885135.2 Alexandromys fortis | reverse complement strand
AACACGTGCCGATTCTGACACACAAGTGCCTCTGCACGCGTGCCGATTTCTGACACGCGTGTGCTTTTCTGCACCCGTGCCGATTCTGACGCACACATACATGCCAGTATTGTTATCAGAGAGTCAGGACAAGGTTTCCATATAGTGGTCAGGACATAGAAACACCCACTTTGGAAAGGTGATTCTAATGGTAGATTTCATGATCACATGTAGTGATAAGAGTGGCAGGGCTGCGTCCCCGGCACCCGGCCACCCACATGGCTAGCTTATGCCCCGAAATAATTACACGGAAACTGTATTTTTTTAAACACTGCCTGGCCCGGCTAGTTCCAGCGTCTTATTGGCTAGCTCTTACATATTGTTCTAACCCATTTCTAATATTCTGTGTAGCCCACAAGGTGGCTTACCAGGGAGGATCTTAACCTGCGTCTGTCTGGAGTGGGAGAACCATGGCGACTCCTGACTAAGCTTCTTTCTCCCAGCCTTCTCTTCTGTTTACTCCACCCACCTATGTTCTAACCAATAAAATGGGCCAAGGCAGTTTCTTTATTATAATTAACCAATGTCCTTCCTCCATCAATCACAAAACGCCGGGAATTCATAGTTAGAAGATACCGTGGAACCACCAGCTCTTATTTTACAGATGAAGATGCCTCTTGCTGTTGGGTCACAGTTTCTTGGTAGTAAAGGATGGACTTGGGGGCTGAGTTTGCTTAAAAAATATAATTTAATCAGCCAGTAGAAATTATAGAGTTAGACAACTGAATGAAATTCATCTTGGTATCCTGCTAGTTAGTCGGTGATTCCGTTAGCTTCTTATTAATCTGGAAATCAAATCGCATTGTGAAGTCTAATAACTAATGTTAAGTGTAAAGTGCAAACCATACTTAGGCATTTTATTCATAGTTGCTTTAAGACTGCCCCTAATTTCATCTCCTATACTTGCAGTTTGTGTGGATAGGCTGTCTGGAGTGACTTAACCACCTATCTTTGCATTGACGTCTCTCTTTCAGTCATTCTGTTTCTTTGTAGTGAGATGTCACTCAGACCATTCTCTGTTACCTTTCCAGGTACCTCCTGCTGTTGTTTGTGCAATGTAGACACCACAGATATTTCACTGGCTGTGTTTATCGTAATATGCTTAGAACAGTGCCTGTATTTAATAGACAATTACCGAACAAACTAGATTGTAGCATACTTAAAATAATGGTAGGCTTACAATTTGAGTAGTACCAAGATGATCATCTTGAGATTGCTGTAATTGTTTTCCCTGGTTCCAGCAGACAATGCTTCGTGATGGGATAATCGTGTTGTGCACTTTGAGTGGCTAATACTTCAGCTGAAGAGCAGGTTTTGTCTTCTCTGAGGAAACGAGCCCACTGAGTCCTTAGGAAGATTTGTCAGCTCACAGGGTCTGTGGATTCCTCTATGCTTTCCAATTTCAGCGGCTATGGGAAGGGCAGTGCCAGCGACTTTGTAGTATATTATCTGGCCAGCTGCCGGTTGCTGTTTGTGCCGACTGTGGGAAGGCTGGGTGGAAGGAAGAACTCCGAAGGTCCTGATTCTGCTGTCGTAGTCATCTAGGAGTTGATAAAGGCTTCATTTTACTTTTAAGAGTAAAAATTAATTAAGAGACTCATTAAGTCTATTTAATGAATTTATAAATGTATTAATTAAGTCATAAAAATGTGATAACCTTGTTCATATTTTTATTGTCTTCCCCCTTGAGGACGTACTCATCTCCCCAGGATGGAGCACAGACAATACTGCTCTCTAATACCGACGTATCTTCAGATTCTGGGCAATGGCCACCAGTGTGGTTACTTGGAGGAGTGATCTCTAGGCATGACTGTCCCTGTGTAGCATTTCCTGCACTCAGAAGAACATGGCGGCTCTGATGCCAGAGTGCCTGGGTAGAAATCCCATCACTACTAGCTGTGTGACTTTGGATTAATTCAATTCCCTAGCTGTCGTTATGCTTCTTTGTGAAGCTCATTGTACGAATGCACAGAATGCACTCTGGAGCACAGGATGAGTTGCCACATGTGTTAGGATTATTGCGATGGTGATTAGTATTTTACTTTTGGTGGTGCTGGTAGTCGCACCTTGGTTCTGATTTATGGGCATGCTCTCTGCCACTGAGCCATAGCTTCAGTGCCTCTTGCTGTTGACGAAATCATATCATTCAGTGCTAGCCAATGGCCTTAAGCCATGCCTACTCAATAGGACTTCTGGTTACAGTGTATGCAAGGGCACGGCAGTAAAGGAAGATTGCAATCTTTCAAGTTTTTGGTCTTTCATGTTTTGAAAGACGAACTTATGCCTCATCAGTTTCAATGTCTATCAGGTAGAGGGTTCCCTTGTAGACAGTTGGAATTAATGAATGCTATGGTCAAAGCTCTGTAATCTTGGTTGTATTTCAGTTTATTCGAAAAGAAACAGGTTTCCTTTACATCTTACAGTAAGAACACTAGGCATTTAATTCCAGGTAAGAGGGAGAAGTCGATTCTACTATGTCTTTTTTTTTTCTTTCCTTCCCACTTCTTCCTCTCAGACATGGATCCTGAGATGACAAGATGAAGTGACAGAATGCACAGGGGAACTTTGAACTACGGCCCTGTCTGGCAGTGGTAGATATTCTTCCAAGATAACTTTGAAGATGTGATGAGCACCAAGGATATTAGCACTTACAGTTCATCGTTCTCTGATCAATAAATGAAAGAAAAGAAATATTTGAAGGAGCTGGATGTGAGATGAGGGTCATTGGGAGTTAGAAGATCTTAGAAGGATTAGGCTTCATTTGAATTTTTCACTTAAGAAATCATTAAACTCCGCTGTTGGGTGCCAATAAGAATAAAGAGATGGAAAAGGCCCAGATGCTTCCTTCAAAGGGATTGTCGAGATTGAGTGAAATGCTCAAAAAAATCATTTTAATAGAAATAAGAACAGAGATACCAGGAGGAAAGCAAAACCAGTGCTCTTTGGAGACATAACTCAGACTCTTAGTTAGGAACCTCAACAGGAGCTCTTTTCTTTTTTTAAAAAATTCTTCTCTCACTCCTCCCAGTTCTTTCCCCTCCTTCTCTCTCCCCAAGATCCACCCCCTACCTCTATGTTCTCCACAGGAAAGTACAGACCTCCTAGTGACATCAGCAGTACACAGCAAAACAAATAAAGTCAGGCCAGGCACAAGTTCTCACATCAAGGCTGGGTGAGGCAACCCAGTAGGAATAAAGGGGTCTCCTCACTTTCACTGTGAGGAGCCCCACAAAAACATATAGCTTAACAGGAACTTGCATGTGAATTTGGCCTTGAACCAATGTAGAATTGCTAAATACTGTCACACATTGGAAGCCTGGTCAGAGGTACTTCATGTCCTTGGAAAAGAGACTAGAATGTACCAGGACTAAGGACGAAGTTATAGTTTATTTCCCTAAGACTGTTAGTCCCAAGAGATAGTACATGTGAAGAAACTTTTTTTTTTTTTTTTTTTTTTTTGGTGTGAGACTAGTTTTGGAAATAATCCATATTGTATTTGTTCCCGGAAGATGCAAGTATTTTCTAAGTATTAGATACTTCAGGATTCTGAGAAATCTCCTTGTATAAAAATGTACATACTGATAGTTATGCAAGCTTGTTTAATTATGAAATCTTTTTAGTAAAATACAGAAGATATTATCTCTGGGAGACCTGAGGCCCGTTCTTTTTTCTTTCTTTTTCTTTTGAAGGGAAATGGAGGACTAGTGGATCTGGGGGAGGGGAAAGGTGTTGTGGGGGAGGGACAGGAGGAGTGGAGGGAGGGAAAGCTGCAGTCAGTATGTAATGTATGAGAGAAAAAGAAAATTATGAAAAACAAAACTTCAGTATAAAAAATACAAAAGATACTATAAATCAGGTTTTGAGCTGTTCGTTGGAAAATGTTTTATAAAGGTAAACTTGAAAAAAAGTTTCTGACCCTCTGAAACAGAATGAAGGCTCCATTCTCTATTAAGTTTTCTGTTGTATGTGAGCCACGACCTGCTCTGTAGTATACCAGGGCTGATCACAGCCACTGTGCACTGGGATGTATTGATGCCTGAGATGATGTCGTGAGGCCCCAGGGATAAGCTTTTTCTGAGCAGAATGTGGTGGTTCTCCACAGAAAGGGTTGAAGGAGAATAATCGTGCAGGGTCTTTCACATCGGAACTTTGATGTGTGATCTGGCTCTCTACCTGCAGGGAAGTGACTGTCATGAACCAATGCTCCCCACACACTGTATTCTCAAAAACAAAATTCTAGAAACTTGACTGTTATATTTACTATAAGGTCAATCACTTTATGAAATGTTGAGCTGTCTTATTTTAGGTTGGTAACAGTCCTGGTGAGGAGACGAGGCCACACGTTGTTTTTTCTACTGTGATACAGTCTTACAATGCTTACCAGTTTATCAGGTTCCACATACATAATATCAGAAGGAAAAGTCAGAAATTCTTTCCACTTTCAATAAGAGAAGTTGGTAGAGCCTTTTTCTCTTCTTCCAGCAAGTTAGGTTTATTTGATTTTACATATTCAGAGAAGACTCGAGCCAATCTGACTTTTGAGAAGAGGGTTTATTGGGAGAGAGCGCCAGAGTTGTTCTGAGATGGCTGTATGTTGTCTTGGGTTTGAATCCTGTAGATTAGGGAGCAGAGTGGACCAGTGGTGAATGTTTTACTCCCAACACTGGGCACCATTACCACCGGATCAGGAAGCTATACATATCGTGGTAGCCTCTTCCTCTCCACTTTAGAGCTTCTAAACAGAAGAAATACTGTAGTTGTATTTTTTTTTACTAGCACATGTAAAGTTTCTGTCACCACAAAGGTGTGGTAGGCTGGGGGATTCTAAGTGGAGCTCCCTGGACTCCTGTGGGTGAGCCATTGGATGCTACTTAACAGTGTGTTTGCTTAGTGCAGTAGGCCGAGTGTCGTGGATCACAAACTACTAGTTAATAAGAATTAGGTGTTCTTCATCCTACCCAAATTGGGTAACAAAAACTATACTTTGTCAAACCAGAAGGATAAATTAATTAATTAAAGATTTCTGTCTCTTCCCCGCCACCGCCTCCCTTTTCCCTCCCCCTCCCCTAGTCAAGTCCCCCTCCCTCGTCAGCCCAAAGAGCAATCAGGGTTCCCTGCCCTGTGGGAAGTCCAAGGACCACCCACCTCCATCCAGGTCTAGTAAGGTGAGCATCCAAACTGCCTAG
>NW_026067910.1:15494105-15698586 GCF_014885135.2 Alexandromys fortis | reverse complement strand
CCCCCCCCCCCCCCCCCCCCCCCCCCCCCCCCCCCTCCTCTCTCCCCCACTGTTAGTGTCATGTGTCAGCTCTACCCCCCCCCCACCTTTTGGAGCTTCTTTTCCAAACTTATTAACCTGGAAATTATATCTTGTAAGTTTTCTTCCACATCATGAGATTTTATCCCTCCTCAAACTTTATTTATTTTTATGATTTTTGAGACATTATGTTTTTGATAGTTTTCTTTATCTGTTAGCATACTAAAAGTCTAGTCAATCATTATTTTACAATGATACTCTTATCACATTTGATGTGCATTTTCTTTGAAGAATCAAGGGTTTCTTTATGAAGTGGACAATTTAGTGTTAACCAACTAGGAAACGTCATTAAAATATATCTTCCCACAAGGCAGGCAAAGCCATCAGGGTGGTTTACCTGGGCATCGAAATTCTCTCACAGATGTGCCAGTTGAATTGGACTCATTTGCCCAAAGATAAGGATGCATAGAGTAGCCATCTCGTTTATGTCATTATTTGCTGATAATTTCTAGTTAAGAAGTAGGCTACAGGAGGCGCCGTGCCCCCGTTACATTCTGCACTGTAAATGTTCCAGGGTTTGACTGTCCTGCATTTCTGTTGGTCAAGTATTTGATGGACTAGTCCTTGTGCCGTCCTTTCCTTGTGTTCTTCTTGACTGAAAACAGTAGACGGGAAAATACTTTCTGCTGTTCTGTCAGGCTGACTTCCGATTGTAAGCGCCTCAGACCTGCTCTGTTATTTTTCTCTTTGCTTTGCTGCTCCCTGGGAACTCCAGGCTCTCTGACGACGGCAGAACTTGTGCACGTTCCGCTTGTCTAATGGAGGGTTTGGGGCTTAATCAGGTGATACAGCAATGAAAGATGTATGGTTTGCAAAGGGAAGATAAACATGTGATTATTCACTGCGCTGTGCTAACTAAGCTTTTGCACTGCACAGTGACTGAAGAATTCCATACCTAACTACGCCAACATCTTTAGTTTCCACACAGGAGAGGGTTGATAGTGGGCAATGTGGATGCTCAGTTTGAGTTTTCATTATTGTCTTTTTTCTTTTGGATGAAGGACAACAGGTACTCTTCTCATTATTTTTGCAGACATTGGGAATTCAATCTGAGAAAGGGTTGAAGACTTCAACTTCCCCCAAACACTTTTTGTCCTTGGAATCCCAGCTGTAGGTGTAGTGCACCCATACCAGGACCAGCATGCTCTGTCTCCTTCTTCCATCATTTGAAAGCACAATTCCTGCTTTTATTCTTCATACTCCACTTGGTCTTAATTTGGCCTAATAGATTTACTCTTCAGACCAACTCCCAATTTTTCAGATAATGGCCCCCTGCTCAGTTATTTTCCTCAAAGTTCTTTGAGAAGCCTGTAATATGATTATAAAAACAACAGTCCTGGTGGATGTGACTACTGGATGCTTAATGGTTGATATTTGCATATTCCTTCATTTCTTTCATACTGTCTCCATGATTTTCAGCAGAGGACGAGGACAGAGCTCTTAAGTGACTGACAGAGTGTGTTGGAGGTATGTTGTGGTTTGGTAGTAATGATAAAATGTTTTGCAAACTGAGGTGGGAGAATCTAGTGCAGAATTGCTTTGGAGTAGGCTCAAAAGTCAGGCATGGGTAAAGAGAATGTTGGAAGGAAGAAGGTCACTTCACTTGTTACTCCATTAAACACACCCTGTTCATGCCTCAGAACTTTGTAGAGATGTGATTTGTTCAAATTAGCTCCATCTCACTACTTGGTTTTATAGGTATTTTGGAATTGAGGACATGGCCATAGTAGGCATGACTTGTCTTGCATGTCATGTGACACAAACAAGTTTTTTAATGAGGACTGTGGTCTCTTGTTCAAACTGCATTTTTTTTTCAAAGTAAAATTTTTATTTAAACTATTTGAGATTTTGGGTAGAGGGCATTTGAATTGACTATCGTTATGTTAAAAATCACATCCATAACTTCATAATAAACAAAAGTCATGCTTGCTAGACTCGGTAAAGATATACTTTATTCTTTGTTAAGATACAGCATATGAAAGAATGTTGGCATTCATCTTTTCTTTTCAAATGTCTTAATTGAGGCTGGGTGATGGTGGCACACACCTCTAATCCAAGCACTCAGGAAGCAGAGACAGATAGATCTCTGTGACTTTGAGGTCAACTCAGTCTACAGAGTGAGTTCCAGGACAGCCGGGGCACAAAGAGAAATTCTGTCTCAAGAAAAAAAAAAGTCCTAATTAAAGACCAGGAAAATCTCCTTGTGCCGTGACTTTTTGCCTTTCTCTGTTTCCTTCCATCTCTGGGCATGAGGGGGAAGAATGTGGCATCTTCTGTCAACAGTGAGGTGTGAGAGAGAGAGCATATGAACGAGGAGTGCTAAGACTCTGTCTGGAGGTTGGAAGTGGAAGTGAATACGTCGCTGTCCTCTTTTCTAACACAGTTGTATTCATTGTTTTTCTCTCCCTGACAAGCAGCCACTTAAAGGAGTGGGATTTATTTTCTCGGCTCACAGTTCGAGGATGAAGTCCTTCATTGCAGGAAAGGCATGCTGGCTGGTGGGAGTGGATTGGGCGGATGTGGAGGAGCTTGATTGGACCAGGAAACAAGGGACAGGGTATGAACTTAAAGCCCTCACACCAGAGATTTACATCCTCTAGCATGGATCCACTTCCTAAAGTCTCCACAGTGTCTGAAACTACTGCTACCTAATGGGGACCAAATGTTAAAACTTGCATGTCTGTAAGGGGACACTTTAGGTCTAAATGATGACATCATGTAGATGGGACTCACTGAGGAGGAGTCCCGTTGATGATCAGGAAACATAGGTCCCTCTTATAATTTCACCGTGGTATTATTAGGGGTGAGAAATGCTAAGAAGGGCGATGGAACCACCAGTTACTATTATGATTAAAGAAGTTTCCTTGTAATTCAGCAAATGGAAGGCTGAATTTATTGTCTAACTGTTAAGTGCTTGTTCATGAAGTCACATAGTTTGTAATAGTGATTGGCTCAGAAATAAACTCTGGTGATATATCAGCAAATTAGTTTTATTATTCTGAAATGATGTTCACCTGCTAATATTATTAAATGACTCCCTTGCTTTCCATTAGAACATTATTGTGTTTTGAATTTTATTACTAACCCTGACATTTTTTCTATGTGTAAACACTGCACAAACTTCTCTTTGGAGCTGTTGCTATTAATAGAATCTCCTTGAATAAGGATGTTTCAAGGACTTCATAATCCACAAGGAGATTTTTTTAAATTATATTTGACTTTCTCATCCACCTGTGTATGACCTTTATAATGGTTCGTTTTATCCTTGCATTTTTAACTCCCATGCTATCTAACTTCATATGTATATAGCAGGTATCTTTAATCATGCAAGTAATACTTGGTAATGTGAATATTTTCCTAAGAAGAAAAACAGAGTACTTTGTAAAAGTGGTAAATGTGAATCTTAAATAAATTCAACTTTGTTCTATACATCAACATGCATATATCTATAGTGTAAGACTGAAATTTTTACATATATACGCATGCATTTTTGTTTTATATTATGTGTGTATAAATACATATCTATTATAAGTACATCTTAGTCAATATCTACTGAATGATGTGAACATTTTTATTTAACTTTTTAAAAAGTTCTTCCTTCAGAAGGCATGGCATCTTTAATTGAGGGTAAGGGACTTCATGCAAGGAATTAGAAAATTATAAAGAAGCTCATTATGCCATTAGTCCAAAGGGCAAAATTGCTAAAGAATTCTATGCTAATGTTTTAATCTGTGTATACGAGTGTGTGCTTGTTCATGCAAGGTTTTGTATATTCATCCAGCCTATTCTTTTACTAATTCTGAAGGACACCATATTGAATAGGTAATGAATATGTAAGCTCCTTTAGATGAATAGTATATATTTACACTTCAATAGTTTTACTGTGTTTTTCTCAGCATTTTGCAATGATGAGATATCTATGTTGTTGTAAAGTAGATCTTGTTTTAAACCATGATTTGTTCACCTGTTCAACACCAGCTTTTCCCAGACTATTGCAAATGTTAATTAGGTCTTACCTTTATTCTTGTTTGTAGCCATCTGAAAAACTAAACTTTACCTCACTCTAGTGGGTCTAAGAAATACAACTCTAACTACTGTCCCTAACCTTTATGTCTAGAAGAACTTGTAGGCAGAGATTGCTCATTCGTTACCTGGCCTCCCAGACCTGAATAATCACACAGAAACTTTATTAATTACAGAACTGCTGGTCCTGCTCAGGTCTGCTGCCGTTCAGTCCCAAAGAAATACACAGAGGTCTACTTTAATTATAAACTGGTTGGCCTATTAGCCCAGGCTTCTTATAAGCTAACTCTTTCATCTTAAATTAACCCATAATTCTTGTCTGTGTTAGTCACATGGCTTGATAACTTTTATCAGTGAGGCATTCTCATCTTGTTTCCTCTGTATCTGGGTTACGATTGCAGACTGAGCCTTTCCTCTTTCCAGAATTCTCCTATTCTGGTCACCCCGCCTTTCTTCCTGTCTGGATAGTGGCCAAACAGCATTTATTAAACAAATACAAGTGACAAATCTTTTTAGGGTACAAGACCATGGTCCCACTGGTGTAGGAGGGCTCTTCTGTCTGTGTGTTACTTTCATTGGTTAAATAAAGAGACTGCAGTGGCCTTTTGATAGGGTAGAATATTAGGTGGGCGGAGTAGATAGAACAGGAGGCTGGGAAGAAGAGCAGAGTTAAGGAGCAACCAGGTCAGACATGCTGAATCTTTCCTGGTAAGCCACAACCTCGTGGTGAAGTACAGATTATTAGAAATGGGTTGAATCAAGATTTGAGAGTTTGCCAATAAGAGGCTAGAGCTTACCGGCCAGGCAGTAATTTAATTAATACAATTTCTTTGTTGTTATTTCGGAAGTTAAAGTAGCTGGGCTGTGGGACGCGGCCTGCTCTCCTACAACATCTCACAGATACTCAGCCTAGCATGCATAAGAGGTGGTTTTCACTCAGCTGCATTTTTTCTTTGTTTTTTTTTTTTTTTGTGTGTTAACACTTGATCCCTTTCCAGTTTAGTTCTGTCCTCAAATTTTAGTCATCTTGACTTATATGCATATATATTTTTTAATACTGTAATTTTTTGCCCATATTTTTCTAGCCTTGTTGATGTCAGGCTATAATGAATACTGTAGTACAATTTAAATATTTTATTAAACTGAAGTACTTGCTGTCAACTCAATGCAGTAAATTTGAATGTAACTTGCAAAAATATTACCCGTCCCAAATATCTAATTCCAATCCTTACAAATTTAACACAACCTACCTTTAAAATATCATATCTGTACAAATTAAATTTTCACCATACATTTGAATGACTGCTTAGACATAAAGGCTTGTCACATGGTACAAGCATGTGCTTGTTTGTGTAAGTTACTGTGACTGAGTGAATGAACAGGGCATGTCTTTTACTGGGCCCTGGAAGTTAAGGAATCTGAGGTTACAGTAGGTTCAGAGTTGGCTTTCTTCTCATTGTTTTCCAAGAGGCTCTTCCTCCACCTGTGGTGTTATAGTTTTTCTCCCTAGTCCAGTGGTTCTCAACCTACCTAATGTCATGATCTTTTAATACAATTTCAAATGTTGTGGTAACCTCCAACTGCAAAAGCTATTTTTATTGCTACTTTATAACTGTAATTTTGCTACTGTTATGAATTGTATGTAAATATCTGTGCTTTTTGAAGGTCGCAGGCGACCCCTACAAAAGATCTTTTGGCCGAAATGGGGTGTAGGGGGGCACCACCTGCATGTTGAGAACCACTATACTAGTCTGCCCTCTAGAAGAGGGGACTTGACGATTAGACATTTTCAAGATCCAACTCCACCTAGGACTCTGTGGGAAGAAGTTTGGTCATGTGCTTTGGGTGTTCTTCCATGCTTACTTCTCTAGTGGCACTTTCCACTTTTAAAGGAGAGCACATTTCTTTTGTATTTATTAAAACAAAAGCTAATGGTTACCCATGAAAAGTAAAAACTTTCTTTAATTGAGACAATCATCTTGTGACCCTGGCCATGGAGTACAAGTCGTGTTTTTAGAGGAAGCTTCCTCCAGATTTTCGACAGAGTAAGAATCGACATAATTAGAACAAAATCTCTTGTTCCTTTTAATTTCACAAATTTAATTTGTCCCTGCATTAGTCAGGCTGTCACTAAGGAGACCTGGAAGGTGATACTCAGAATAGCTAGTGCTGTCTATCTCTGTTTTCTATCAGACTAGGAAACCTTGAGTCCTGTGAGCAGAAAACATAAACTAGAAAAGTGTCCTTGTTTAGAAAACAAGGAAACGCACACACACAATCATATCACCAAAACCAAACTAACAAAATCAAAATAAAAACAAGCAGAAAATATGCACACATAACATCTAAACAACAACAGAACAAGCAACTACCACTTTCAGAATTCCTTGATTGGATGAAACTCTCCTAGATCATATGCCTGAATTATATGCATGCAAATAGTCCCTGTCATATCCCCCTCATGTTGTTATCAGCACCCTGGATATTCTTTGTAGTCAGATAGACAACTCAGCCAACTATGTGATCTACCATCTTGGATTTTAATGTTCTGAGCAGTAAGTTGAGGAGTAATTTAGTATTTTTGTTTTAAGTGAAGTTAATATTTACCTTATTATATTCAAAGTATTTCTAACATTTCATATGATGTTCAAAAGATGGAAATATATTTCTGGATAGTAAATTAGGCAGTATCAAGAATCAACTTTTTTTTTTTTTTTAAACAAATGGTTGTAAGTATTAAATGAAAGAACCACCTGCAGTGCCAGGCCAGTGATACGGGATTTAACAAAACCACTTAGGATACTGTCTTTCTTTTAACAAATTTAATCTTTCTGTGAAGTGTTTGCTTTCTCATTTCAGCATCCAGTAAAAGCTTAGAAATGGTGTTATTACTTTAGCACACTGGACAGGGCAGCAAAAGAACTAATCTGCTTTAGTCGATGAGGGTTTTAATATTAAGTGGTAAAGCAATTCCTCTTCTCTCTGATTTCCATTCATCTTTAGAAAATATCAGATGAATGACATATGATATCTTTTATCTTTAATTTTTTTTTTGCTCTAAGGAAATTCCATTTGTGCATACAAGTAAAAAGTTATGAAAATTAAATTGGATGACAGAGGCAAGCCGGACAATAAACACTACAGGAAACGAGGCCCAGGAGTGCCGTCTCCCGTCAATCATTCACATGAGTCTGGAAAGTCAATTGACCTTAGAAGGTCCCGGATATGAGGACCTGGAAACAGAGAGCTGGCTCACGCAAAATCTACACTTTGTGTCTAGTTCTGAAACTGAATTCTAAGAGATGGAGGACATGTGGATAGTTTCTGTCTCCTGTAAAATCCACACGTCGTGCCTACTTCTGAAACTGAATTCTAAGAGGTGAAGAGAATGTGGAATTTTCTGTGAGCCTGTATTTCCCTAACATCATATAGGCGCTGGGGAGCTACAGGCAGAATTTATTCTCTTTTGTCTTTCTTAATAAGCTGAATGGGTCCTACTTTCACGTTTCCTCAGTTATGGCTCATGAGACAGCAGAAGCCCAGCCTTTGTCGTTTCTGTTTTTCTTTTAGTGACTTATTAACCTTTATTAATCATTTCTTTTAAAATCAGGATCACTAGGTCAAGATGCAGAGGGAAACATGAAGTTAACATGAGTCTGAGTGAGGAAAAGTTAAGAGAAATGGGGCTTCTTTTTTTTTTTTAATTTTCTTTTTTTTAAGGTTGATTCAAAGTGACCTTCCTGACTTGGGTTGTGGTTTTGGTTAGATCTGAGTGCATGCATCGTGCTAAATAAAGCCTGTTCTGCTTTTGAATGCACTGGGCATGAGCCAGGAAGGAGGGAGGAGTTTGGGGAGATCTGATTTCTCAAATTGCCTTGGCATTCCACAGGAAGAGTGGGGTGATTGATTCCCAAGCCACTCTGGAGAATCACCAGGGCAATCACAGAGACCCTGCCCTTTCTTAAGTTGAGGATGGTGGGAAACACTGAAGCAGATGCACAGTGGCCACCTGTCCCGGGACTGTAGGGGACATTCCTACGCAGGGTGGAGGATTATACCCAGGGAATCTTGAGAACCTTTGCAGCTCTTCACATGCTCAGTTCCTTTAAGTCAGTGAACTGATATGGAGTGCTGAATTTTATCGGAGTGGCCTTTGTAGAAGAAGGGGATGTGCAGATATATTTTTGTGCTGTCCCTCTCCGTCCTCTCTGCAGACAGATGCTTGATAGACACTGTTGATGTTTAATCTATCTTTGTACGTTTGCTTTGGACTCTGTCAGAAGTCATGCCCGAGTGTTATTGTCTTGTCCTGCTTCAGCAATATGCTGGTGTTTTAAATACAGTTGCATCTTAAATTGCCATAAAAGCAAGTAATATTTGCTTTTTACTGCAGAGCAAATACATGGGTTCAAATAAACTGGTTTAAAAATATTTATTACACAAAGAGATGCTAAGTGAAAGAGACACATATCCTTGCTCTTTTGACAATTCCTTGCTTGGAAATGACTTCTCCCAAGGACTGCCCAAATTCCTAGCTCACGCATGGAGAGTAGACAGCTGAATCTCAGCTGCTAAAGCCAGTACAGGCCTCCCTCCCCCTTGCCAAAGACTAAACAAGGAGGAGGGAGTACATGGTAACTAGTGCCAGCAACTTACTTCCAACACATGTGCTTGAGAAGTCAGGGAGGTTCCCAGGCCAAGAAGAAGCCATTCTCCACCCAGGGGAAGTGCTTGAAGCATGCAATTCACCTTTCCAAACGGAACTCTGGAAATTGGCCTGCTTTGTGCAAAAACACATCTTTCTTCAGAGACCTTCCCCGCACTTGCTGGCAGGCCGGTGGTGTCTTCTGTTGAGTCTGCAGTTCTGGCTTGCTCCTGCAGTTGGCTTTCCCCTCCAGTTTGATCTTCTGCTTCAGGTGCTTATTTTGAGCCATTTGAGGAGAGTTTGGAAATGTCGCCTTTGCTTGCAGTTGGACCCTGGCCTGGTGCCTTACTACCAAAATGACCTTCAACAAGTTGAATTGTTTTTTTCATAGTTTCTTAATGAGGAAGACAGGAATATATTAGACAATACACCCTGTGTGCATATGTGTTCAAGTATGCATCTGTTTGTCATGACCAGAGGATCTCTAGTGTCCTTGCTCAGCCACCTTGTTTTCTGAAGCAGGGTTTCTCACCAGCCTGGAACAAACCCACACATGCTGTTGTCTCTCTTGCTTAGTGCTGTAATCAAAAACATGTACTTTGCTGTTTTGTTATGAGTCCTGGGGTTTGAACTTGGGTCCTCATGCTTGCACAGCACAGCAGGTTACGAACTGAGCAATCTCCCGAACCTGAACCCTGCTTTTTAGTATGAAAAATTAATTAGTTACTTCATATAAACTCTTACAATAGCTTCCAACATGCAACAGCCCGTTTGTGTAGTCACTGACTGTGTATTATCCTTTGCCTGCTGTTGCTGCTGGTACTGTTTGCATCTGGGCTGCTGAAGTAACCTTTTCTGGAACCTTCTATCCCTCCACCGCTGCTCTTAGGGTGTCTCATGAATGTCCTCTAGAAGAGGCAAGCCGCTCTCCGGCAAGGCCCACCACTGTCTTTGCAGAGAAGTAACTAAACGTCCAAGGCCCTAATGGAAATGAGCCTGGAAGAAGAATGGAGGAGCTAATTTGCAACCCACTAACTGCTGCTAATAGGAAGTGCACTAATAAATAGCACATGTTATGTTCTGCCATCGCTCATACTGCTTAGGAATTCTTATGGATTCGAGTAATTATGCACAGAAAGAAGAAAATAGCCTTATTTAGTGATTATGAATTTGTGCTTAGACGTTCCAATAACATCTGCTGTGAAATTATTGTATTTATTTAGGTCATTAACGAAATGGCTGGCAAACGCATATTTCTAAAGAAGCGGTGGATTTCCTAAATATCAGCTGCAAACAGCAAGGATATATGATACGGACAAGGCTCAAAGGAAATTCAAGGCTGAATATTAGCACTTAATCTCTCTGCCTGGTGGGACTATATGTGTGCTTTGAAATGAAAAGACCCCTCTTGCTCGTTTAGTGCTTCCTATATGTGTGAAATATTTTGGCTCTTTTAAAAATAGCTGTTGGCTTTACACTTCATTTGTATTCTGACCAAATATTTTCATTAATCTTCTTTGAGATCCGCAGAGACTTTCTGTGCTTTGTTTGTGAATTCTAATGCATTTAAAGATTGTAATTATAAAATGACAGTCCAAGTGGCACATACTGCCGTTCACGGTTGCTTATATTTGCTTGAAGCTGCCAATAGGTGGAGGGCAGTTGACCATAGAGCTGAGTTAAAGTGTTCTCAGTCAGGGAATCAAACATTAAGAATCTCTTGTCTCAAAGAAGGCTAATTATGGATTGTTTGTGTTTTACAATTTTTTCTTTATTGTGCAAAGTAATGGGTCTTATTATGATGTCATGTATATGTGATACACATGTGTGTATGTCTCTTTGTACTTTCGTTCTATTTCTTCTCTTCTCTCTCTCATTTTTCTCCCTTCCCACCTCTCCACAGTGTGTTTTTCCTTACCAATATTAGAGGAACTTTATTTTCAGAAAATTGAAGCAAACTGCACTTTCACTAAAGAAATATATCATCTAAATAAAAGTCTGTCTTTTTCTACAGAAGCAAAGGGATTGCATTTTGTGTCTTTACGTATTTTATACATATTTATGCAGTACATTGTGATAATCTGAATATAACATGTAATAATCAGATTAGGGCAACCAGCATTTTTTTTTCCTTAAATACTTTGTGTGTGGGGTGTGTGTGTGTGTGTGTGTGTGTGTGTGTGTGTGTGTGCGCGCATGTGCACGCACGAGTACACATTGGGAATCTTGTGAATCTCTTGGTTTTCTTTTTCTTTTGAAAATAAAATACATAATAAATTGCTGTGAATTCTGGTAGAGCGCACTGATGCTCGCTTCTTGCTGAGTTTGGGTCCCTGTTATCTGACTTCCTTCCTCTCTCTTCTGATCACAAATTATCAGTTCTCTACATGCTGTTTTCACAGAATCAGCTTTGGCATGTGAATGAAAACCTACAGAATTTGTTTTTATTTCCTGGCTCATTTCATTTCGTGTACTGTCTTTCCATTACATCCACGTTCCTGCAAATGATGAGATTTGAGTCCATCAATGAGATTGATTTTATGGCTAAATCATAGAACATGACTCATTGAAATTTGACTCCTGCAGGTAACACTGAAACTTGGACAACGTGTGCTGTACCTGAGTCCCTGGTTCCTTGTCAGGCCCTTGTAACTATTATCTGCCTGACTTTGGAGGTGGTGTTGTGGTTGCCATTTTTAATCTTTGCCTGGAAAGAAAGTTTTGCCACTGAAGGTCTGGGCTCAGCCTAGTGAATGATTGGACAGGAAGTCAGTTTACCCAGTTATTCAGCCTGCTATTCCCTCCCCCTGTGACTTCTGCACCTGTGTTTTATAGGACTGTAAAGTTTTATTTATTGATTCACACAATTCTTACCTCACCTTTGGAGGTAGAAGGTAGAACAGACCTGAGTCAGATTCTGTAGTCTTTCTTAGAGTCTCTAGAATAGGGCTGCATTTTGTGAAAGCTGCCATACTGGTGTTTATGACCACTTGATAGATTCTCAACTTATAATGACTTTCAGTGTTTGTTAGAAACATAATCCTGTTATGATCAACATCTCCAGCAAAAACACATCCTTTCATCTCATTCTTAAGACGGTATCTCCAAAATCAATCTTAATAGGAAACAGCCAGTCCCTTTGGGATACTGAAGAGGGAGAAGGTGAGTGGAAAACTACTGCCAATGGTCGATACTTATTGTTGGGGTACAGTTTCTTGTAGATTTAACTACAGCAACAAGTGGGTTACAAATCTTATATATTTCCTTCTAGATATGGTGGTCCACCATGGTTTGGTGGTAAACCCTATTGAGTATGAACCTCAGTTTGCCAGGCGTCAGAGGCAGGCAGATCTCTGAGTTCAAGGCCAGCCTGGTCTACATAGTGAGTCCTAAGACAGCCGGGACTATACAGAGAGACCCTGTGTAGTCAAAACAAAAACAAACAAACAAAAAAAAAAACAAACAAAAGACAATTACAGGACATCTTACTTGCCTTCCATGCACCTGCAGGAAGTTCTTTAAGTTACACAACTTCATGCAATTTGTGGTTATCGTGAGGAGACCATTAGTACTTTGGTATTTAGAGTGAATGACTCAGAACTCCACTAGCCTTTCTATCTAGGACCTGTCTCAGGATTCTCCACCTGTTCTGGACCCTGCAAACTCTTCATCGTTAGCTCTACTATTTCTCCTCCACACAAAGTCTTTTCCGTTCTGTTGCCTCTGGGTCTCTGTCACTGATTTTCTGTAGTCCAGCAAGCCTTCTTCTGACTAATAGTGAATACATTTAGCTAAACTGAAACACATTTCTTGGAATATCAGCTAATTTCTTCTTTGATATGATTTTCATGCTTTATTCTTTTGTGTGTCATTTCTATCAGGATGAACAACCTAGCGGAGTACCCTGACTAAAGAATAAAATTAATCAGAGCCTTGAAAGGGACATAAAAGGAAGGGTTGGGGTGGGACTTGGCACTCAGTGGTATTTTCTGAAGCCCCCAATATGTTGTACATGTGAATTCTCTAGTAGAGTGTGTTTTATTTTAATTGAAATTTTACTTCTGGGATCATATAGTCAACTAACATCAGGTTCTTAGTGAATGCTACGCGGAAGTGATCCAGATAGCCACAGTCGTGATTCAAACATTTCGTGGAGATGTGTGTGTATCCGTGCAGATGAATCAGCAACAGAAATGCTGTCCGTGCCTAACTTCATTTTACCCTCATCTTGTCTCCATTCTGGTTCTACCTTTAGTTAAGATCTCCAGTGACAAAAGGCAGCCAGAGCAGATGTGTTATGCTGTGAGGTATCAGAATGTCTGGAAGGTAGATTTCAAACCATTTTGGTTTTGATACTTTTGGTTCTGGCTGATGTGACAGTGCTGTTGTATTCACCCCTAGCATAAACAAATTTTCTCTGTTTATTTTTGATATCCTAAATAGCTTCCGGATACGATTGGCTACTCAAGAGGGATGCTTTTCTGCTATTGGTTCCTGTGTTACTTGTCTTTTGTTTCTGGCTGCTTGAAGATCTCTTACTATAACTCTTATTTGTCTTTAATTCTCTAATCCCTTGGTCATGCAATCACCGCTTCCTGTATGGTTTTGAACATCTGTACTGTCTTCACCAATTGCTGGTGCCGAGGGCATCCCCCCCCACCCATGACTTATCTATTCATAATAACTCATTTTTTTTTGGATGAGCCCAGAATTTGAGGACATCTTCACAAGTAAGTTTGCTGTCATTGTCCTTCAAGTTTGAAGGGAGTCCTGTCGTCTTTGGGTGCCATTGAAATTTATATTTTAATTTAGGGAGCTGGTAGTTCCAACCTTTATTGGTAGAATGTAGAACAGAATACATGGGAATATTTATGCAGGGTATATTTATGGGGGTAAAATTGTTGGATTCGAGGGATCTAATACATAAAATTGCTAGTTATCCTTGTGTTGTTATCTCAGTCGCTGATCAGCCCTTTTGCAAACGACATAAACATACCTCTTATTTTTTGCCATAGGTTTTCCTCAAATGGGTAGTAAAGATCAGATTTATTTTTAAAACTTGCTGAGACACAAATTAAGGTAGTTTTATAAACATAATTACACATCAGGATGTTCTTGAAAGTAGCGCGCTCAAATAACATATACTCTTATTTGCTTTATTATTTGAAATTCTGAAATGAGCTCTTGCTTTGGGTGAGAAGTGAGACATGAAAGTCATCACGCTGCACAGGGATGCCTGACTTCAAATGCCACCTCCACACTGTCTCTGCCTTTCATCTATTATTCAAATCTTATTTCCTAGCTTCTCCCCTTATATTGGAAATTAAACAACACCAACAAGCCTATTTCTAGATCCCATCCAGAAGAAAGGGGTTTGCTTGTTATCGGGAAACCTCTCAATTTGACCAATTTTAGAACCGGTTGTAATGCCTTGCAACAATTGTTGGAGAGGAAATTGATTAAATGGATTATATTGTAGCAGCCAGTCATCAATTAGGTGTGATGATATTTCAAGTTTGTGAAAAATTCTCTTGCTCCTGTTCTTGGAGGATCTGCTAGGGACTACCATCCCTAGCAGTTGACATCTTTCTGTTACTCATTCTTCATTTCACAGATAACTTTTCCACACCAACAGCTTCCCTTCCACCATCTTCCTATCATGTACAATGCTATGTATTATAGTTTTTCCTTATATGTGTAGTAAATATTAGATTGTTTTCCTTAAGTTTGTTGAAACATAATTTAAGATCACTTAAAAAGCATAATTACATGTCCTTTTGCCAAGGCAGAGTCAAGTGTTTAGTTTTAATGTCTTAGGAAGTCTCTACTAGGAAATTGTCAGTGGTGACTTCTGTCTCTGATCTTCATGGAGTTTATCATCACTCATAAAAGCCTCAAAAGGAAGGGTATAACTGTAAACTCGTACTTTCTTTCCTCCTTTGCCAGATTATTAGTTATTTTACACTGTGAATTTCCCATGTACTTCGAAAAGTCATGGGTATGCCAGCTGATGATTTCCTAACCCACATCCTAACTTCCGGATAGCTTCAGTCTGCAGTGTACTTTGATTCTAATGTTACAGGGTATATGGAGAGTTTTCAAATAATGACTATAGAATTCCTAAGTACTTGGTGAAAGTAGAGATGGGAAACTCAAGGCGAATTGCCTTTTCAGTGATTATAGAAACTAGAAAAAGGAAGACCCAGACATACCAGAATGTTGGTGAAGCTTAATTTAACACAAACTTTCCTTATTCTTTTAAGTTGAAATGGCCTCTCACTTCTGATGACACGCAAGTGTCTCTCTGTAGCCGTGTTTTGCAATTTGGAAAATTTCTATTTTATGTTTCAGTCCCACAAAATATTAACCATAACCATATAACCATAACAAAATATGAACTCCTTTCTGAAAGAGTACTAAGGAGGAAGTTATTGTGACTCAGGCTTCTTATGTGAGTCTCTTGTTTGCTCCGGGCCTGGTAGGAAGCCAGACTGGCTTTAGTGATGGGGAGAGCAAACAAATGATCTAACATCAGCTGATGTACTGGCTGAACTGATTATTATATGCAATTTTCTTGTTATAACTTCAGAAAATGGCACAAAAAACCATAATTCTTTACTATAAAGAACACTTACTGCTCCGTCCTCAGGACCCAAGTTCAAATCTCTAGCCCCCATATAAGAATGTGGGTGTGGCCCTGCATTCTGCTGGAACCCCAGCACTGTGGTGGGGGTAAGTTCCCTGGGGCTTGCTGGTGGTCAGTCTAGTCCAGGTTCAGGGGAGACACTGCCTCAAAGAAATAAGGCCAGGAGTGAGATCAAGACTGGTGACATCCTCCTGTGCCTCCACATAGGCTGGGTAGGGTACCTCCCATACAGGTGTGCATAGACCTGTGTGTCTTTGTGTGTGTTTGTCTATATATGTATGTGTGTATCTCGATACACATATATGTTTGGAGATGTATGTATGTATCAACACATACATACAGACACAAAAATCATAAAAGAATTTATTTAAAGAACTGTGGAGAATTCAAATTTTGATTCATAACTTGTTCATAAATCAAGTTTAAGATATTTGACAGTAAAACAGTTACATATTCTTGAAAATATAGGAGAACAATGATTTACTTTCTTTTGAGATGCATATTAATTGCCTAAACTATGTTCAGATCTTATTGTTATTTTCTAAAGTGTATTTTAAAGTCTTAAGTGGGTTGTTAATCTTAAAAATGTGATGGGGCATATTTTAGATGAGTTCTCCAGTCTGATCTAAAATCTGAGATTCTAAACAGGCCCTTCCCTCTCTGCTGGAAGTGTTGGTCATGGCATTTTGTTTCCCGTGGCTTCAGCCTATCACGGTATTCACTTCATCGTGAAAAATGATCCATCACCTATGCTTGAGTGGGGTTGGGAGCAACTGCAGAAATAAGCCAAACCACATCATGTGTGGTTGAAGTGAAGCCCACCAGTAACTCACTGTGACAAACACAACAAAGAAAGGCTTAGGTTTGAGCCTGGGTGGCTTCCAGTTTTGCCATAATGTAAACATGGCTTCAGTTGGGAATTTTATTTTTCACTACATTTATTCTCAATTACGTTGTTCAGTAGTTTCCTTAAAATTGCGTATCTAGCGCTAAGTGCCAAGGATGGGGTTTTTGCTATGATAGTTAAAAAGTAAAAAGATAGGAAAAGAAATTCGGGTGCGCTTTTTCGCCTCAGTTCTCTGAAAAAATAAAAAAAAAAACATTTCTCATCACAGTTAGTGTGACAGCAGAAGGAAATATCGTCTGAACAAAATTGCTGTTATTTACAAAGTGTTTTTATTTTAGACTTTAAGGATCCCAAAGTCTGTGAATTCTACTGCTAGATAAAGAACTACAAACTAGTGACTGCAGCGAGGGAGAATTAGCCCCTCCTGGGGAAGAATGAACTGATTGGGCTGATACCAAGTGGTCAGCCCTGAAGCTATATACTGCCAACTCAGCAGGTTGTATTTTATGTATTTGTGCTTATATGTATATATGTAAGAATAGTAAAGAAAAAGGGACTAAGTTTGAGAGTGGGAGGCGTGGCAGGTGTTGGTGGGAAAGGGCATGGGATAGGCTGGAGAGAGGAAAGGGAAGGCTGATGTTATCTAATTATATTTTAGTGAAAATGTAAAAATATAATTGAAACTCAACATTGCTTGTTTGTGTACCTTATGGGAGTGGTAAAACATGAAACTTGCAAGCTAACAAGGCAAAGTTACCTTACAAAATTTTTTACCTTAACTAACTCTGTTTAAATACAACTATTTGTTGAAATTACTTAACCAGACAGACTTTTATAACTATACGATGTATTAGTTACTCTCCTGATTGCTGTGACCACAGTACCAGATAAGAGGCAACCTAGGAGGAGAAGTGTTCTTTTTAGCTTCATGGCAGGGAATAACGTTACATCATAGAAATAGGGTGTTGCAGTGTGGGTGTGGGGTGGTTGGTCATATTGTATTTGTAGACAGAAAACATAGAGGTAAATGCCTCTTTTTTGTGCGTTCTTTTTTATTCAAGCTCTGATCCCATTTTACAGCATGGTCTAGCCCACTTTCAGGGTGGGTCTTCCTACCTCAGTTAACACATAAATTCCTTCACAGACTTTCTCAAAGGTTTGTTTTCTAGGTAGTTCTATGTCTTGCATATTGGCGGTATTAGTCATCATATCCAATAAGGATTGTTGACAGAGGTTTCTGTCCCACCTGGTCCCACAGCTGTTCTGTCCCAAAGAAACACACAGAGGCCTACATTAGTAATAAACTGGTTGGCTTATTCACTTAGGTTTTCTTGTTAATTAACTATTACATCTTACATTAACCCACAATTCTTGTCTGTGTTAGCCAAGTGGTTTGGTTTCTTTATCAGTGAGGCATTCTCATCTTGTTTCCTCTGAATCTGGGTTACAACTGCAGACTGAGCCTTTTTTTCTTTCCAGAATTCTCCTATTCTGGTCGCACTACCTATATTTCCTGCCTGGTCACCCCATCCATACTTCCTGCCTGGCTACTGACCAATCAATATTTTATTAATCCAATATATGTGACAAATCTTTACAGTGTACAAGATTGTTGTCCCACAGCAAAGGCTGCTTTCCTTTTTGTGGCATCAAAAAGAACTTTTACATTTGTGAGTTCAGTTTTTTCCTCTAGAGAATATCGGGCACTACCTGGCCAATGTCATGGATGGAGTGGGGCTGGGTACTTTCTGATATGGTCAGCTTGTAGTGCCTGGATTCACAGCCTTTCCTCGGTGTTTTTCCTTCCTTCCTTCCTTCCTTCCTTCCTTCCTTCCTTCCTTCCTTCCTTCCTTCCTTCCTTCCTTCCTTCTTCCTTCCTTCCTTCCTTTTATCCTTCCTCCCTCCCTCTCTCTTTCTTATTTTCGCTTAAATATTTATTTATTTTTATTTTATGTGTATGGATGATTGGCTGCATGTATACTATGTGCATGTCTGGTGCCCAAGGAAGCCAGAAGAAGGCTTCAGTTTCCCTAAGATTGGGGATACAGGAAGCTGTGAGACACCATGTGGGTACTGAGAAATGATCCCAGGTACCAGGTCTGTGCTTTAAACTGCTCCAGCTCCTCTTTGGTACACCTTGGTCTGTTACCATGAGTGATTATTATTTTTTATTATGAGGTATATTTTATGAATGTGTTCCTCCTCCTTGTTATTTGGAAGAAGATTCTTATATAGTCTAGGCTGACCTCAAACTTAATGCGTTGCAAAGACTGTTATTGTCTCCTGGAACCTCCTGCCTCTATTCCTCAAATGCTGTGATTAGTGGCTTGCACTACCACATTTTAATAAGACTCTTCATTTCTGCAGTGATTTCTAATGCTATGGAATCTTCTATTAGCTTCATTGTGAGGTTACAAGAAGTCACATATAGATGTAGGCTACCCATCTATCCATTTTCTGCATGTCCACATGACTATGCAAGGTCATGCCTTACAATTTCTGCTGTAGTACAAAGGGGCTAAACCTTTAGGGTAATGTGTCTCATATTTCTTTTTCTCTTAGCACTCTAAATGTTTGACTTAGGACAGATGGATTGGTTTCACATTCCATCTTTAGTTGAGTTTCCTGCTGCTACTCTTCTTGATTCATGTAAAAAAATAAGCTTTTAACCAGGCTAAGTTCTAGCAGTAGTTTTAAGAATGTTTCAGATGAGAGTGGTCTAAGCCATGGGCTGGTGAATGGCCTATGGGCCATATCCAGACTTCCATCTACTTTAGGACATGCTCTATTCCAGTGCAGCCATGTCATTTGTTAGCCCCCTTTCTCCGTTGGTTTGCTTTCTGGCTGCAGTTAAAAGAAATTGTGTAATTGCAATAGAAATTAAATGGAACTTGAAGTGTTTCCTAACTGGCTTTGCACAGATAGGTTTTGGTCACTCCTGATTTAAGGGTGCAATTCCTGTTTGAAAACATGTATGATACGTGTTCAGGGAAAAGCTGGTTGTTTAGAAACCTCTCTGCCGTCTTTCTGGCTAATTAATTTGAAAGATGTTTCTTTTCATTTAGCTGTTAATTATCTGTGTAGGGTCAAATCTGCTTAGCCCATGTATAAACTGAGGACTGTCCCAGGGTTATAAACAGGGTATACTTTATAGAAAATTATTAAGTGTAAGTAGCTTTATTTGTGAGAATTTTGACTAATGCTCACAGCATTTCAGGATAGTTATTATTGAGTTGATAGTACTTGGGAGGGAATTGAAACTCAGAAAATTAAAATAGCAAAGCTATGCATGTACTTATCCACACTCCATGCTGTGTCTAGATGCATACTCTCTTCGATCACCAAAGTGTATGCTAGGTCCTTAAAATTGCTTATGTCTAATTAATTGAGGTGTATGTTATTTGACTATTACTTCATTGAAGAGAAGGAGGGGTGTGTAATGGAGCTTCTTGCTCCATTCTGGTTAATTCGGTCTTATTGAAGTATGGTTATGCAGTCAAAGTATAAAATTTGCTTTGGATCCTAGACAATTTAAGTAAGAAGCCTTGCCATCTACTTAATATTGGATTATATATATTAAGCATGTACTTTCAGTTAGAGCTGGGACTCCAGGGAGAAAGAATTTGATAATTGATGAATGTGTTTGAAATGAGGTTTTTTCTAATCAATAAGAATTACTCCTCCTTATTCATAAATGATAGCTCCAAATTCAAAGGAAACATGTTAGGGGTTCCTTTTCCTTAGCAACTAGGTAGACTCAGATAATATTTTCACATACTAATTAATTGCAAGCAGCCTGAAGGGTTTTTCCCCAAGTCTGGATTCATTATCTTCTTTAAAACTCTCATTTATAATTTCTTAGTTTTTTCCCCACTAAGGTCCTCAGTGGCAACAATTAGAATGACTTATTATGATTCATTCATCTTCTCCTAATGGAATTAATTATTTATGTGCACTTGAATTGTGTGTGTGTGTGTGTATATATGTGTAGTGTGCATATTTTAATTCTCAGACATGAAATGAAGAAAAAGTGTTGTTGTCTTTAGGGCTGACAAAGACACACACTACCTGGGCATTGATCGTGTTCATCAATTCTCATTTTGTACTTCCAATATTCCCAGACGTGTGCAGTTAACAGGAAACAAAAATCTATGAAGACATTCCAGCATTTTTCAGAGGAACATTATCTGAAAGCCATTTCTTTATTTTTTTTTCCAATAAGATGTTTTTCTGGGAATAAAGATTTGCTCCTATCAACCTGAACATCAGTCAAGACTAGCAAGCTTTTTTTTTTTTTTCTTTCTTTAGAATTATTTTGGTGGGGTATATTGGCTTCTTTGGGCATTTTGCTTTCAGACTTGTGATTTTATTTTGTGTTTTCTTCAGATTTAATTTTTTTTTTCCGAGACAGGGTTCCTCCGTGGCTTTGGATCCTGTTCTGAAACTAGCTCTTGTAGACCAGGCTGGTCTCGAACTCACAGAGATCCCCCTGCCTCTGCCTCCCGAGTGCTGGGATTAAAGGCGTGCGCCACCACTGCCCGGCCAGATTTAATTTTTTGTTATTTTAATTGTGTGTCTCTTGTGAGTATATTCATATGAGCATAGCTGCCTGTGGAAGCCTTAGACTTTGGATCTCAGTGGAGCTGAAGTTGTAGGCATCTAGGGGTGCCCTGACCTTGGTGGATTCTTTGCTATAGCAGATGTTGTTAATCACTGAACCATTTCTCTAGACCCTTTTATGGGAATTTCTAATCAGCACAATAATAGGAACTGTTCAAATCTTGTTTAGTTTAATACTGTCTGTGGTTGAAGTTTCTATTATGCTTTTCTTTTGTCCCAGTATAAAGAAACATCATTTTAAGTGGTATACCCACTAGGTTTATGTTATTGCTTAGTTCACAACTGGCGAAGGCTGACTTTTTTCACTTTCCTGAGAATTATCTTACAATTGTACTAAATATGCCGTATTTTCCAATACAGTCTATGATTTTCCATGGGCTCTTTTAAGGAGTATACTTTTCCCACATTCTTTAAGCTAATGAGAAAGTTTTCCTTGTCCATAGCTAAATAGAGCCCGTGCTGTGGAAATAGTCAGAACCACGAGAGGCAATTCTGTTTGTTTTCTGCATTTACACCCAGTAAAGAAATGAGAAATTGGTCAGTGCCCTGGAAGGCAGAATGGGGAAGATGCTGCTACATTGGCTTTTCAAAGCCCACTTTTCACAGTTTATGTGGAACAAGCTGTCTAGGTCTTCCGTAGTAAAAAATATATATATTTCCCCCATGGCTCAGACTTGTTTAAGGTCTCCAGAGTATTTTTGAAAAGCTAGGCTTCATGGCTGAAAATGTACCTTAGTCTGGTACTTGCTTAGCAAACATTAGTCCCAAGGTTGTATCCTCCAGGTCACAGACACTGGGTGTGTTATCTTGAGTCTGTAATCCCTGAATCCAGGACAAGAAGGCAAGAGGATTCAGATTTCAAGGTCATCCTCACCTACACAGTGAGTTTAAGGTCAGCCTGGGCTACAGGAGACCTTATTTCAAAACACCAGCAAAACCAACCAATCAAACAACCACCAGCAGCAACAGCAGAGTCAAGACCAAATAAGAAAACAATGACAAAAAAAATTACACAAAGAATTCTGACTTTAGGTAGAATTTGAGTTTTGAAAGTGATTTTTTGCATTTATTTATTATTGTGTCTGTATGCATGTGTGCGTGCGTGAGTGAATGTGTATGTATGTGTATGTGTACATGTATATGTGCGTGTGCAAAAATTTGGGTAGTTGATTTTTGTCCTCTTATAAAGCTTGCTGAATTAAGGTCAGGCCATTAGGCTTGGCAGCAAGCACCCTCACATTCTAAGCCTCACAACAGTTTGAGTCTAACTCATTTTTCTCATACATTTCAAGTGTCTCCATTCCCTGTTCTTTCATGTACATGCCATGAGCTTTAATAAATGCTCGAAAGTCATTCCAGGCAGAACCCATGAGGCTTCATGCCTGCCAGAGGGACTATCAGCAATCATACCTTGTTGGGGACAGGGTGTCACTTCAGTGGTATAATCACAAGTTTTCCTTGTTCTACTGAAGAACAGTTCTGCTAACCTGGGTACAGAGTCCTTTATGTGGCTCACAGTGAGGTGAAAAGACACTTGTGATGATGAAGCTACCCCTTAACTAAGTGATCAGAGGGAGAGGAATCAGCATCTGAGATGTTCTTCAGGAGTAGTTCTCTACTGGGGTTAAACACCGTCATCCCCTCTGCTCGGGGGTGACTTGCAGCTCTCCCTGTTGCCTTATCACTAGGAGCTGACAGAATAACTAGAAACTGAAGGGGCCTCCTCTTTCATAGTTCTTCAGCAACAGAATGTTGTCATTTGTTACCAATTCAGGTTTACCACTTGGTGTTCCTTCCAGCAGCTGAGCGAAACTTAAAACTTATTAGGTATATTTTTTGCTTATGAATTAGAACTGTGGACACAAAATATGGCTCTTATTCCAAAAGGAGTGAGTTAATTTGGAGACACATTCTATGGCTCAAGAACATGAGCTGAATGTCATGCTCCCGTGTAGAAGTGATCGCATGAGCTTTTTATGGTCGTAGAACAAAGGACAGTCATGAGTTGATACATGCCCACCGACTACTACAAAGCAGGAATTCTCAGATTCCCCTGCCTTGGCCTTCCAAGTGCTGGGATTAAAGGTGTGTGCCACCATTGCTTAGAAAACAAGACTTATTAAGACAAACATTTAGAAAAGATTTAGGGTAGAAGGGAATAGAGGAGTTTAGGAAAAGGAAAGTATATTTCCAAGAGGTAGGGTTGAACTTTTTTATTGTAGGGCGGTCACTTGGTCATGCAGGCTGCTCAGTAGCACAGGCCCAAAATAATCACACAGAAACTATATTATTTAAATCACGTCTTGGCCAATCATTTAAGTGTATTGCTAACTACCTCTTACATCTATTTTTAACCCATTTCCAGTATTTTACATTTTACTACGAAGATTGTGGCCGACTGCAAGGTTCCAGTGTTTGTCTTTGGAGGGGCTACATGACCTCTCTCTGACTCTTCTTCCATTCTCCCAGCATTCAGTTTAGTTTTCCCCACCTTCCTAAGTTCTACTCTATCAGGCCAAACCATTTTCTTTATTAACCATTGGTATTCACAGCATACAGAATGAATCCCTCATCACTTCTTGAGAGAGCTACTAGCATTTTTTTCTTGGTGCATCCTTCCTTCCTTAGGTGTAACTTAGTCAACCTGATTTAGCGAGTATAGTCAATTCCTTTGGTTTCTTTAGAATTTTGATCATCTTGTTGTCACATGTATCATTCTGTTTTATTTACTGGCCTAGAGTTATTATTATTGAATCCTATTTCCTGTCCTTTTCACTTTGTCTTCACTTCACTGGCCTTAATCTTAAGACAGAAACTCACATTATAAAGCAGAATGTGAAAATGTGCTAATGCAGGTTTATAAATATGCTTTCCATGTAATAAATAGGTTTGTGGTACCTCTCAGATTAGAACTTATTGTAAAATAGAATTTGAAGATAATCTTCAAGGAGTTTTCTTATCATTCAAGTCAAGCTGATCAGTTAATGATTTCATGATCCCTTTGACACATTTCTGGTACAGCGGTGATAAGTAATGTCGACCCCCTTTTTCGGTATAGCTGTTCCCTGTTACTATTAATCTGAACACTGAAGTCTAAAATTAACCATGTCTATGAGGGGCAGCAATTACAGCCATTCGTCTTCCAAATGAGTCAATGTGATTTCCACTGATAGTTTAAATTCACTTACAGTGGAAGCCCAGACTTACATAAAGGGCAGTGGGGTCTTCTCAGGCCTACATTGCAAAGCAGTAAGTCTTTTGGGGCTTTGATAGTGAATTCTATCTGTGAGGAAAACTTTTCCCCTTGGGATGTAAAGATGCATGTCCTAGCAACATCCTTTTGTAAATTTTAAATGAATTAAATTAATTCTAAGTGAAGCTAATTTTAAATCAAAAGTACGTCATCTTTCACGAATACCTGTGCAACAAAGGTTACTTTTAGCATGTTCAAAAGGCAATGTTAAGTGTTCCAGCTGTTGGGCTGTGGGTTATAGTGGAGGATTACTGTAGTCAGAGGAAAGATGCGAGGGACCCAGTGTACTCCGGTTTTGAGAAAGGTTTTGGGGTTGTGGAATTCTCTGTCTTTTACAGTTTTGTTTTTGATGCAGTTGCTCTCTGTCATTGCTGGAGAGGGTGTCTTTCAGTCACAGCCAAAGTGACGAACTTTTGATTAGGAGAGGGAGGTGAATTTAATGGTCTGACGTTTACCACCTGTTAGCTGTTACTGCGTGCCTTAGAATTCCCCAAGTTTCTCCAGAGATCTCCATGGAAACTAAGCAAATAGGCCACTTGAAAGGAAGCAGGTTATTGGTTTTTCTCATTAAAGCCACTGCTAGATTTTCATTAGTCGTAATCCATTTTCTTTCCAGATTAGACATACGGGCCACTTATTTTCCCGATTTGAGTAAACCCTATATGTTGACTTGTGTACCCTTTGTAGATGAGCTGAGAAGCAAATGTAATCATTTTCCCCCTGCTATATAGTCACATCTGAAAGTAAATCAGAGAGGCCGAAAAATGACCGATGTGAAAGGGGAAAGGCCACTCGCTCTGTAAAAATCAGGCCATTGAGCAAAATGGAAGGCTGAGCGTGGGAACAGACTAAAATGATCCGTTTTGTATTTCAGTTTCCCCCACTTTAAAATTGTAAACTGCGATTGAAAATAATATAAATATTGTACAGAAGAGCCGACCCCAGAACTCCAGCACTATTTAGACCTCAGTAAACTTGTGTGTTTGGTTTGCTATAGTAGACAGCGTAGACATCTTTTAAGTTAAGGCTTAAATTCAAACTTCACTGTTTTGAATTTGTGCTGCAAAGAAAGTTTTCACACTCCCTGCTCCCTTTGCAATAAGGCTGTCAACACTGTTTAGATTGTAGTTTTATAAATTGAAGTAAAGACTCATTATATATAATGTGTGTGCGTCTTTTCTTTTCTTTTTGGGACAGGGTTTCCCTGTGTAGCTTTGGAGCCTGTCCTGGAACTAGCTCTGTAGACCAGGCTGCCCTCAAAAGCATGGAGACTTGCCTTCTCTGCTTTCTGAGTGCTGGAATTAAAGGTGTATACTACCACGCTGAGCATATATATACGTGTGTGAGTGTGTGTGTGTTTGTATATATGTGTTTATACATATATGTTATTTTTAAAAGTCATATATATATATGATTAATTTAAAAATCACACACACACACACACACACACACACACACACACACACATATATGTGAAAGCTTCAAAGATTAAGTTTTCCTTTCGGAGCTCAGCCCAGTAGAATGTACTGAGGTTTCTATTGGTATTGAATTTTTCCTAAGAGTGGTGCCAACAGAATATCACTAACAATTAAGATCACACGTGTCATGGCAATTACATATTTCACCCTTAGCACTTGCTTCTTCAGGTGCTTTCCTCATGTGGAGAAAATGTGTGTAGAATGTAATCGAATGCAATAATGTTCCTCCCTTCCTTTTCTAGGTGGCTGTACTTTTGATGATGGGCCAGGAGCCTGTGACTACCACCAGGATTTATATGATGACTTTGAATGGGTCCATGTCAGTGCGCAGGAACCCCATTACCTGCCCCCCGAAATGCCTCAAGGTAAGCTGTGTTCTCCTAACTCAGTGTCCAGGGAATAGTTTTAGACTAAACAGTATTTTCTTACTTTATATCTAATTTATTATTATTGGTACTTCAAATCTAATTTACTATTATTGATCCTTTTGGTAACATCTAAAAATCTTAAAATTACTCTTTAACTCTTCCTTAACAGTGTTTTATAACGTCTCCTCTATTTTTCAAGAATTCTTATTACATCTTTCTTTTCACTTTGGAGAAACATCTGTAACTTTGTAAACATTGCTTTTACTTGCTTAATAAGAAGTCAAAATCACTAAACCTGAAAAAAATCACAGAACAAGCAAAATTTATAGGAAAAATATAATGAAGTTTAGTCATTTGGAGTATCTTCAATTATATTTCACTTGGTCCAGGTAGACTGTGGGCAAGCCTTCAATAGCCTGTGATCAGGAGAGAAATTGTCTCCTTCACCCCCCAGAATATGAGTATGTTACTGGCTCTGTAGAGTGACCCCCTGGAGTCAAAACTACCACGCTGAGATGTTTTCTGAGCAGATTTTGTACCAACAAGGCAGAGGCCTGTTCCTTACTCACCTAGAACTTTTAGGGATTGATATTTGATTTTTGTGGTAGTATATTTCCTGGTTGTTTCAGACTGGTCATGATTTTTTTGTGATGTGTGAAAACCACATCAAGATGTATCATATCAATATGTATCTTCCATATAATAAATTATGGGACTAGTATTTCTTTCAGTTCTACATATTAATTCTAAATTGTGTATTTAACAGTAATTTGATTAATTATAAACCAGAAAGAAGCATAAAATCTGAATCATGATACCTAAATGAACAAATGATCTTTAGAAAGAAACAAATAATTATATATAGAATATGTATGTATAAGAGATCACATTCCTACATTATGCTATGAATCATTTAACTGATACATTGATTTTCTATTAATAATTTCTTTGGGAGTATAATTTTAGTATTTTATTATAATTAAATAAAGATACTTTAAATTGATTTATTTCCTACAAATTCAGAATGTTCTCCATAATTGATAGTGAATTTTAGACATCACCATTTTAAGTGCAAAATATCAATTCTGGCTACTGATTAAAAACTCTTGCTAGTTCATATGATTCATAGAAACAAAGGAAAAACCATTGATGATTATCAGCAGAATATGGTAAGTAGTCAAAGCAAATAAAATAAAACCCAGAACATGGATCTCTAATGAGGACTGTAAATAAATACAGTGAGTATATTCTTTGGAAATATTTTGTATGGTTCTATTCTGTGCTGGGGGCCTGGATTAGGTCCACTTTTTATTTTGAACTGTAGCATTCCCTGGCTGAGTAAGCAAATGGTTATTTTGTGGTTAGACTAAGGAATAATCTTCTTTGTGGAGGAATACACTGATGGGCAGTCTTTCGTGGACAACCTTGTCTTTTTCAGCTTGACCCTGACACTTTGGCAGACTCCCTGCATCCTGTGTGTTGTTTTGCATTCTTCTTTCAAAGGCACATAAATTATTATTCTGGCTCATTTTGATTAAAGAAACCACTGTACGTTTTCACTTGAGTTTTCTCAGTGGTATATTTAGACTTAATATTTCATGTATATTAAAAAGGTGGGCCGGAATGCACACATTTTGACTGTTTATCATCAGAGAATAATCAGAAAGACGTTGATTTATGGAAATGTTGCCATTACTAATTGCTATTGATGGTGGGTAATGAGTGCTGAAGAGAATGTTCAGATGACCTTGTTGGCTCACCTTTCACACAATTACTTAATCACTGGTTACAGTAAAGGATGATGTGCACTGAAAATGAAAGTCTTTGAAATTCAGCCATATCCTCCAATTAATAGCACATTAAATAATTAATCATGCAAAGGAGGGAAAAGGTCACGGATACTTTTCTCTTCAGAACGTAACTACGTGTAGTCTGAGGAAAAGTGAGAGAGGGCTTGTGTTGTGTGTTGCTTTTTTATTTCTTTTCTATGCATGTGAGTGCACGCGTGGGTTCATATGCCCATGAGTATTTGTGCTTGTGGGGGCAAGAGGACTATCCTAGGTGCTGTTCCTCAGGAGCGCTCCACCTTGGTTTGGAGACGTCTCAAATTCACCTGGAGCTTGCAGAGCTGGCTTGTCTGTCTACCCAACCTGAATCTTTCTGTCTCACTCTCTTTCTTTTGCCTTAGAAAATTTAAGAGCCTTATCCTTGTTCAGCATGGTGAGATAGACAGAAGTAAGGTCTCACACTTGAATGGCAGGCACATTCCTGACTGAAGGATCTACCTAGTCCTACTCAGTTCTTTTTACAATGTGGTCCCCTCCCCATTTTCTTTCTGATATTCTTTTAAAGAGCCAACTAAGCATTAATCTGTCCATATATTGGCAAAGTGGACACTAGACTTACTAAATTTTAACATCCCGTTTTGGCAAGTTGGCCCAGCTGTTAAAAGCACTTGTTCCTTTAGACGACAGGGATTTGGTCTCTAGCACCCACAGGCAGTTTGCAATTGTCTGTAACTCTAGTTCTAGGCCATCTGATGTCTTCTTCTGACCTCCATGAGCAACAGGCACGTACATGGGCCATACACACATATATGTGTGTAAAACATTCATATACATAAAATAAATAAAATAATCTATTTAAAATTTTTAAATGACCCATCATTTCTTTTGCACACAGATATGTAGGCTTGCTTAAGATTTCATTTACTGAAAATACATAAACAGAAACAAAAGACACAGCCAAGGCAACCATCTGTGCCCTGTGTCTGAGGAAGTCTGTCTGAGTGAGACAGACATGGTATTTAACCTTCTGAGGTGCTTGGACATTGTTAATTATTGACTTTTTAAATTGGCCTTCAGAGGGGGGAAAAGGTGACTCAACAGTCTGAAATAACAAGGTAAAAATAAAGAAAATAAGGAATTAACTTCTCGCGAGAAATATGCTCCTTTTAGTGACTGCTTGCCATATTCCAGAGCAGTTCTTAGCTTGTTAGATGACAATAATGATGACAAAAAGGACCATTAGCTGTTTGAAAATAGCATGTGGAAGAATGAACGCTTCATAAATGTGCCCTGTAGCCAAAAGTCATATGAAAATAGGAAAAGCTACTCGTCAGTGAAAAGCTAAGTCTAGCCTTAATGAGAAGCCGTGGCACCCCTCCGACACCAGGTGTAGCTGACAAGAATACAGAGTAAGGGAAAGCCACTTAGGCTACTGTGGACGGTAAATCTGCATAGCCACTTTGTACAGCCTAATGGCCAGCTAATCCATTCTTGGATATGAGCCCAGAAGAACTGAGTACATGTGTTCATTCAAGGAATGTATGGCTGTATATAGTACTGATATTCTTAATCGTTCCAAGATGAAGACAGCCTGAATTCTTGTCAGTAGTACACTGTACCAAAGCGTGGGAGTGTGTTCGCGTGATGAAATCACACCACAGTGTGAGGGAATTGACTCGTGCCGTGCATAGCAATACTGATGAATTTCACGAGCATCAGCAGAAAATGAACTCGGGACCGAGTAGATACTGTATTTTACCTCCTTAAATTTCAAAAATAGGTCAGCTGCTTGACGAGTTAGATGTTTGTGTGGTAGTGCTTGCATTGGGAGAGGCTTGAAGGAGACAGCCGGATGCTGGATACCCTGGGTAGTTATCGATCTGGGTGGCACTTCTCTCTGTTCGGAAATTACTGAGTTCCTGGTGGTCAGTTGTTTTCTGTCTGTATCTTACGGCTTAGTACAGAGTGACAAGTAAGTAAGACCCATTTTCACAAAAATGCTGTTGAGAAGCTGGAATAATAATTACAGTGTTGTAGGTTAGCGAAAGAGATTCTCCTGGAGACCTCAGATAGTAATCACTTTTGCCACCCTTGATCGCAGCCTGCATTCATCTTTGGGCTTATGTTTTTTTTTTTTTTTTCCAGTTATCCATTCACCAAATTCTTGGCCATTTGGTCATCGTCCAAAGGGTGAGGAGCTTCCTGGTTGTCTTGGAACTCCTCTTCGGTCCTCATAATTCAACAGTCTCTCACTAGGTCAAAATGCTTGTTGTGGAAACATGAGGACCCAGGTCCCTGGTACCTTCATAAAAAGTTGGGCCTGGCTTTATGTGACTGTAACCCCAGAATTGGTAATGGAGACAGGCAAATCCTGGGAGGTTCCTGTCCTACTAACCCAGCAGATACAGAGAGCTTCAGGTTCAGTGGGAAACCCTATCTATAGCGTTGAGAGTGACAGGAGCAGACCCTGGGTGTCCCTCTATGACTTCTGCTCAGGTGCACCCACCCTCAGTCCACCCCATACTCACCACCACCACCGGGGTGCACCATGCAAACATACCACTCAAGTAAATAAAGATTTATTTCAGAGAGCTTTTCCCTCTTCTTAAAGAAAACAACCCAGTGACAGTTTTTGTTTCTTAAACATTGTCATGACTGATTCTAATGTGATCAAAAGATTGTAATTATTTAGTAAACTTTTGCATTTATAAGTGCTATCATCTATGTGGAATATGTTCAAATACTTTTTATTGGTTAGTACAGAGGGAGAGCCACCACTCTTTTCCTCATTTGCCAGGCTAATAGCAGTGTTCCACATGGAGACCTGTTACATTATTGCAGAAGAGAAGCCCCAGAGCGTGTGAACAATGGACGGAACAGGATATTGTTCTTTGATCTTATACACATTTATGTCTGTGATCTTGACTGTCAAGGTTTCTTTTGTGCTTATGACCACATGAAACAAATATATTTGTCCATTTGACTATCTGTTCTGGTGTAGACCGGAGAGCGAGGGGCGTGATTGACATATCAATACATTTCACTTTCTCTCACTGAAATTGTAACGGCTTTTTCCTTTGAACATGTTTCTCTGAAATGATTAATTACGTTTTACTTTAGAGTCTCTAGAGTATCCATTTGACAGTGTTTCAAATTATGACTACATTAGATTTTACCTTCAGCTTGCTTCTTTCTACTGCTAATATAAATCACTGCATGGAGTTTTTAACTTAAACTGCACATACTGTATGCTATAAAAAAATAAAGGTTCTATTTCTGACTAACCAGAATTCTGAAGGAGGAAACCATTTCTCTCTCTTGTAAAACTTAGCAAGGTGTGATTCAATAGTTTATGGCCTTACAATTTAGAAAACAGATGAAATTATGTAGGAGAGGTACAGACGTTAGCAATGCTATGAAACAAGCCTTTGCATTAACTTGTTGCCTTTAAAAATGAGTCTTCGTTTTCTTAGTTTTAAGCGTGATTTATTAGCCAGGTTGTTAAACTAGAGCTTACATACTTCAGATACTTATTTGGTGAGCTTCCTTCTGCTTGCATATTCAAGAGGAACATGCTCATGAGTCCCGGGTTTGGTACTTCCTTCTGCTGGTGTGGTATGGAGAAAGTGAACACTTTGATGTCTACAGTTAAATACACATGACAGAATTCATGGGGAACTTAATGATCCTAGTCTGTCCCCATTTCAGCTCCATCAAGGTAGTCACTATGAGGAACACTTAGAGGCTCTGAGACTAGGGCATTAAGGAAAAGTTGGAAACTGTTTTTGCTAGCTCAGACTCTTTCATATATGCATCTAAGAGATGAAAGTTAGCTCTCAACTGATAGATTCCTGAGTTTTTTAGGAAATCTCTCTTTCCCTCCCTCTCTCCCTTCCTCTCTCCCTCAATCCCTCCTCCCTGTATCTGTAAGTGTGCGTGTGTATGTCTAGCTGTGTAAAAAGGTGAGAGAGTCCAAGGACCACCGCGAATGTCAGTGCCTTGTTTGAAACAAACTCTGTTGGTTTGCTGTGTTTGTCAGTGTAGCTGGACCCTGAACTTCTAGGATTTTAATCTCTCCACCTCCTTCTGGCCAGAAAAGGCCTGGGATTAGAGACCTCCTGCATTCGACTTTATGTAGGTCTGGAGTCCCAAAGTCCACTCCCAATGCTTGCATGAGAAGTGCTCTATCCATCGAGCCATCATTGCCGCAGCTTCATATACAATTTTTTAATCCTCCTCGGAGCCCTGTAAAACATGTGATGTTGAGAGGAGCAGAGGGAGTCACTTGCTTACAGATAATCAGGACAGATCAGTAATTTGTCACAATACCTCCTTGCTCTTACATCGTTACAGCCAGACTGACACATTTCCTTGACCCCACAGTCTACTGTACACTGTTACTTATTTTATTTAATCTACATTGGCTTTCTACTGTTGCTGGAGTGAAAACCACACACCGTTTGTTTTTCTATCTCTTACTCTCCTAGGGAAATATCTTCTAGGATTCACTGTAGCTAGAATGACTACTGAGCTTCAGGGTTTCCTCCCAAGATGCTCCTCCTTTGGGGTTTGACTTTGCCCTTTCATGTATTCACCTTTATGTTATTTTTAGTTATTTGATGAACACTTTGCATCTGTCGGTCCGAGCAACCTTAAAAACACACATTATCTGCTGTGTCATTAGAGCATGTGTGCTAGAAGAAAAAAACCAAGGACTCACTGAAGGCATCTGAGTAAAGTCAGGGTTTGGAAATCATTTTAAGCCGTTGTTTACAGTGGTCTATTTTAGGACACGAATTACGGGCTTATTTCAGTGTGCCCGTCCAAACCTTGTCATCATTTTGTCTGTTGGTGTCTTCGCCTTGAGCGCAGCAGACAAGATCGTTTACCACATTGGAGTTGCTAATTAAAAGCACCAAAAGTTGGAGGCAGGGTGAAGTGAGGAAGTGAAAGGGTGTCACGGAGCACTTGAAGGATAAACCACCAATGAATGGCTACTTTTTAATGCAAGGATTATTACCTTTATGGACATAAATGCAGCATGAAGAACGTCTAAATTATAGGGAACAGAAACGGCATGCTGAGACAGGGCTTTCTTCCTGCTATTTCAGGTACATGATATATCTAAGTTAGATATGCTCCAATATATCTCACAGGGGGAAAGCAGTTCAGTATTAAAAGAGAGATAGATAGATAGGTAGAGACAGAGAGAGAGAGAGAGAGAGAGAGAGAGAGAGAGAGAGAGAGAGAGAGAGAATTATATTGGTGTCACTACTAGAGAGTGCCCAGCTTCCTACATGAATAACAGATAAGAATACAGAGTCAATTTCAGAGTCCATGCGTTCATCTTTAACATGTACCTTTAAAATCAATATGAAGTCCAGCGAAACAAAATTACTTTTCTTGGGATGAGGGTGACTCAAGCTATGGTTATGACCTTATATGTTACCTTTCTAAAAATAAACTTGTCTCGTGATACTGGTGCCTATCTGAGCTTGAGAGCTTATTACCTTCCGAACACAGGAAGGACTACCTGGAAATAAAGAGGCGTCAATAGAACAACAGATTAAATAGTTCAAATAGTGATTTTGTAAGACTCTATGTGAAATTAAGACTTTCACCATAGCATGGTGCACTATATGTTCATATGCTAAATTACATCCAAATGCTCCGCTATCATGAAAGACTGTTGGCCTTCATGTCTAATTTCCTCGGAGACAATGATTGTGTTATTTTTAAGGGTTCTTACCTCTTCCCTAAAGAGGAAATTATTGACTGAGAAAAATTTCTCAACAAAATCTTCATGTTTTCTGTTTAAAGCCCGTGGCAGCTTAGAGTGGTCTATAAGATTGTTAACTCTTCACTTAGCAACATATACTAAGAAAACGCTGGTGGCTTTTTGAAGGACCGTGAGAAACATGTTTAATAGGACAGTTTCAGAGAATTCACTAGTTACTCATGGGTTTCTTCACTCCCCACTGAGTTCTTTAATATGTAAACAGAAGTCACTGTCCTTCCCTGCCAATCCAGCAACCATTCAGTCCCAACAAAACACACAGAGGCTTATATTAATTGTAAACTGTTTGTTCTTTTAGCTCAGACTTATTATTAACTACGTTTTACAACTTAAATTAACCCATAATTCTTGTCTATGTTCGTCACATGGCTCGGTAGCTTTTATCAGAGAGGCATTTTATCTTGCTTCCTCTGTGTCTGGGTGGCGACTGCAGATGGAGTCTTTCCTTTTCCCAGAATTCTCCTTGTCTGGTTGCCTCACCCATATTTCCTGCCTGACTATTAGCCAAACAGCATTTTATTAAACCAAATACAAATGACAAAATTTTATAGGTTACAAGAGCATTATCCCACAGCATTAATACTTACTTATTCATTAAGTATGAAAGAGTTTGGGCAACTATGTGTGTATGTGTATTCACTTATGATGTCTGTATGTGTGCACGCCTGTGTGCACAAGTGCATGCATGTACATGTCTGTGGAGACCAGAGGTCAGTGGTGTTTTTCTTCAAACCTTACTCTTTTAGTTTTCTTCAAAGGTTTATTTACATTTATTTTATGATTTTTTTTCTGCTGCATGCATTCTTGTTCACTGCATGCATGTCATGCCTGGTGCTCATGGAGACCAAAGAGGATCTCAGGTATATTATTATTATTATTATTATTATTATTATTATTATTATTTGTGATGTTGCAAGGAAAGTGAACCTGGGTTCTCTGTAAGAATAAAAAGTGCTTTTAATTGTGGAGCTCTCTCTCCAGCCTTATCATTTTAGTTTTTGAGAAAGTGTTTTTCTGTACCTGGAGCTTACTAATTCGGCAAGACTAGCTGGTGTCAGCAAGCTCCAGGCATCCTTTCTTCTTTCTCCATTCTTCAGCGCGAACTCCACTAATGACTTTTATTTTCATTTATCTTTTTTTTTCTTATTTTCTTGGGAGATTGAAGTTAGGTCCTTGTATTTTTGTGAAAAGTATTCTGCTACATAAATAATATTCCCTGTCTTGGGCATGGCAAGTTGATATTGAAAAAGCCTATTTTGAGTATAATTCTTATTCTTGCTCTATCAGTCTCTTGTCCATCCAAAGACATACCATCTAGTCTAATTGGTCCAATTTATATCTCATGTTTGAGTGTATGTCAGTCAGTGCTAACAGGAGGATGAGCTCCTCGTTGTTGACTTTCTGTCTGGATCCCTCCCCTGCCTGTGATGGAGCTCAGGCTGAATACAATGTCCCTTTACCCTAATGCACATAGCCAGGCAGATGTTATTGGAACAGCAGTAGGGTCAATGTTGAGTACAGAAGGAGCAGGCAGCTATGATCGAGTGTGGTAGGATGAATCTGGAATTACAATTTCAACACCTCATTTCAAACCTTAAAAAAACTACATATTTTTCTATTAAGATGCTTAAGAGAACAGATTGAAAACTTCATGCCTATTTCAAGGACTTCACCCACATAATTTCTAAGTGTAAATGTGTTCTATCTCCTGAAATCAAGTCATATCACTTGGCAGGAATGGGCCTTTCTTGGTGTCACTTGGACTAGGAATCCATGAATTAGACTAGGCACTATTCCTGCTTGCTGTAAGGACTTTATGGGTATTCCATGCATGTATACTGTCTTTGTCCTTTTTGCAGGCTTATCATTCCCATTTTGGTCAGAATATTGTGCTCCATAAAACACAAACACTTCAGCTGCACAATTGGCTGTCTTGTTATATTTGCGGTAAGGAGAAAGCAGATTCTTAGGGTACCTGTTCTGTTAAACATCTTGTCATTGAAAGTTTCTGAAAAACAAAATCTGAGTAAGAATTATATATTTTTATTGTTGAAGGGTTACTTTAAAAAGTCAGTGTTTTATTGAAGATTAATGAGAAGAATGAAGAACTTTGTCAGAAATCCTTTAAATAAAAACAATTACTATCTACTGTATACAAGGCCCTGAATTGGATCCTTTTGTTGTTGTTGTTGTTGTTGTTGTATGTGTGTGTGTGTGTGTGAGAGAGAGTTTTTATATAGACAGATGCACGCGTGTGCACACGCCACCACACCACTCCCCTAGTAATGTCCCCAAAAGATATTGTACCCAGGTTTTGTTTGTCAGTTGTCAGTTCCCAAAGTTATATTTAAGTCATTGATAGTTATTGTGTTTGGAGACGGAAGTCTTTTCTTTGAGGCTGACTTTCTGGGGACTGTGGCTCTGTCTGGGAAAGTCTGACTGATAAGTAAGGCTGCCTGTTGGAGTGAGGCTTGCTATTGAAGACACCTTAGTTAGCAGTGCAGGCCCATGGTAGAGGACTCAGTATGTGGCACCTCCCGTGTAGAGAGAAGCTTCAAGCAAATGTGGTGGAATGCAGAAACCAGGAGTTGATTAACTATCACAATTAATTACCATCAGCGTGAAGAGCAAAAATACCAGGGCAGAGACTACATGCAGAGTTTTCAGGTATCAACAAATATCCAAAAGCTTTTTGTATTTGCATTATATTAGTCATATTTTGTTTTGATTTATTTTTCTTTTATTTATAAGGCAGGGTCATACTATGTAGCCTTGACTGGCCTGGAACTCACTATGTAGACTAAGTTGGCCTTGAACTCTGAAATCTGACTACCTTTGCTTTTCAAGTGCTGGGATTAGAGGTGTGTGCTACCATTAGTGGCAAGAAATTTATGTCTACACTAATAAAAATTTCTTGAGCAAATTTAATATGCCTGTTGAATGTGTCTAACGTGAAGCTCTTCAGCCTGCATAGCTCTTACAGGAGTGTGGTGTGATGACACTAATGACAAATGTCATTTTTTAGTATTCTGACTTTCTTCAGGTATGAAATGGAGTCTTGGTGGCTGACCAAAGTACTTTGAGAAATGCTGATGACATTACATATACGATGCCAAGAAAGCAATTTTTCATAATGGGCGACCTATGGGCCACTTGTACAGACATGTAAAGGATGGAAGGACAAAGGAGAAGAGGAAACAAAAGCCTAGGCTCTCGTGTTTATTGTTTCAGTGTTGTGTAATCCTCATGTTAAGACTGTAAGGGCAAAGGTTGGCTGTCGTCTACACAGGCTTGCATTCCTATTACTGTATACCCAGTGTCTTTCCTATGTGCCCATCATGGGAACAAGTCCAATGTGCTCCTGTAATTGCTTGCTGGTGAAATTAGGGGCAGATCTGAAAAGATCATTCAAAAATATTAATTGTATTGTGGCTTTTTAAAATATACAACCAGAAGATTAAACAGCAGTATTTAAAAAAAAATGAAAAAGAAATCCCGATGACAGTTTAAGCAAAGCCCTATCTATATAATTAGGCTCTGGACCTTCAATATTCCAACCTCTTGAGATTTTTATCTCACTGAATTTTGTGTTTCCTCTTGCAAAGAAGGCTGGAGAGTGACCACAGAGGGTTAGCAAGTTGACTATATGCCCAAGAACCAGGGAGAGGATGAGGCATGGGGAGGGAGCCCCAGGTGAAGTAGAAGGAAGGACTATCTAAGTTAATCTAACTTGGATAAAAGATTTGAAGAAAACCCATTGCTTCTCTCCGAGACTATCTTTTGCAGGTATTACATTTCAAAGCAAATAAATTTCTTTCTGAAAACTGTTTTTAAAAGAAATTTCTTATATTGGGTGACTTTCTTCTTTGTCTAGTTTCTTTCATACTATGAAGCAAAGACTTTCTTGAATGATAACCATGCTCTGTTTTCCTTGCCCTCACATCTTATTTAGTTTGCAAGAATTCTACTTACATTTGTTCCTGAAAGTTGGGTGTTCTCGGTGAATGTATTAACAATAGTGAGTTTTCTATGATGGCTAGAACACTATTATTTTTCTACCTCATTTGTGTTGTTTACTACTGCATTGCCCTCTCATCCCCAAATGTGTAAGTGAAAAAATAATTAAAATAGGTTCTGTTTCAAATAGGTCCTGTTTCTAACAGAAACATTCATGGTAAATAGGTCTTGTCCTGTAAGTGACCACAGCTCCAGGGGGAATACACATTTAGGTATTCCCCACAAGTCGTGTTTCATTTTGGAAACAGTTTTGTAGAGTTTTAACAGAACAAAGAGAGTTGTGTATCAAGACTTTGCCAAGTATCTTGATAGAAATGTCAGAGAGGCAAGTTCCAGCAGGCTAGGGTCTCTCTCCTACAGGCCTCAGATGCTCCTGATAACAGACAACCTTAGCTTTGGGCTAGGAGAAAGTCACTGGTCTGGTAAGTTAATAGATTCCACACTTTTTTTTTTTTTAATCTGTTAGCCACAGGGTGTTAGTTCCCGACACAGAGGTGGGCAAGGATGGCTACTAAGCACTGTAAACCAGTGCGAGATAAAGTCTAATTAGGCCTTTGATCTGCTGCATTCCCAGCTCGCCACATCACTGCTGTTCTAATCAATCCATCGGTCTTAGCAGATCAGCTTCTTTTCAGGCGTTCTCACTCACAGTCCAATGCTTAAACTATTTTCCCTCAATAAGCATTGCTGTCTTAGTTCAAGACCGCTTTCTATGGAAGCTTGAGACAGTGTAAGAAAAGTGGTCTTGATTCTTTTTAAATCTTACTGAATTTTCAGTCGTACCATGTCAGGAAGACTGGAGCGTGGAGGCAAAGAAGTTGCCAGTTGCTTTGTCTGAACAACATTGCTGGGTGTTATGTAATGTGCACGGCCTCTTCGTAGCCACTCTTAGTATTTCAAAATAGCGATGATATTTGGATATTATTTCTTCTTTTCCCTGCCCCTCCCCTTCTTCTTTGCTGGGAGCACTGAATTTGGTGGCATTTTTCCTACCACTGAGTGACACAGTCAGCCCCCTGTTAGCTGTCTTTGAAGGTGGATATGGTAGCACATGCCTTTAGTCCTAGCCCTCAGGAGGCAGGCAGATGGCAGCCTGGTCTACAGAGCAAGTTTTAGGGTAGCCCAGGGCTACATAGAGACCAAAACAAAAACAAAAATCAACAAAAAAGTAATGACACGGTATCATTATTGATTTCTATTCATTTTAAACTGAATGGAGGTGACTCAGGTCAGTTTGGTCTGCAGAGCGAGGTCAAGGACAGCCAAGGCTTGAAAAGAAAAACAAAACAAAACAAAAACATGCAAGTATTTACTTATGTAACAAACAACAATTGAAGGAACCTCAAAACCTTTGAAATGTGAATGAGCTTTTATCAGCCTTTCCTCCCACAATAGCATGTATTAGTTATCTCGGAATTGGGATTCTTTTCAATACCTTAAAATATTGAATGGCAAAGGAAGAAGTTGTGTATTTTCCATCAGGGTTTTAATTTAACTGTAGTGGAAAATAATGATGATATTACCCCATTGTTTGTGTTTATGCATTTTCTGCCTGTTACCTGACATCTCATCTTCTGTCTATAGTTTGCTGCGGTTAGCTGGGTACCACTGACTTTTTAATCTATTACTCCATTTTAAAATTGAAGACCAGGCTGCCTGTTGCTATCGTGTGTCGCTATCCACCGCTGAAGGTCACATTTCTCTTTAGTCATGATAGTACATCTTTTTTGTTACTCTCAGTGATCAGCCTGGATGATTTCTGACTAGAACAATAATAGTGGTCCAAAGATGCTTGGGACTTTTTAGCTTCTTTTCTGTGTGCAGGAACGAACACCTGCAAGAACAAATACATCATCAGAGTGGACTGAATAGAGAAACAACGGTTGCTCTGAAGCCTTCACTGCCCGTTTGTAGCAACACAGATTATGTGTGTCTGGAAAGACAGCACATCTTAATGGCATACTCTCCTCTGTGCTCACTGCTCATTTCAATGGTTGAACTCCCCCATCTCACATGCTTCATAAAAGTCAATTGAGAGTTAGAGTAGCAGAGAAAACCTTAACTTAATAAACCTACCACATCTAAGAGATCGTTCAGACCATTGGCAATCTTTCTTTTATTTTATTAAAATAATAGTGTATAAGTAAGCTGAAAGAGGAATTAGATTAACCCTCTTTTGAGTTCAGGTTCTATTGTTTGGGCTTTTATTAGGACATTTAACCTTTCTGAACTTCCATTCTGCCCTAAGTAAATTAGAAATAAAACGATTCATATTTGTTCTCTAATTTTGTTGCACCAATAAAGCTCGGCTATTTGTGCAACATCTGTCAGTGTCTAGCCTGCAGTTGTTTTGTGATAAATCTTATTCACCCTTTCCCCACTGGCCCCAAGGTGACATGGCTAGTTAGTGATCTCATTAATCTGTAAGAAATTGATTTGAATTTTTCTCACTTTAGCACAGAATAATGTACTTGTCCATTATGCTTTTTCAGTGGACCATTAGGAATTATTTTATGTCCAATTTAGATATTATCCTGTCCACGTGATTTCGACCACATACAGGCACCTCGCACTGAGACTCCTAATGATGCCTGAAAGCGAGGCGGTATCCGAGTCTGAGCCACCGAACCTCCTCATGAACAGTGTACATTTTCTTTCTATTTTGCGCCTGTATTTGTCTATTGTCATTTACGCAGTCAATCAAAGATTATGTCTTTCTGCATAATTTCCCTGTAGCTATTCCGTCTCATCCCCCCTGCTTCTGGAGTCACTCGCCACGTCCGGAGCTTAAAGAATCCAGTCTTTGATTTTCAAAAGATTATTTTGCGAAGCCTTCCTTTTTCAAGACTCATGTTTGTAGGTTTTCCTTTCTGCTGTTAAGTAACTTTCTTGTTCTGCACCACTGTGATGAAAGCCCCATTTGTAGAATGGGGTTGGGAAATCCTTTCCCTCCTCACTCCTCATCTCCTTACCTGGTCTCCTTGGGAAAAACACGAGAAATGGCTTTCCGCTTCACTGTGCTGGCCGTTTCTTGTAACTCGTTGTTGTTTGTTCTGAGTGACGTCCAGGGTAAGACAAACAACTACACAAGCATTATTCAAGGACAGAATGTTCCACAGTGAGCATGAGCATTGGAATAAGCACGTAGGCGGGTTGCTGGCCCCTGAATTGAGCCCCTAGAAGAAGGAGGCTTTTACCATTACGCTAACTGACCAGTGTTATGGGGAAAATACATAGCCAATCTACATTTTCAAAACATGTGAATGATTGTATCCTGAAAGGATTTTGTATTCCTGGAAATACAAAATGGGGGAAAGAAGATTCTGTGATACTGTTTCTTACTTTTTAGCTTCATACATTATGTCACACCACACCTATTTATTTATGTGTTGTGTGCCTGCATGTGCATGATATCCGAGGATAACTTGTGGGAGTCATTCTCTTCTTCCACCATGTGGGTCCCAAGAGTTAAACCCAGGTCATCAGGTCTGGCATAATGTGCTAGTACCCGCTGAGACATTTTGCTGGCCCTACTTCAGAACCCAGAATCTGATTTTGGGGTTCTGGCAGTACTACTTCATGACTAGAATGAGATGTTTCCTCTTAATTTAAACTTAAAAATCAGGGCATTTTCATTTGACCTTTGGTTCTTGAAAGGTATTTGTAAGGACTAGACTGGCGATGACCATACTCTGTATCAGTCAGAATGGGTTTTAATAATCCAAAAGAATTAGCAGATGCAGTCTGATGGCAATCCTAGCCTGTTGGATCGCAAACCTACTCCATTTTACTAGCTGATATGTCAAAGAACAAGAGTGACTTGGGCAGCTCCTGGCAGTCCATTATGTAACAGCGGCTTGGCGGTATTTTATCTCATGATAGATTTCAGGGATAGAGTGCAGGAGGCAGCAGAGGGAGTCTGGGAGTGTGTGGTGATAACGTGGCTCAATAGGAGTTTACCAAGTTTCCAGAAGAAGTCAATAGAATGTCTACTCAGAAACTGGAGCGAGTAATAGGTACAGATTGGAGAAAATTAAGACCCACGGCAATCTGTTCATAGTTAGCTACTGTATTGTATTTTTGTTTTACCTAGCAGTAGTAATAGACTATTACCTTACTGTGATAGACGTTCCATAATTCTAAAGGCCTTTTGCCTTTTAGGGTCACATTAACTGTAATAAAGAACTCATTTTCACTTCATATTATTTCCAATATTATTTGCACTTTGTATCAATGGTTCCCTAATATGATTAGGTAAAAAAAAAAACACTATTTTTAGAAAGAAAATAGACAAAATCAGAAAATTAGCAAAATTCTTTGCTGGAAAAGTTTCTCCAAAATGACTAAATTAATAGTGTATTTCACATGAAAATATTTGTATGTTTTTAGGAGAAAATAGGCAACTAACTAACCAAACATTTTATGCTCTTTATATATGTATACAGTAATTGTTCTGTGGTGTGATTGTGTATTTTGACTGGAATATATTTTTCTCAGTATTTCTTGATTTTGTATTTTCAGTAGAAAAACCTTAATGCTCATTTTCTTCCTACCTTACAGTTAATACATACATGGGAATGAAAGTGATAACAGCCCACAAAAATCATACACAAGTCTTACAACCAAGAGTTTACCATTAGTATCTAGATGTTATATTTTCCTGCCCCTGTAGAAATTATCCATATTTATGTCTATGTGACCATATATTTATATGGTGTATAGGTATGCTTACTCATTCAATATTATTATGCCATATGTCATTTTTCATGTCATAATTTTATATTGTAACAAATGTCCATGGGCTACATGAGATGCTGTTCTAAACAAAACCAAGCCTCTAGTTTATTAGAATATATAATATTAATGTCTGACAACAAGCTCTCGAATGGCTTAAAATACTTTGCAGTACAAGTCCTTATGTGGTTGGCATTGAAGTAGCTCTTTGTTTTATTTTTACTAACTCTACATTATAGCACAATAGTGTCTAAAGTGAGTAAGTGCAGATAATCAAAGAAACGATGAGACAAGGTAATAATTATAAGGGGGAAAAATTAAAAGCAAAACTAGTGTTTCTGAGGGTCAGTTGGTGGGCGGCGGGGGTGGGACATTGTGGGAAAGGCAGTTCGCTACAGCTCGTGGACAAACCCCAGTGTTTCTGTTTATTCAGTTTTGGTTTCCCGAGTTGTCTGATGATAATTGAGTTGCTCATATTGTTCTCGTGAAATGTTTTGAGGCAAATGAAATCTTCCAAGAATTCAATTATACTGAAACAATAGCCACAAGACATGGCAAAGTTATTGAAGATGCAGACAAAGGGCAGACAGGGAAAACACGATTTGCAGTTCGCACTGGCGCTGTAGGTTGGCATCCGGCATTTAAAATAACTTCCAAAGGAGTCAGACCACAGTTGGTGATGAGGTTTTGTAATACGTCGTGAAGGTATTCTTTTTATCTTTTAAAGTAATAAGCTAGAAATACTTTCGAATGAGGAGGTGAGTTGACTTCTCAGTGATCGTAGTGACTGGCTACAACTCATTTCGAAATGATGATTAGTGGCTGGGACATCGTAGACCATATTGGACTGTTTCTGCGATACATTTGAACGGTAAAACTGAAAAGTTTCGTTGCCTAGAAAATCTTCTATGAACACATACTGACCTTCCTTGCTAGAAAACTGTGAACTTGATATGATTAATTATCTTCATGTTAAGAACGCACTACTTCATGAGTACTGTTGCAATAAAAAGAATGCGTAAGTTCCCCAAAGACTTATAAAGGAAAAATATCTTATTTGGGAAGTGAAAAAAGAAATCTAGAGCAGTAGCTCAGGGAACCCTTAGTTGTGCTCCCTCTTTTACTATTACGTCTGTAGCTGCGAGCCACTAATTTAACCTTCCGGAATAGTTTCCTCATTTGGACGAGGGATGGATCGCTCTCCGCAGCTCCATCAATAGCAGGGATGCCCTGGTGGATGAGGATGTTTATTTAGGGCATTAAACGCTGTGGGTGGGAAGGCAGCACTACATTGCCAGCGCAAGCTGTTATCATCGAAACGAATTTCTAAATGTTTATTCCAAAGCATATTTATTCGGGGAGTGCTCCGTGGAGGGGACCAAATAGTCTAAGCCCCACCCCACCCCACCCCATGCAGCTTTCTTTTCGTGCTCATTAACAGAGCCTGTCCATCAGTGGCTGTGTTTCAATGTTTCTCAGGAGATCCTCAGCAAATGTCTGTGTGGACTCTGATACAGGGGCGGAAGGCTTTCAGAGCGGAGTGGTTTGCTCTTCTGTGTGCCCCTGTGTGCTCTTCTTGGCCTCTGAGGAGAGAAGCTTGTGCTTCTTCTCGTTTGTTTCCTCTGGGGGGAAGTGCTCTGCTCTGGATTAGATTTCATGGGGTGCTTGTCATGATACCAGCGCTCCGTCTTTGAGGCAGTCACCAAAATACTCCCCCCCCTCCCCAATTTGTGAGAGAGCATCTTAGGGACTTTTTCTAATTTAAACTTCTTTTAAAATAGTTGACTAAAACTTCATCATATAGCCAGCTCTTTTAGTGAGGGTATGTTGAGTTTCTATAGGTTGACTAAAATTTAATCTGCTAAAGTTGCATCTTTGACCGTGGAATAGTCTTTTCAAGCAGCCTTGTCTGGGCCGGCAGGCTTTTAAGGATGAGGACCAGTAGAACAGTTAGCTCTGAGTTGGAGCATTTTGACTTCGGCACTGAGAGGCTTTTCCAACCTGGGCTGCATTTGAATGTCTGCTGAGGTGTTCGTGCAGCACATTTCTCTGTGATTTTACCTAGGATGCCCAGTCTTTGGTCCTTATTTACATATGGAGTTTTTCATTCCCTTTTTCAGAGCTCTTAGAAGCTAAATTGTACTTTGGGGGAAAGCCTACCTTCTGAAATCATGACACCTTCCCAAACTGCTCCCTCCTCTCCCCCCGTACAGCTAGGAACTGATTCAGTAACTGTGTGTAAGGGGGTGATGGGACAGTGAGGTGGGAAATCAGTTTCTTTTAGGAGACCTTTTTTTTCTGGGGAAAATGCCTTCTTCATCTCGAAGGCAGAAAGCCTAGAGTATGAGGTGGGAGATTGCGCAAAGCCAGGACTGTTTAAGTGGAAGGGAATTACGTGAGCCTTGCAGTTTGGTTCTTTGGTGATTTTTCTTCCTTTGGAAGAAGAAGTGAGTCGTTTTATTCTTATGTTCTCAGAATAACGGAACAATTTTCTGGTACTTGAATTTTAAAGACCATTACTGTAGTCTATAATCTTACAGTACTTGGAAACTAGAGAACGCTGCCGATAGCTAGCCCACTTTCTTCACTTTTCAGAGGGGGAACCTTAGTCCCTGAGAAGAGGCACTGGTGACATGGTCATGAGCACAGAGCTTTAAAAGTTATAATCAGGCCTGCCGGTCTCTCTGTGGTTTTTGCACCGCCTAAGAATCAAGACTAGACCTTCCGATTCGGAGGCTCTGCATTGTCGTCACAGTCTCAGGTCAGCGATGCTTACTTTGTGTTAAAAGTAACTTGGAACTCGCTTGAAAAGGACAATGAAGCTTCCCTGGGAGAGAAATAGGATTACTCAAAGTGAGCTCCAAGCAGTCAGAGGAAGCAGTGGCGAACGCTGGATCTTCGTTATTGCCAACATCCGGCCACACGTTTGCCTTTGAACCTTTCCCTTCGTTTCAAAACCAGACCAACAGTGCCAGGGAGATGGATGGCTCAGGCAGCTAAAGGCACTTCCTGCCAAGCCTAAGGCCTGAGTTTGATCCCCAGACACCCAAGGTGCAAGGAGAGAACCAGTTCTTGGGGGCTGTCTTCTGGCCTCCACATGTCCTCTGGAGCGCACGCGCACACGGTAAATAAGTAAAAGTTAACAGAAATTTGAAGAAAGAGTAGTAAGTCGTTCAGGCCTCCTTCCCGCTCCAGAAATTGCCTCTTGCATTAACTGTTTTTCTTTTTGTTCTCGCCTTGGCCGTTTCATCTCATCCCAGTGTCTCGTTCAGTTTATTCCCTCAGCCCCATTTCGCCTCGTTTCCCTTTTCTTTCAGCCGCTGCCATTCGCTGTCCCTGTCCAACCCCATCAGCCGTCTGTCTTCTCTGACTGAATTGCAGTATCATTTTACCCCATAATTTCCGTCTTTAAACCCAGTGACTTACAAAGTAAGCTCAACAGCTTTTGGCTGGAAGAGACACTTCCTCGGTTCGCAGTAGTTATGGCTGGATGCTGGAAGGGCTGGGGCTGCATATTGGGGTCAAACCCCCAAAACCGAATCCTGCAGTTTATTCTTTAAATGCCTTAGAAAGTCGAAGCAACATCACAACTCATTAGAGAAGAGCTTTTATATCAACGGCTCACAAGGCTCACGTTTAACATTACACTTTTTTTTTTAAAATGGCAGTGAAGAGTTTCCATTTCCATCTTACTGTGTGCTAAGAAACATGATATGATGTAGGGATCTGATATCAATGAGGCCCAAATTAGGCGTTCGAGATACAGATATAGAAATATAGTTTGGCATCACCTAGTGACCAACATTGCAAACCAGGGTGAAGGTCAATGAAAGACCCTCGAAGAGGACTTTCTCTCAGGAGGAGACCTCCCCATGCCAAGGAACAGGCCGAGACCAAACGGATGCAAATCGCAAGAGGTTTATTGGGTGAACACAGGTACCTGCGGGCGGCAAGTCTTTCGGAGGACTTGCGCGCCTGCCGACTGGAGGGCAGGTTTTTTATAGGGAAGAGCAAAAAGCAAGTTTACAGAAGCAAAAAAAGCGTGGTTATCGGAATGAGGCTGGGGCATGAATGGTTTCCTCTCTCAGCATGGGTGTCAGCAAAAGTCATCCTGTTCCTATCTTATAGATATCCTGTTTTGCAGTCAACCTGCTTTGTTGATGTCCTATCTTATTGATATCCTGCCTTGCAGTCTTCCTATCTCATCCTGCTCTCTCAAGCAGATGGGATGTTCTTACAAGAGCAGGCTGGCTGCTGCAGGTTTTGAGGAGGGGGTCTGTAGGGTCTTTCAGTTAACAGAATTTTATTTGCTTTTTCCCTTACCAACAGGTATTCCCTGAGACTCTGCTAAGCTCAAGGCATAGGAGTTAGAAAAGCGAACAAAAGACTCTGTCTCTTTGTAGTTTCCTCCTTGAGGATGGTACGATATAGAGATCCAGGTCCATTCAGGGTAGGTGCTGCTGAGCATGGGAGGAGACGAGTGTGTGCCTGTTCTGTGCGGTACCTTCGAATACTGGACCATCTCCATCTACACGAGTGAGGACTGTGAGCAGTGAGACCCAGGAAATGGCCAATCTAAGTCTGCTGTGTGTCGTGCATGCTCACGAAGTCTAGCATCAAATAACTGTCTCCACATCTCTGCCTACTCCCATTGGGTTCTTGAGCCCACACTGTTTTTCGTCTGCTTTGAAGGTGCTTCCACAACTGCCCTCACTGTGTGTGATGATTTCTTTTAAATTTCAGTCTCAGGGATATAGAATTGCAAGTCTCAGAAGGAACTGATGTATTTCCAATACCTAACCCTTTCATAGTATGTCACCTTAAACTTCTTTAGACTTTTAATATATTTAGCTATTGGATATTTTTGCTTGTTAGAGATATGTCAAGCCCTTAGCCCACTTAATAGTATGCATAGTTGCTTTGTGAATGGAGATATATGTGATTATATTAAGAAGGATAATTTCTAATATAGAGAAGTGTATAGGTTAACCTTGTTATACTTTAAAATAAGAGTTATGTTACATAAATTATGTCTTTTATCTAGAGTTTGAATCTTAATTAAATCAGTAGCATTAACTGGAACATTCGTGGACAGCTACCCTGTTTATGTCAGAGCAAAGTGAACTCTGAGAAGCATCAGGGTCCACTTACTTTTGTGTTTCGTTTAAACAATGATCTTACTCCACTAGGGAGAAAGCGTCTGATCAAGGGCTTGTCTATTGGGTCCATATTATGGAAGGGCTTGTCTGTCTTCCATCCTGAAAACTCTTTCACATGGCTGACAGGAATGTCAAAGAAATCTGACTCTTTTCAGTCATATTTGCAAAAATATCCAGTGCTTGTGCAACAGTACTCAGGGTGGCTCGAGACATGTGAGTTTACTCAGCAAGTGTGAGTTCTTCCCAAGAATAGTTAAGAATAGTCTAGCCTTTGAGTATCAACTTGGTTAGGTAGTAAATGAATCTTATCAGGTGTTCTTTGGTTTTGATTCAACTTAAAGTGTTTCGTAAGACCATTGGCTCGGAATGCACTCAGTCCTCACCAGAGGTGCCAGCTCCGAAAGCAAACACACATGCCTGATAGTGACAGTATGTTATACAACCAAGTCAAGTGTCGTCCAGAATAATAGCAGCAGCTGACGCCTGGCACAACTTGCCTGATTTCTGAAGCAGGTTAGGTGACACTGAGGTACTTGTGGCATGTAAAGGTGCCCGATTGCTAACTAAAGGAAATCTCAGGTCCACTCTTAATCAATTATTAAAAATTCTGGAATCTGGCTTGTAATCGTCTGAAAGCTGATTGATTATTTGAAAGTTTCTTTTTTCATTTTGCCAATGAATATAGTTTTAGTTAAATATTTTCTCAAATATTTTACCTCTATACTAGTCAAACAAAATCCAGCCACAGATGTCATTTTAGGTACTTATACTTGCATCCCAGAAATGGTTTCACCATTCACTTGTTTACTTAGGTGTGTGTGCCTGTGACTGTAGATCAGAAAACAACTTGCAGGAGTTTGTCCTCTCCTCCCCACCTCTTAGATTTCCTGGGATCCAACTCAGGTCATCAGGTGTGGCAGCAAGCTTCTTTACAACCTAAGCCATCTCCCTAGTTCAGACGTGACTAAATGACTAGATGTCTTTGATTATCTATGCTGTGAATGTGTATAGAATAATGCTATGGAAAAGATAAACATAAAGTTTTTGCTGTTGATTGTATCTTTTTTTCTTTTCGTTCTTTCTTTTATAATGTAAGGTCTTATTATATAACCTTAGCTTGCTTGGCATTCAGTACTTGTGATAAACCACACTTTGGGCTGATGTCTGTTCAGGGCCAGCCTCAATGAGTTTGTAAGTTCCAGGGCCAGAGCATGAGGATTAGAATTATTATGCAAAAGGAACAGAGATAGGAGAGAAATAAAAGACAGAAACAAGGACCAGCATCGGAAGAAAAATTTAGTGAATACCACCCACTCGTGTTTCTTCCACATGCTTACATAGTGCACTCCAAAAGAAAAGTGGAGTGGCAATAGACTTCATTAATATGATATTAGGAATAGACCAAGTATACTACAGGAAGCTCCTCCCTAGAACTTCCTGCTAATCTCCTTGAAGGATCAGAAATAGCAAGGTGGAGCAGATCCACATCTATACTCAAAGTACTAATTAACTACACACTAGGTCAGGACCTATTGTTTGTAGCCACACCTGTTGTCACCATCTTTGAAAGAGCAAAAATAAGGTCAAACTCTCTGACCTTCATTCAAGGGGGAACAGGCTCAAGTCTGTGGGGGCCCTCACAAGTGATCATCAACAAGTAGACCAGGTTGCCTTTAAACTCGTTCTGCCTGCCTCTGCCTCCCATCTAGAGATTAAAGTATACACCACTGGGGCTGGAGAGATGGCTCTGAAGTTAATAGCATTGCCTGCCCTTCCAAAGGTCCTAAGTTCAATTCCCAGCAACCACATGGTGGCTCACAATCATCTGTAGTGGGGTCTGGTGCCCTCTTCTGGTCTGCAGGCATGCACACAGACAGAATATTGTATACATAATAAATAAATATTTTTTAAAAAGCATACACCACTTCACCCAGCTATTTGTGTCTACTTTGACCACTTTGCTAGATTACATAGACTACTTTGAAGACCTTGATCAAGAAACTCGCATAAGTTTATTAGAATATGATTATTAGAAGTGCTTTGTTGTTTACTAAATAGTGCTAAAGTATTTACATGTAAGGTACTGAATTGTTTGTTAGTTTACCAGTGACGATACAGACATGGAGCTTAAGCTCAAATCACTTCCTGATTGGGAAAAGCTGATCTTACTGGTTTGAGCATTGCAACACACCAATTCCTGTTTTTAAAGCACAGATTTAAATATATCAAAGGATAGTAAAATCAAAAGATTCAGAATATCAAAATATTTCTAAGCCTTGGTCACTATAGTATCAAAGCTAATAAGCTGAAAAGAAGCTAAGACAATCCATAATCTATGTGGATATTCAGGCTGTATTTACAGATGCGCAATGAACAAATGCAATAATAAATAATTGTTTCTAGGCTTTGAAAGGAAATCCAAGTGTTGATACTTAGATGAAATTCGTTTAGTGTGGAAGAAGAAATAAATATTGCTATTAACTTAATGATAAAACTCAATGTTACTGCTTTTCGTTGCGAATGTTAATGGTAACTTAACCCAGATGTAGGATATGTTTATGATAGTATAGTCAACCTTTGGATTCTACTGTCAAATCAATCATATTTCTAATTATGTTCTTATATGTTAAAAACCAAACAAACACTGATGAATGAAAGGGGTGCAAGTGTCTGAAACAGAAGTAGGATTATATGTAGGTAATTTGCTCCTCCTAAATAGGACAAGATAAAAGACACCATTGTTTAGATGGAGGTGTAGGCAGTAGATGGAATGCTGGGTGTGTTAAGGTGTGTGACAGAAAAGTTGCCTAGAAGAGTTTCCCCACTCTTGCTTCCTTCCAAAGTTTGGAGCAGGACAGGAATTCTAGCAGAGTTGCCCTACATTACTGTGATAGGCAGTGTTAATTGTCAGTGTGATGTAATCTGTAATCAACTGAGAAGGGAGTCTCAATGAGGAATTAGTTTAGACTGGCCCTGGGGCATGCCTTTGAGGGAGTGTCTTTGTTCAGTTGAGGTCAGAAGACCTACCCTATGCATGGGTGGTTCTATTTTATGAGTTGGGCTGTGGATGAATATAGAGAGCTAGTCTCCTGTGCTATTTTTTTCCTGATTATCAATGTGATCTGATCAGTTCTCAAGTTCCTGCTTCTGTGACTGCCCTGTTATGATAGATTATAATATCTTATTATAAGCTAGAGTATGTCCTGTCTTTCCTAAATTGCTTTCATGAGGATATTTTATCATAAGGTCAGCAAAAGAAATCAGGACACTTAGTATGTTTGCATTCATTCCCTTTGTCCTTGTCTTGGGAAGTACAGATTTCAGGTTTTTATTTATTTTAAGTTTTTTAGTTTTGAAACCTTGTTTCTGAAGAGTTGAGTATACAATAAATTCTAATTCATAATAGCATAGGAAATTTGACACTTCCATTTGATTGATACTTTTATTTAAATTTATTGCCTCAATTAAGTTAAATGTTTTCATTGTTGAAAAGTATATGTATTCATACTAATATTCTCAGGCTTATCTCTTTTCTGTGTTGATATTAAGTGCAGGGTTTGCCGTCAGTTACTAATGTTATTCTGTTTTATATAAACCCTTTAAAAATTTTATCCAACATTTAAGCTGCCTTTTCAGTAAAATTGGAAATTCAGAAGTTCTAAGTGTGTCTTAAAAATGTAAAAGGCATGATTTCTAGCATGGAGGTTTAGCATGGAGTTACACATTTCCATTTCTCTAACTTCTTGGATGTCTTGAATTGTTGAAGAATTAAGAATTTACTTTATCAGTCTATGAAGGGAGCCCCAGAGAGGGTATGGTAAACCTTTCCTAGGATCCATTGTAGAATTATTCTAGGATGTTCCCTAAAGGGAGAAAGAGACACAGAAAAGCTTACGGGTGGATTACAACATTAGCTGTTGCCATACATACAAGGCTTGTGTTTCTGGTGTGTGTGTGTCAGGGGCAATTACTGATTGACCTTGGCGTCATGTAATGGTAGCTGTCATCACAGCTCGGTGTTCTGTGATTACTTTGTGGCTCTGATTGATGAAATTCCAAGGAGACCATGCTGAATGGGGTGCTGAAAGCCTGTCTGCTCTGCTTACTGAGCTGTGTGGCGCTGAGGCTAAGAAGAACACTTTCCTGAGTTTCCGCGGAGATTAAATGCAGAGTACAGAACATAGTGTGTGCTAGAATTTAATGCTCTGACCTTAGAGCTAATTGGCAATCAAATTACTATTTTTTTTTTCTGATTGTAAGGTTGAACGTTCCCTGGGAAGTAAGAGGAATTTGTATCCCTTAAATATTTTTTTTAGATTTATGTTAAAATTATGTTTGTTTTACAAAATGCTTCCTAAAGTATTGTCCTTCTCAAATGATCATGGTTGTAGTAGATCCTTTTATTTTTCCTTTGCAAGAATTTGGCCGAATATAATCCAGAACAATAAAGGCCTTAAAATGTGATTCTAGTTAAAGAAAAGTAAGATGCTTTCATTTAAAGATAAGTGTGTGTTGATGAAGAAGGCTTCTCCATGGAACCACTACCGTCATTAACCCTCCCGTGTGGCATCCTGGGGTCTCATTTGATGGCTAATACTCTGGAGTAGTCTGTATATCATCAAAGCAAGGACAATGTGCATCTGCTTTAACTACCTCACAGGAGATCCTAAGTGTGAGCATCACAAAAGTAAAAACTTCTGTGCATATCTGTCTGTCCATCTTCATATTTTTCTTGTCCTGTCTTCCAATCCGAAGTCTGTTGTAATTTCCGAAACTCCCTCTTTACTGAGATCTATTGCTTCCATCCAACTGCTGACTGCAGACCCTCGAAAATCGAAACCAGCTTCTCATCTCATATTATTTTTCTGCCTACCCATGTGCTGAGATAACACGCCGGATATTTTTGTCACCCCGCTGAACAGGAGTTCTGTTTGCATGATTTATCAGGATAATTATTTGCTGAGAAGTAGCCGCCTCAGAAAGACATCTCAATTCGAGGTAATCCACTGATGCCAGCACGGCATCCCTGAGTTATGGCTCTGTCCGTGGAGAAGTTTGGGAAGACTAAACTTCTCAGTGTTTGAAAAATACCCCCAAGCTTTGCTGGAGGCTCTCCCTTCATCTTTCTGTTGGATTCAAGGCTGCTGCACACAGCTGGATTGCCCTACGCAGATAGTGAGTGTTGTCGAAGTCTTCTAGTGCCCCGGGGAACCAGGACCATTAGAGCAATGTATGATTCCTATGGATCAAGTGGAATTTAATCAGTGTGTTATCTCAGTTTCTTGAAGTTTTCCCTCAGCTTCTCTCCGATCTCTGTTGGTTTTGATGTATTTTCATGCATTTCTAGTGTTATGGTGATAAAAAAAAATGGAAGTTTAACTTTGAAAGAAGTTCATAGTTCATGATCAGTCCAGGCTCTCCTTTGTGAGCTATCTGTTTTATCATTATGGATATTCTCTTTGTGTTGTGGGATGGGAAGAGGAAATGGTTCAAATAATAAAGACTCCTAAATCACCATTTCATCTGTTTTTTAAAAAGGTATGACTGTGTTGTGGTAAACTTCGAGAAACGGGTGCTTTGATAAAAGTAATGTTTACTGTCAAGTTAGACAGATCTATAAAGAAACAATGCTTAATTACCAGCGCAATATGACCACCAACAGGATAATTGTAGTAAGGCACGGAAATAGAAACAGTTTACTTTTCATCTTGCGAAGTAAAGACAGTTACTCTTGAGTGTATGAATATTTATAATTATTTGGGTGGTGTTGATGTCTTCTTCTGGCTACAGAGAACTAGCTAGTCTATAAATAGAACAGAGTCTGGAAACTGTACTGTGCGTGGCCAGCCATGCAGAGTGCGAACACTCTGGAGTTCCCTATCTGCGAGCCCAGATGCCCCCCTCTGTCCTGACCTGCAGGTCCCCTGTCCATGCCTCTCTGCAACCCCTGATTTTGTTGCCCTCTAAGGGAAGTGACAGCATCAGAGATTGTGTTATACAACTTGTACGCAGCCATTAATAATCTGAGGTTCATGATCTCTTACATTGCTTTTTTCCCCTGCTGCTCAATACTGTGAGATCATGAGATTATTAAAATGTGAACCCTGATCCCTAGCTGATTAAATAGTTCCTAAGTTACGCCTACAGAACGGGTATGCTGGAGGCTCGGGTTTGACAGCGTGGTAGCAGCTAACTTTGTTCATTAAGTAATTGCCAAGACAGAACAAAGAGAAGAAAAACAATGAAAAGCACCTTTGGTTCTTCGGTTAGGATGGTCTCTGCACATCTTCCCACACTTCCGGTTCCAGCATCTTTTTAAATCATATCTAGATATTCTCTCCTTATGTTAAGCCTTCTTGTTATCTAAGCTTCAGTCTGCCACAAAGGCCTTTATTTTTTTGAAATTTTGGAACACATAGTTCTGCTTCTGCAAAGCTTGACCTTGCCCTCCAGCAGAACTAGAGGAATGGTATTGGAGTCAAGAGTCACAGCTTACCATTTCAATGCCCGTTCTGGTTATCTGATTGACACAGTATGGATAAAAGTCATTCCTGACACCTCCTATATCTTAAGAGTTTAGAGAGTGGTTGGAAGTAGAGATAAAAATTTATTTAGCAGTGGAAACAATGGTGTTTAAGATTGACCATGTAAGATTGCAGCAAAAAATGTAGCAAAAAAAAAAAAAAAGAGACTCGTGGGAAGCTTTAATTGAGTAATTGGCCCAAGGATGCATTCATTAAAAAAAAAAAAAGCCCTGAAGAAGGTTGAAGTGGGATTCCCCTATGTATGCTGTGAATACCATTGGTGAATAAAGAAACTGTTTTGGTCTGTTGATAGAGCAGAGTAGAACTAGGTGGGAAAACCATCTTGAATGCTGGGAGAAATGAGGTGAAGTCAGAGAGAAGCCGTAGAGCCTCCACCGGAGACAGACATGCCGAAACTTTGCCAGTATCCCACTGCCACATGATGATACACAGATTACTAGAAATGGGTTAGATTAAGATGTAAGAGTTAGCCAAAAATATGCTTATGCCATTGGTCAAACAGTATTGCAAATAATATGGTTTCTGAGTGATTATTTTGGGGCTGAACAGCCGTGAACAAACAAATAGCCCCTTAAAAGAGAGGGTCACTCATCTATTGGCAGCAGAAACATAACAAAACAAAACAACACCTACATGTGTCTGATGTTCTTCATGGAGAATGCTCACCGTCACCCTCACCTTCCTTCTCTTCTCCTGTCTTTCCTGCCCTCTTTACTTCCTTTCCTCCCTTCTTTCTTTTTCTTCATCTCTTCCTTCTTCTCTGTATTCCTCCCTCCGGTTCTCTCTTCAAGGTCTTACATTGTCGCTTTGGTTGGCCTGTTGCTTGCAGTGTTGCCCAGTTTGGCTTTAAACTCATAGTAACCCTCCTTCCTCTGTCTCTTAAGCACTCATGTTTCTGGCACATGTTTGGCTTCAGAATTCACGTAGTCAGAGGACTGGTTTAGAATGGTAGAGTAGGTTGAGAAATGAAATGCCTACTGAATCATTATCTCGAACTGTTTTCATTTGGAGAAGCCTGAGAGTGCGGGCACAATGGACTGAGTTCACAGAGCACCCGCAGAGCTCAGCTAAGCCAAGGTGGAGGAATGGTGGAAACCCAGCTGGACCCAAGTGGCAGCCAGTGGTCACCCTTGCTCTTGTTGTTAAGACAGGGGAGATTGTAAGCAGTCTAGAAGGCAGACCAAAGATGTGGGAGAAAAGTGGGATTACTGAGGGAGAGAGGCCCCCCACCCCAACCCCAGTAGAAGGGAATGAGATTCTGTACTACAGAGGAAATTGCTTAGCTTTAGGATAAATATCTTTCAGTCTTACACATGTTTACTTAACTAAATCCATTGTGTGCAGATTAATTTTTTTATTAACTTACATGTCCATAAGTTAAGAGTTCTGTAACTGGTATGAGTGTGTGCATGTGTTTGTGTGTGTGTGTGTGTGTGTTCACACACATCCAGAGGAGTGAACTTGTGCCTTTGATTGTGGGTGTGATAAAGACCAGATGTTGTAGGAGGAACATTGTCCTCTATCTCTTTAGACCTTCGTTTGTTGAGAGGCTCTTACTGAGCCTAGAGCTTGCTGATTTCTTGAAAATGGCTGGCCAGTGAGTTCTAGTGCTGTTTACTGGTGCATGCTGGCACGTAGTGTATGTACTGGGGATCTGAACTGAGGCCCTCATGTTTGCCTAGTAAGTATTGTACTTTTACCATGGAACTATTTTCTCATGACTGATTTTAATAATCTCAGATAAAGTTGGGTTGAAAGAGACTAAGGACAAACTATATTATTAAGTTGCATCTTTTTTTAAAAATTTGTGTTTTGAGATAGGATTTCTCTGTGTGTATTCGTGGCTGTATTGGAACTTTGTATAGCAGGTTGGCCTTGAACTCACAAAGATTTGTTGTCTGCCTCTGTCTCTTGATGGCTGGAATTAAAGATGTGTGCCACCATTGCCTGGCTCTCACTTGTACTCTTCAATTATGTATTTCTAACAGAAAAATGCCTGTGTAGAAATATTAGGAAATTTAATGAAAATAGTTAAAAGTTTTCTCTCACTTCTTTACTCTCCAGTTGCTAGAATTTTTTTTTATCTGTGATCCATCGATGCATGTGCATGTGCACAGATATGTGTGAGGATATAGAAGACAATACAAAATAAATTTAGTTTCCCCTGCTCCACACTCTTCCTGATATTTCAGGGGACACTATCATTCCAAGACCTAGGTGGAGTCTGAAAGCAGCGGTACTGTGGGACCCTCCCTGTGAACCCACTTTTGGCTGCAACTGGAGTCTTACATTCCGGCAACAGCTTGGTACAAATTCAAGATCCTGTGGTTCATTAACTGGGTAAATGGATGAAAAGCCAACCCTTATTTGTAGGTGTGAGCTTACAGATCATTCGTTGCACGATAACAGGTGTATGGCAGGCTTGCAGGCCAGCAGGTCACCACCCAGGCCAGCACGTCACCACTTACACATTCCCCTGGTGAGGACTGCTGCTCACCTGCTGTTCAGTTCAAGCTGAGCAACTGTGTAGTTAGGCGGCCTCCTTGTCTCCCAGGCACAGTCCTATATAACACTTTATAGAAAGAGATAATTTGTAGGTAGGCAATGACAAGATTAAACAGCTAGTCTTCTGCTGTGCTGTCTGTGTTTCACAGTGTTGGGTAGGTTCGGCAGGTTCAATGTAGTGAATGCACTTTCTCCTCAACATTATTTTCATTTAACAATGCTACCTTCCTATTTTTTTTTGTATTTGGAGGCAACGTCTTCCTCTTGGCTGGACTGGTATTCATTATGGAAAGCAGACTGACCTCAGACCAATAGAGATCCTTCTGCCTCTGCCTCCCATATTCTAGGACTACAGATGTACTCAGTCACACTTGGCTAACCATGCTTTTATTTGGGGGTGTAACACCACAGGAAGTTGTAAAGCTTCTGTGTATATTTTATTTATTTTGGTTTAGTGGTTCAATGTGCCTAATTCTATTGGGATTCATGTAAGCTATTACATGTATTAATAGTTTATTCCTTTTCATTGCAGGGTTATTTAATTTTGCACACACACATACACACACACACATGTTTCTTTAATTGTTTTCTCTCTGATGTTTTTATTTTTCCTTTCTGGATATTATGGTTATCTGATGTAGCTGTGTTTGAGTCATTTATGTTCCTGTAAGTAACCCCTCACCCGTATTTCTGTAAATGACACCAGTAAAACCCATTGCTTCACAGAACAAGGGTAATTACATATTATATAGTTTTACAAAATACTGTCCAGCTTTTGTCCAAATTGACAGTTCTATTTTAAGACATCTTCATCACTGAATGACTCATTCATTTTCTCATCCTTATTAGCAGCATTTGGTATTGATGCTATTTTTAAAATTTTAGCCATTCTGGTATTTGTTAATGATTTCACTGTCGTTATACTTGCCTTTCTTTAATGGATAAAAACATCAAATGTCCTTTTTTATGTGTTTGTCAACTGTAAAATGATTCCAGTGAAACACCCGCCTCTTGCTTATTTTCTAAAAGATTTGACTTTTAAATACTCACTTTTAAACTTCTCATTGATACAGTCACTCAACAACTTTCTGCATCTCAGTGTAATGAGAAATCATTTATAATTTGTTTTTTTTTCCCAATGTATATGTTTTTACGTTTTAAAAATTCATTGTGTGTGCGTGCACATGTGTGTGTGTGTGTGCGGGGGGGGGGGCGAGTATACACATGTTTGGTCAGTGCCCAGGGAGGTCTGAAGGAGATGCCCTGGAGCTGGAGTTGCATGAGGTTGTGGACTACCTGATGTAGGTGCGGGAACCAAGCTTGACAAGCCCAGCCAGATCGGCACTCATTGCACACTACCAACCCAAGTCTACAGCCCTCTGTTTATGCTTTTGTTCACTTAGACATTTTAGTATTTGGATGAGAAAAATTCAAGGAATAGTAAATGATCCTTAATTTTACCTCTCAGTCACTATAAAGTTTATTTGGTTCAGTTTTTTTTTTTTAAGTGTTTAACTAGCATAGGCATACTACTACATGTTTGTAGTGAGGAGCTGCGGGCTGCATTCCTGCCCGGCTCCCGCATGGCTAGCTTTATACCCGAAATAACAACACACAAATTGTATTGTTTTAAACACTGCTTGGCCCATTAGGTCTAGCCTTTTATTGGCTAATTCTCACATCTTGATTAACCCATTTCTAATAATCTATGTAGCACCACGAGGTGGTGGCTTACCAGGAAGGATCTTAACCTGCATCCATCTTGGAGAGGAGAGCTATAGTTAGTGTTTGACTCACTTCCCTTCTTCCTCCCAGCATTCCGTTGTCTTCCCCACCTACCTATGTTCTGACCTATCAGGCTAAGCAGTTTTCTTTATTAATTAACCAATGAAAGTAACACATAGACAGATGACCCACCCACATCACATGTTGCTATACTACTACAGAACAAAGTAAAATTTTGTAGTCATCTGAACCATCACATGTACTTTTTTGGGGATGCCGTGGAAGCATTGATTGTAACCCATGAAAATTCGCTGCTCAACTGGGATGTGTGCGTGTATATTGGTTAGCTAGGGAGAAGCAGAGGAGAAGACAGCATTCTTTGCAGAGCAAATTGCACATAAAATAATCCTGGAAATGTAAGAGAACTCAGCATTTTTAGAGGAAATGAACAGTCTGGCTAGATCCTATAGCAACTAAGACAGTCAAGAGTTGCGACATCACAGCCATGCTCAGAGGTAGGCTTTATTTACTGGGACTGGGGGACAGAGACCCATGAGATCTGGAATTCACAGTGGTTCATGCAGAATGGAGTGAATTGTGGGATTCGCGAGGGACACAGCACACTCATTTATAGAAGCAATTTGCGCTCAAGTCAGTGGCAGTGGTTCAGATTCCTTTTGGTGGTGGTGGTGGTGGTGGATGATTTCTTAATAATTCAAGTTCTTAAGTGCAGGCTGAGTTCTAAAATGTTAAGCTGCTTCAAGTTGAACTACGTTGCCCCAGAGACCCAGCTAATTCCCATATTCACATCAAGCCAGACCCTGACACCACCTTTTACACCTATTATCCCAGCGTGGTTTTCTTTGTGGTTAGGGTATATGTTTCAAGGAAGTCCCTTCCCATTTCCCTCATGACCTTTCAAAACCTTTATTTGTTCTGTGTAAATTTCATTGCCCAATTGCATTTTTTTTTAAAATATAGATTTTTCTGAGAGCAAAATGCTTGAAAGTCCTTGCCCTTAGTGTTTTGGGAATTCAGGTTGGTAAATTCTAATTTAAAGATGGGAAGTTTTAAACTCTGGTACATTTTTAGTAAGAACTAAGGGAGAGAAATGAGCTACCAGAAACTTTCATTAAGTCAATTTGACATGCGAAAATTATGTGAGAAGCTGATGATCTCTCTGTGGAGATATTTTCTTCGGCGCTTTTGAAGTTTGAAAAAACTCTCATGTCTTTTGCAGTTATCTGTCACGCAACACTTCTGCATGTCTGTGTGGAATTACACTGATGACTGTTCACCCTAGCCCATCTGCCTGGGCTCGTTCCATTTAAATTCACAGTTCCCTTCCTGCCACCTGATACAAACACACATACCATGCAGGTTGATGGCCATTTTGCCTTTGTGGATTTCGTATGTATTATCTTAGTATGCACATTATTGTGTGTAAATATATATCCCTACATCACATCATCACCTATTTTGACATAGTGACACTCCCTTTTATTACCTCAGGTGCTGAATTAGGTCCAACAACTTTCTCACACCCCAGGACCTTGAGCTTTGTGGAGTGGAAGACGGTAGACATTGCAACTGCCAGACTGAATGCTCAGCTTCAGCCTCATGCTTGCTGCCTTCTCTTTAGGGCCTGCTTCATCTTAGCCCCTAATCAGCCACCACATCTGAGTTTATTGCAGGGGCTAAGCATTGAAATGGCAGAGTTGACATCATCATTTCTGTTGTTATTTTCTACTTTCCTCTTCCAGGGTAAAGTGTGCGAGAACTCAACATGGAAATAAACGTGGTGGTGTGTTTTCTGGCTCCAAGGAACTTAACGTGGTTTATCAATTCAAAGTTAACATGGTTTATCAGTAGTCAGTAATGGCTGGTTTGGTAAACTAGAAATTTTCATTTAAATATTGATTTCTTCAGTCCAATAGTTCTTACCAGGCATAAATCTTTTGCCTCTGTTTGTTTCCTCTCTATTCATTTTAGAGAAAGTAGAAATCCTATTTTATATTGTTTTCTCTTATTAAAGTTCATAAGGATCAGTGAAAAGCAGCTAAGGCACGTCTGTTGGCAGATGCATCTCTTATGTATCACGTTGATAGTCTAGTCTCTACCCCACTGGATCAGTCAGAAAGCCTAGTGTCCTCCCTATTGGATCAGTTTGAGAGCCCAGTGTCTACCTACTGGCTTATGTTAGCTGCATCCCAGAGACCTCTGTGTGCTAAGGACCACTCCCCCCCCCCCACTTTATCACCCTCCCCTTTTTATTTTTTTAAGATAATATTGATACTATTGGTATAATTGCCTTGCTCTTTATTTTGGACAGATTCAGCTTTATTTTTGGTTTCTACTTCATTGTTTCAGCCCACATGACTTTTGGTGTGCATCTTAGTAAAGACTAAGTCATTTGAAGCCTGAGTTGTTTTATATCTTATCCTTGCTGGTACCTCTGGGCTTCTTTTTGAGTTTGTCCAGTTGTAATTGGTAAACTTGTAGTGTGTCTGTTCATCTCACTCTTGTAGCTGACCTGCTATTTCTAGCTCTGATCCCGTTATTTAGAGATTTTCTTTCTTTCTTTTTGTAATTCCAATAAAGTAGATGCGTGAAGTTGGTCCATCTACATAGCCTTGATATAAAGATTCCTCCAAACATGGTTGTCCTTTAGATGTGGCCACAATGGAGACATGCTTTTTATTGCTGTGTAAATTCCCATGTCTCCTTATTTTCCTGAGAGAGCCTTAGTGCCCCATTTCTGTGTGGAAAACCCTCCGATTTATCTGGATTGAATACTTCCATGCCTCTTACTGAGATTAGACTTCTGGAAATTCTGCCCAGATCCCAATGTGGAGTATACATCTATACAGCTGCATGAACCTTTCTCATTAGACAAGAGAAAAAAACAAAAAGCAAAGAGAGGGCGTATGTAAATTATGCTTTTCATTAGCATGACCATCGTCAACAGCCTTCATGTATTTTACATAAATCCAAAGGGTGACATTTGCAGGTGTGTGTGTAAAATGGTGTCGAGACAATGGCATCATTTTTCTCTACCTGTAAGAGAATCAGGTTCAGAAACCTGGTGATTGTGCTGTAAAGGAAGGAGGAAAATCACCAGAACCCTTCATGGACATTGTCGCAGGGCAGTGGTTCCCAACCTTCAAGGCCCTTTAATACAATTCCTCATGCTGTGGCAACACCCAACCATAAAATTATTTTCATTGATACTTCATAACTCTAATTTTGCTATTGGTTATGAATCATAATGGAAATATCAGTGTTTTCTGATGGTCTTAGGCAACCCTTGTGAAACAGTCGTTCTCCCAAAGAGGTCATGACGCATATGTTGAAAACCACCGCCATAGTGGGCCTCTCACCCCACATTTCGCTTCTTCGTTTGTTTATATGATAGACAATGAAAAGAAGATGAGAAGATCAGTCTCACAAAAAACAAAAGGCTAGAGTGCATGTTAGTTTCCCTGCTCATCTTTCTTTTAATTCATCTACAATGACGTATGCTATTATCTACAGCTGCTGTGGGGATCTTCATCCTAAGGACGCTAGCTACTAAGGGACGTTTACGGGCATATTCACTTCAGCTCTTTCTTTTGACTCTTTTTGATGAAAGGCATGAGCCGAAGTGGTGTGGGGAATAGGAACGCCACGTTCCGTTTATCACTTCCGCTTGCTTTTGCTGTACTGTTACTCATTTCTCTGAACTTACACCTGAATTGTTCGTGTTTTATGACGATTGTCTCTGCGCCTTGTTCAAGCCTCTCTCGCAGGTTCCCCTTTCCCTCTGTTGTGTTCTCCATGCGTAAGAGCTTTCTCATAGTGGGGCGGGATGGAAACGCCTGTTTGAGAAGCCTGTAGCACTTGGGAGTTTTCTTAGACTGCTGCATTTCAACCGGCTTTCAGACCGAGTAAGTGTGAGGGCATTCCTATGTGTGGTCTCCACAGAGCAGTATTCATCGGTAGCCAAATTAGTGATTGTTTCCCTTATCTGGGTTCACCAGGAAGTTTGACTTGCTTCGCTTCCAATTTAGAAGTTAAACAGAACCATTGCAGAGTTTCCAAGTTTCCCTGTGTGGCTGATCAAAAGCCTGCCTAAAAATACTTCTTAGCCAACCAAAATGCAGTTCTCTTCAGTGGCTGTCCAGATTATATGTTAAATAAACCCTCTCCTATAATAGAAATGGGAAGAAAACACAGTTGTGTATTTCTTTATATTTGTTAACAACATGCAATGATTATAAATTACAAAGGGCACGTGTTTTATAAATTGTTTTCTGTGATATCCAATATGAATAAATATCATGTACATTTATTAATGCTGATCATATTAGGAGATTTTGCCCTCGATTTTGTCATGTTTATATAAGATAAAATTCTTCTCATACATCTAAGAGACATTTATTTTCAAGATGGGTACTAAACCAATCCTGATCTGAAGTCATCATCCAGGTATGCCTAAAATAGATGTGTTTGGCTGAGTTTTACATTTTGGGATTTGTTTAGTCAGGTTTGGTACTAACTACCACCTTCTTTTTTAATATGCTGCGTGAATTCAGTGAAAGATTATTTGCACAACTACGTTTTTGGAAATAATACAGTTTTATATTTCCATAATACTAAAATTATTTAGAACCCTATAAATATTATTATTGTTATAAAACTGTATATTTTGCCAAAGCTACAGTAAGTCTATACTTGAGAGCTGTTTCTTAGTCACTCCCTGTTTGGGGCATTTTTTTTGGTTGATTGGCATTATACAATTCCCATGATAGTATATTTATGACAAAGCAGAATTTACCGAATTTCAGTGAAATCAACTGACTCATGTCATTAAACTTCTGGAAGATTTCTTGATTTCACTCTAAAATTTTAATTAATGTAGAGATTACAGTGTTATAAATATATTATAGGGAGCTCAGTGTGGTTCATAAATCTTTGTAATTTACTAACAGACTTTGTGATGGCTAAAAATTAATACATTATTTTATTAAATCTCTTTCTGTGATGAAAAACATTATTTGGAAAGATCTATGGCATGAGATTGCTTCTTTGTGTGTAATTTCTGCCCCTTTATTCACATATATAACAAACATACAAGGTCACTATTATCCATTAAATATTATGCTTAAAATTTCTGATATGGAGTTGATATCCCTACTTCTAAAAGTTTATAAATAAAGAAACAAACAAATCTCAGGGACTGGAGAGACAACTCAGTGAATAAGAATGCTCTTTGTGCTCTTTGTGTAGTTATTAAGGTCTCAGCTCAAATCCCAGCAGTATAAAGCCTGGTGTGGTCATAGCACCTGTAACCCTAGAGCTGTGGAGAACAGAGAGGATCACTGGAGCCTGCCGGCTCCCTGCTTAGATTCAAATTCAGTGAGAAACCCTGTCCCTAGATAAGATGGAGTGGGGTAGAGCAGGGCAACTGAGATACTCTTTGGTCTCCCACCGCCACCCAAGAGAAGACATTCAACAAATCTTCCCCCTTTCAGTATCGCGTTTTCTCCAGCTTTAATGGTAGAGATTTCCCATGTGTTTAGTACTGAGCCTGCAGCGAATTGCATAAGTTCTTTCCATTGCTAGACTTAGCAAGGTTTTCATGGCTTCATCTTGACAATATAGAAGGTGCAGTTGATTCTCTTGTTCAGAACTGCCACAGGTTGGCCTGAGTCTTCAGCCGCTAGTTGTGTGATTTCTCTGTCCCATTTCTGTATGATTTCTTGGTAATCTCCATTTTTCCTCTAAGCCCCATTGCACTTGCTAGCGAAAAAGAGTTGTTTTGGAGTTACTGATTAAAACTTAGTAATTCTAATATTATTATTGTTTCTTGGAGTGTGATATTTTGCTTTTTTGTATTTTTATTTATGAATGCCCAGCCTTAGCTTGGCTTGTTTCTTGCCAGCTTTTTTTTTTTTTTTTTTTTTTTTTTTTTTTTTTTTTTTTAAATTATTTGAATTACTTTTTGCCTCTGGGACTTTTCCTTTCCTTCTGCATATCTTACTTTCACTCTTACTCCATGGCTGGCTGTATGGCTGGGTGGTGTGGGCCCCTGAAGTCCTCCTCTCCTTATTCCCTCCTTGCTCCCTTTATCCCTTGTTTTTCCTTCTTTTTATACTCTCTGCCTATCAGCTTCACAGAGCTAAACAGATGCACCATAAACAAAAAATCACACACCTTAAAAGAACACTGCCCAACAGTTTCTAGTGCATTAACAACAGATTAGTGGTTTCTTTGGACTTCATTTAATGTTTTTGTTAGGTGAAGGTCTATTGCATTCCTTTAGGATACACTCAAATCTTTTTTAAAATTTTCATTTTATAAAGATATAATAATATACATATAATACTGCAGTTTTTTTTGTGTGGTATATATGTGCATGCAGGAGCCAGAGCATGTGTGTAGCGGTCAGAGGACAACTTGTGGGAGTTAGTTTTCTTCTTCTACGGAGTAGGTCCCTGGGGTCTATCTAGTTCAAGTTTTCAGCTCTGGAGGCAGGCTTCTTTAGCTGTAAAGTTATCTTGCTAGCCCAGGTTACACCCATGAAAAAAAGTTTTATTTATTTTATGTATATGGTGTTTTGCCTGTGTGTTTGTCTGTACCCTCCGAGGCTAAGAGAAGGCACTGGATTTCACTGAACTGGAGTTACAGGCAGTCGTTAGCTACTATAGGATGCTGGGAATTGAGCTCTCTCTCTCCCCTTAGGGGTTTTGAATGCATGTACATTAACATTTTTTATACCTCTCCTGACTTTACAGGGAGCAGCATTAGTACTGCTACACTATATTTATTTTTTATATTTGAGTATTAGGTGGAGCATTTACTGTGTCTCCCCTTGAGCTGAGTGCTCTCCTGGTACTTTTCTACCAGGCTCTCCGGCAAGACTTCATCATCCTTGACTGACAGATGATGTACGTCTGTTTTATAATGGGGAAACAATTGTTTCAAGACCATTTTCTTGACAGAGATGATGCCACAATTAAACTAGTTGGTTCTCCTCCCATTTATATTGCAGAGAACAATGGAATGTTTTATAAGTGCTTTATTTTCTCCTAAGATGTAACATTTTACTGAGAGAAATAGAATCTTTATTGGCTTGTCAGGGCACTGACAAAGGAAGACAGTTCGATTTCACAGACCTTATATAATATTTTGTGCTTCACATTCATTAGTAAGACCACATTCAGGACATTTGTGAGGGTTTACTTAATGTCAGGTGTGTCTGGAAATTGGCAAGTTGTAGTCAGGCCAAGAGGAAGACTGCTTCCCTGTTCTCTACTGTCTGTCTATACCAGCGACCTTGAATAGTTCAAATATTTTCTTCCTTTAAATTCATTGTTTTTGGTTTTTTAAGTCTATCATCTGTCTGTCTGGATGTCTGTCTGACTGTCTATCTATTCTTGTAGCAAAGTCAAACGATTTCCTGAGTCCCTAACTAAAAGCCAGGGTACCCCGTGAGACTGTAGATACCCCATGGCACATTTTCAAGAAACACACTGTGAAGTGATGGTCTTGAATAATGCTTCCCTCCCTATTTCTGACCATTGTAGCAAGACAGCTTCAAACAGTGGGTGCACAATAAGGTGCCCGTGGATTTCCTTTGTTGGGAACATAAACATTCACTGCCTGAATTATATATCCTTAAAATTTAACTTTAAAAATCAGACACAGTGAGTATTTTAAAAAATACCACTTTCCTTTGTAGTTAAAGAAAATTGAATGTTTCTATTTTGAGGACAAGAAATATATAATTCTAATGGAAGTCAAGATTATTTAGTTTATTATCTCTGGACAGCTGGCATTACGGGAAAGATTATTTTAAACACCGTTGTGGTAGCAAGCTATATCAGTGGGAAGAGCTATAAATGCCTGTCATATACCCCTTGCTTGGAGATTAGCAGGGAGCATTCCCTCCCCTTCCTGAGTTATGGACTGAGGGGCTGTGTATGTACACTTGGTGTTGGAGAATAGAATTGGAAAATATTCTTGCCTCCCCTGAAACTGAGCTTCACGACATAGTCTATTTGTGTCTCAGATGTAGGGATTTTCTCAAATGTCAATGATTCAATTAGCTACGCTTATTGATTCCTGACCCTTTGGTGTAATGCTAGATGCTGTATTTGAAGTGGTATAGAGTATTTCCATCAGTGAAATGCTCTGTTGAGGAGGTGATAACACACGCGGAATCATTAAACAGTAGCCTCTGGGTGAGAATGGCTACAGTTGATCAGTGTTTCCTCCAGGGAAGCTTCGCGTTAAAGGTTTTCTGTGTGCAGCAGAAACACAATTCCGCTTTCCCATCCACTTGTCCGTAGAAACCTGAAGTCTCTCTGACATCATATCAAAACGTTCAGTCCGAGAAAGTGTTAAATCGTTGTACATCTTCAGGCTAGGGATACAACTCTGTCTGTAAAGGGTTTGCTATATAAGCACGAAGACATGAGTTGGGGCCCCAGAACCCTTTGAAAAAAGCTGAGCCTTGTTGCCCATGTTTGTAGTCTCTGCTCTGGGGAGGTGGAGACAGGCGACTCCCTGGGGCTTACTCACCAGCTTGCCTCCTCTAATAAGGTGAGCTCAGGACCAATAGGAGACCCTGTCTCATAAAACCTGGTAAATGGCCCCTTGGAATTCCTGAGATTACCCTGTAGCTTGTGCATGCTCGTGCATACACACATGTATATGGAGTACACATTCACACTGTATTTCTTTGCTTACCTTTAGAGACCGACTCTTTTGCTCATTTTTCTACACTCAGTTTGCCTTTTCTTTCCTGTTCTTCAAGTAATGGTTTCCCTTTGTTTTCTTTTTTAATATATAGATGTCGTATTACTTAGATTCATTAATAAACTTTTTCCTATCATTCTTTTATCCTTGGGTGCATGGCTATAGTTGAACAATACATGTTAAAAATACATGCTTTAGAATTGCAGGGTAGTTGATTAGACTGGAATGAGTGAGTAAGGGAATAATCACTGAGTATTTTGCTGATTCAGGGCTTTCACCTTGTATTTTAGATCTTTTGTTTAGCATAGATCTGCAATTGTCAGTGAATTTAGCTCAAGCATCCCGCTGTGACCTAAGTGGCCATGGTTCTAGAGACTCTGTGATGATGGGAGGCATCCCAGACAGGAAACAGTATTGATGGGCACCGGATGCCACAAGATACATTCGTCTTGGTGGTTGGCAAGGTTAGTGTGATCGCAGAACTTATTCCCATTCTAGTGTATAGACTTTAGGCGTTCTGACCATAAAATACGTTCTATTTATTTCAACTGTACTTGAGGCAAATAACAATTTCACCTTTGTGTTTTGTCAAAGCAATTGAAGGTTCAGGGATGGGACTGGAGAGATGGCTCAGCAGGAAAGAGACCTTACTTCTCTTCCAAAGATTTCGGGCTTACTTCTCTGCATTCACATTCTGGGGTAGGGGCTCAAAAAAGCCTGTAGCTACAGTTCCAGGGCATTCAATCCCCTCTTCTGGTTTTCTCGGGCACCTGCATACATACATATTACACTATATGCACTCAAGCACACACACAGACACACACACACATGAACGCACACATGCAGAAAATAAAATAATTTTTTTTTAAATTCAGAAAACACTTTCATATTTTATGAAATGTTTTCAGACAAAATATTTGGCAAATGGATTCCTTTTTAACATTCTTTATTCTAAGAAACTTTAGTCGAGCTGTTATCCTTATAGTGCTAACCTGCAGGGATTACTATTCTCACTATGCCAGATTCTAACTTAATTATTTTTGTAGCCTTAATATTCTGGATAACCTTGAATTACTGGTAATAATACCCAATTTGAAAGCGAATAATTTATGTATATTTAACATAATCTACTTAGCAGAGAAGCATTCATTCCTGTTTAAATTTGTGTCAGTGTTAAGTAAAGTATGGATTATGTCACATCTTTGAGAAGAAATGAGGGGTCTGGGGGAGCCCACATACAACAAAGTAGCTGTCCAGATAACGCACACATATTTATAATAACCCAAATCCTAGCTGATAGCATTCTTTTCTTTTTATGAGCGAATTTTTTTTCACAGCTCCAGAATTTGTACATCCTAACTTGAAAAGCTCATTAGCAATAACTTCAACAAACGACTGGGAAATGTTTTTTAGTGAGCAGATACGCATGGTTCCCAGTACTTCATTTGGGATTACACTAGAATGTTTACTGGTTCTTTGAACCAGTAGACCCACTGGTGAGAAAGTGTTAGAAAAGGTGGAAAAACGTGATGACGTAGCCCAAAATGATGTGCATTGTCTTATGAGTTAACAATCAGGTATCGGCCTTTGCTGAGTGCCAGTCAATTGCTGAGGTCTGTGGGAAAGTTTTCTTTGTAAAGGCTGGTGTTTTCCTGAGGTCGGAAAACACTGAATCAGGACTTTCTTCTTAAACTGCTTCGTGCCCACAGGGAATTAACAGAGCATGCTTGCTTGTGCATTGTGATGTTTTAAAGGTAAAAGCAATACTGTTTCCACATTTCCTGGGTCTGCTAGAAGGAGGGCACTTTTTAAAGAAATCGCTGTTGTGTGACGGAGCCTGAGAGAAATGGCCACCACAAAGCGAGTCAGGAAGGCCCGTGTGCTTGGGATTCTCGTGTGATGAGCCCGCAGGCTTGTCTCTAACAGTGCGGACTGCTGAGCTGTTAGCTACTTGGACAGTGTAATGAAGAACTGAGGGGTAGTTTTGCTTAAGCAAAATTATTTGTTTGAGAGGAAATTCTGGCCGCTGAAGGCAGAGGTCCTTGCTGAAGATCATCTATCTGAACAAATCGTTGGTCACCCAATTAAATTTCACAGCCTTCTTTTGCTCTCTGGTCCTTGATAACATGCACCCCTCCTTCACCACCTGCATTGACACCATGTACCCCACCCCACAACCTTCCTTTGCTCCTGCGAACCCCTCCCCACCACCTTCCGTGACACTATGAACAGCTCCACCATCTTCCTCTTCCGGTTTTGCTTTGGAAGGAAATAATGCTGGCATATTTGACCTTTGGATTTTGGTTCAAATATTCCACCTTGTCCAATCAGAAAGATGGGCTACCCCGGTCTTTCCATTGTGCCAAGTATTGCTGGTGCCATTTTTGCCTGTGAAAGGAAAGGCTGACGTCCCGTGGCATGGGTTGTTTCCCCCGTGAAACCTTTTTTTAAACTGAAGGATGTGTTTAGGCTCCAGCCCAGCAGGAAAGCAATCGATCACAGTGAACTTATTTGTTACCCTTCTCATTTATGTACTTACTCCCATTTTTAGGTATAGAAGAGTAAATCTGTACTTTTCTGTCTTCTGGAAAGCAATTTTAGAAAAAAAAATTACCGTGAGGAGGATAATCGCGATGGTGTTTCAATCACAATTAGTTCCAATTTTGCCTCCCCAGATACATATGCCTGTTGTCGTGTCTTGTAAATTCTTCCATGCCCAGAACACATTGTCTTCAAATTGAATGCTGATCAGGATAAATGTACAACATGCTCAACAGGGAATTTTGGTTTTGTATTGGAGAAGATAAATTGGTAAATGACTTCTTGTGTTCAGGATGTGTTTCACTGTGGTTAGAAGGTGAATATGCTTGAGATCCCCAAACTAGTTATGTGTGCGTGTGAGTTCAAGATTTGTCTACATATTTTATTTATAATATGTTATTTTAAAACTAAAATTATCATGTGTACGTGTGTGTATGACTATCACTTGTGCCTGTGTGTTTAAGTGTATGTATGTGTGTGTCCATGTTCAAGTGTGTTGGCCTGTGTTGGCCTGCATCTACCTGTGGAGGGCAGAGGATCATGTCAGGTCTTATTGTCTTCATTTATTGAATTGTCCTCTTTATTGTTTGAGACATGGTCTCTCAGTGAACGCACTGTTTTGACCTGATTGGCTGGCCAGCAAGTCATTATGATGTGACTGTCTTCATCCCTCCCACCCTGCTCCTGGTTCTGGTTTCAGAGGTTTGAGTCCCCATGTCCAGTTTTAGCAAGTTCAGGTCTTCAAGATTGTACAGTAAATACTAAAGTCCCTGAGTCCATCTCCCCAACCATAAAATGTTTTCAAAGATAAACCCAACCAATTAATTAATAAAAACAACCCATAATAATATTACAGAATGTGTGTGCGTGTGTGTGTGTGTGTGTGTTTGCCTGCACGTGTGGATGATAGATGTGTTATTGCGAAAGTATTTCCTTTGAGAAACAGATTCATATACTCAACCCCCATCTTCTCAGAGACATCTCAACAGAATTCATGCTACTTTGCATATAGACAGTATTTGTTGTTACTGTTGGCATTTCTTTTATTGGATGCATTTCTTGCCATATGAATTCTTGTTACCCAGCATCTTAGTTAGGTTTCTATTGCTGTGTGATGAAGACCATGACCAAAAACTTCTTTAAGAGGAAAGGGTTGATTTTAACTTTCAGTTCCAGGCAATAGACCATCACTGAGGAAAGTCACAACAAGAGCTTGAGGCAAGAACAGAAGCTGAAGCACTGGAGAAATACTGCTTACTGGCTTTTTCCACATAGCTTGTTCAGTCTACTTTTTTATACCACCCAGGACCACTTGCTTAGGGGTGGTACCGCCCACCATGGAATCCTTCCATCTTGCTACAGGTCAATCTTATAGAGGCTGTTTCTCAAGTACCTTTTCCTGTTTTGCCTAGGTTTGTGTTGAATTGACAGAAGCCAACTAGCAGATGCAGAGGGAGGTAAACCCCCTCTTCCCTAGCTTTTCTTCTACTCTACGGTAAGACTCTACTAGGTGGCCAGGTCCCCAGCATTCACACCTACTCATAAGAATTTTGACCTGGAAGCCACTGATTCATGGGAGGAGGCACGGTGAGGACTTATTCTGTAGGGTGAGAGCTCAGACATACAGTGGAACATTATGATGGGCCTAACCTGGACAGCGGAAGCAATGTTGCCTTAGGCAACAGTGACTTTCTACTGGAGGGTTCCTAGAATAAATTTTGGACCTTATTTAGGCTTCCTAATTTCCTTTACTTGGAGATGTCTCCTCTTTGCTGAGCTGGAGAGAATGAAATCTATTTACACAGAATGTGCCCTGACCTTTCTCCCAGACTTCATCTTCCCTCTCTGCACATAGCTCAGAGTGGGAGACTTGCATCTGCCTGGCTATAGGAGCAAGAAATGAAGCTTGGATACCCATAGTTCACTGAATATCTTCTTGCTGTTTGCTCCTGCTGTGCGGGTCTCTGCTGCCCGTGCCTCCTCGTGTGTCATCTGCTGCCCTCACTAAATACCATTGTTCTCTCCCTCAGCAGCTCCAACTGTCTCCCTGTCGCCTTTGCTCACGATGTGTGTCTTAGCTGGATGGAAGCCAGAGCAGCTGGCTAAAATGTGACTCTCTGCTTCCATTCCACTCAGTTTAGTGCTTTCTGTATTTCCATTTGACGCTTGAAGTGAAGATGAGACTCTTTTTGTCTTTGCCTCTGAGGACTGTATAGTCTGTGCACATCCTCCATTCCACGCACCTCCCTGTTTCCACGTGTCCTTGGTGTTGCTCCGGGTCAGTTGCACAAAGTGACTGCCTCGGCCTGGAATGTCTTTCTCCTCTGAAGTTAGCTGATAGCTCTCATTTATTCTTTTTGGTTCATAATTTAAGCTTCACTTTCTGAGAGCGCTCATCAGACGCTTGATGAGATCATCTTTCCTTTTGATACGGTTCTCCTCCCAGGCCACCCTGCCCTGCCTGTAAGTTACTCCAGTCTGATTTTGCCGTGTTCGTGTATCATTTGATTACTGGTGAGCCACATCTTGCTTGTGGAAGATGCTTCCTGAAGAAAAAGTACCACAGTGCCATTTGCAATCATGCTGAAACTTCATTCTCACTAGATTTTTCCATGCAATTTAAAAATATTTAAATTATATTACTCTGTAATTTAAATTTCTCGTCTTTGATAGACAGTGTAATGTGATGCTAAAGAAAATTGTTGAAGTGTTGGAATTGGATTCAGTTGTGCACAGGTTGCTTAAATATAAACCTCACATCTTTTGCATGCGTGGTTTTTAAACTACTATTTTAAAATTGATTTCCCTTATTTTATGTGTATTGCCTGATTTGCCGGCATATATGTACATGTACCATGTGCTTGCCCAATGCCTATGGAGGTCAGAAGAGGGAATCTGATCTGGAGCTGGAGTTATGGATATCTGCAACCCTCATGTAGGTGCTCAGAACTCAACTCAGGCCCTCTATTAGAGCAACAAGTCCTGGTGACACCAATCACAGTCCCAGAGAACCTAGACAACAATGAGGACCCTAAGAGAGACCTGCATAGATCTAATCTACACGGGAAGTAGAAAAAGACAAGATCTCCTGAGTAAATAGAGACCTTGGGGACCTTGGGAAGAGGGTTGAAGGGGAGCAGAAAAAATACAGAGCTCAATAAAAATCAATAAAAAAAAAGAGCAACAAGTGCTTTTATTTCCTAAAATTAATTCTCTCTCTCTCTCTCTCTCTCTCTCTCTCTCTCTCTCTCTCTCTGTGTGTGTGTGTGCACGCACTTCTGTGCCACAGTGTGCATGTGGAGGTCAGAGGACAACCTGTAGAAGTATGTTCTCTCCTTGCACTAATCCTGGGTCCCCAGGATTGAACGCATGTCTCCAGGCTTGGCGACAGGAGCCTTTACCATCTGAGCCATCTCAGCGGCTCCCTTTGCTCCTCAGTGTTTCATGCTTGATTTATTAAGTACCATGCTCAAGCAAATTTGAATGACTTATATATTAAGTTTTTCCTCTTTTGAGTTTTAGTATGTTGAGCTGTTTTATTTTTATAAATTAACATAAGTCAGCATCCTTATTTCCATTGATGAAGTATCCTCTATAGAGGTCACTATGCAGAAGGACATAATGGGAGGCATTAACCTCTAAGAATCTCACCACTGTGTTTGGAAAACTGTACCTTATCTCAATAAAAGATAGAGAATGTCTACTATTCTGCTATGTACAAATTTATGTAATTGTAAGAGAATTCATGGCAAACACAAAGTTGCCACTCCTTTTTCCTTAAGGGGAGGAAAGACCATACAAGGGGTCCATGCCAAAATCAGGAGTGGCAAATGCAGGAGAGATGGGTCATAAACCATGTCCACCGTGACCTGTGACCTGTGAGTTCTTCTAGTGACAAGTAAACCCTGGCAGGTTTGTATGGAAAAGGTTTATGAGTTTTAATTACCAGATGGATTTTGTAGTTTTTACCCATGTGACAGGCTTTCAGTGACTCCCCTTGGTTTACAGAATCGTATGGCTGCTTTCTGGGTAGTGACATGGACTACCCAAGTCACTACTGTGTGAATGACCACTGTCTGACTGTTGGGCCTGTAGAGCTCAGCCATGGCCTGTCTAAAAATTCTCCCATGTCACTACTGTGTGAGTGACCACTGTCTGACTGTCGGGCCCATAGAACTCAGCCACTGCCTTTCTGAAAATTCTCAGTCATTTTTTAAGTCCCATTCCTCCCCGCCCCCCTTACACAGGGTTTCTCTCTTTAGTTCTGTCTGTCATGGAACCCACTCCGTTGACCAGGCTGGTCTCAAATTTGGAGATCCACCTGCCTCTGCTTCCTAAGTGTTGGTTTTAAAGGCATGTACCACCACCAGCTTAAAAAACAACCTTTTTTTTTTTTTTTGGTCACACAGGTTTTAGGGAGATATTGAATGAATGGTAAAGCTACTTAAAAGAAAATATGAAAGACAACTCTGTGTCACTAGTGTGAAGAGAAATGTGATTCCATTCTTTGTGCTTGAGCCATTTTCATTTAGCTCATGCATAGTAATGGCTCCTGGAGATCTGTATTAAGAGTAAACCGAAAGATGTGAAAAACAAATTTTGGAAGCCACTGCCAGTCCCCTCCTCCCTTCTATCAGAGAAAGGCCACTGTCTTGGGGACAGCTGGGGGACACCTGTGTTTGATTACTGGCGACAGATCCAATCATTCCTTGTTTTGGCTGCAGCTCTTTTCTATTTTGGTGTCTTCAGTATACCCCAGAGGTTAGGTTTAAAAAAGTTCGCGTGGGAAACGAAAGTCCACAGTTTCTCAAAGTTTGCACTCACCCATCCAGTCCTAAGTCAGGCTGTATGAAACCAATGCCCGGTTCTGGGAGCAGAGCGGAAGGGGGAGCTGTTTAAAATGGGATGGGGAGGAGTTACTAAGTGGCTGTATTTCTGGTTATGTTTGAAAGGAATGCTTGTTTTGAGGATTATCCTTTAGCCACTTGGTGGAAGAGAGTAAGTGGAATGAACTGTCTACCAACAGGAGCAAGGAATGTGAGCTGGCTTGCCATTTGCTTAGCCAGCCCAGCTTTTCATCATTGAGCACCGTTTTCTGAACTGAGGTCCCCTCCCGCTTATGTTACGGATTTACAAAGTAATAGGTTGAGAGCACTAACAGTGTCACTTGTCCCCGAGGACAAGGGTGGCTTCCTAATGGCGCCTCTGTGAGGCAGTGGGAGCCACTAACTCTGCTAGTGTTGCCTAGAATTAATTGACACTTGCAGAACTGTGGGGGATCTCAGGCCCTGTCCTGTGTGTGTGCATGTGTGTGTGTGTGTGTGTGTGTGTGTGTGTGTGTGTGTGTATGGATGTGGAGGCCAGAAGTGCATTTTGGGTTTCTTCCTCATTCACTATTTTTTTGAGATAGGGTCTCTCGCTGGACCTGGAGCCCACATATTTGACTTGACTTCAAGACTACATATGTATGCACCCCTACTCCCCACCCACAGCACTAGGGTTAGAGACATGCACAACCATGCCTGTCTTCTGTGTGAGTGTCCTGAATCTGAAGTCAGGCCCTCATACTTGCAAAGTAAGCCCTTTCTCTACTGACTGGGCCATCTCCTTAGCTCTCCTTACAGGGAAAACATGTACATCAATCGCAGTCTCTTCATCCAGGTGGCTAGCATTTGAGATCATGATACTGGTCTCTTTTGCTTTTGGGTTTAGTGGAGCCTAAGTTCTCTTCCCCCTGTTCACATGGCTCATGGAGCCGCTGTTGGGAGAGGGTAGCACAGCCTGATGTTACCCCCTTTGTCTTCAAAGAGCTCCCAGGCTAGAATGTAAGGATGTTTTTGCTTCATCTTCTCCAGTTTGCATTCCCTTTAGTTCTCTGTACTCAACCTTTCTTTTCCTCTCGTTTGTTCTCTCTTTCCCTTTAGCCTGTGGTAGCCTTCTAGAATGGGACTGTCGGCCTAAGCGAGAGAACCCAATCTTGTTTAGACAAAAGTTGCAAAGACAAAAGTTAAAAAAGTTTCAGTTTAATGTTCCCATTTCTGTAATCTTCACTATGATACAGCCCTTTTATTCCCTTTTATTAAGGAATATGAGACATGATGAGAGGCCGACTGGGGGTGGCTCGGCCTGTTTATTTGGCTGTATGATCTGTCAGACCCTCAGTTATCTCTCTCTCTCCCCTGCACCGTGTTGTTGGGGCACAAGTGCATGTATTTAGTATGCCTCTTTGCATGTGTGTGGTGCATGTGTTTGCCCTTGTTCACATTTGGAGACCAGAAGGTGACATCAGACACTCTCCCCCATTGCTCTTCACTGCATCCCTTGAGGTAGGGTCTCTCCTTTGGACCCAGAGCTTTCTGATGTGGCTGGGCCAGTCTAGCTCTTCACTCTGGTCCATGAATCTACAATCTCTGCTCTCCGAGGTTAGCATGACGTGCCACACCTGGCTTTTCTCTGGCTCTGGAGATCTGCATTCCTGTCCTGTGCTAGCTTCCGAGTCCCAGAACTTGAATTCTTAGCATCTTCAGGAAGAAGAATTTGTTTTCGTTAGGACAGTGGTGGAAACAAATGCTGTTACTCCCTGCCTCTTTATGTATTGTGTTCCAGTATAATTAACAACTTTTCTTCCTTTTGTTAAGAAGGAAGAAACTTCTTCGTCTGCTTGGTTGACATGGCTTGTGTAACCTCATTATTCTTACGTCTGGTAACTCAGGTATCAAACGAGGTTGTTCTGATTGTTCTGATTGATCATTACCCGGCGCTGACGTCCTCAGGAGCAGCTATCATCATTACAACAGTATAACTGCGTAGACAACAATGGTTGTTAGTTTTGACTACAAATCAAGGCCTACTTCCTGTTCTAGAACATTGAATAGAGTTGCCGTGCCTTTGGACATAAAGTGCCTACTTAGTTGACTTCAGAGAGAGCATTTCTCGATAGAGAGTAGCGAAACAGCAGGCTCTCGTTTCCTGATCCTCAGCTCTGGACTTCCATTGTGATCTATGATGAGCTATGCTACGGTGAGAGATTGGAGTTGCTGGTATGATCTTTAGATGGTCAGTTGCCAGACACCACGGGATACGCGACCCTCCTTCCCTTGTGCCTTCTATTCTGGTTTCAGTGAAAAGGCAAGCAGGGATTGCAGAGCTGTCTGCGGGACAAAGGCTCTCCTGCATTTTAGGTAATGCACTGTAATTATTCCCTCTCAAGTTGCTTTTCATGTTAGCAGCGGCCTCTCCAAACATCTCAGTACTGTAATATGAAAGCGGTGCCAGCTGGAGGGCCAGCGGGGAGAGGCAGGGTCCTGGAGACGGGAGAAGTCTTAGAACAGGCCTTTTGAAATTTCAGTGAAACCTTTACCATTGGTGTTTGAGTTGTTCTGGGAACAGGGTAAGAGGGGTACCCTAATTTCATACAAGATTTCAGGAGAGCAAAGAGGGAAGGGAAAAGGAGCAGTACAGGGAAGAAAGCTGGCAGGGAGCCCTTGTAGGCTGGGTTCAGAGCACAGGATGGTGGAGGGAAGGACCAAGAAAAGCAGAAAGAGACAGGACAGAAGGTTGGCAGGGTGGACGAGAGGACAGGGCTGTGAGGGGAAGGACTGAGAAAGGCGCTGGTGAGTGGCAGGGGTTTGAAGTTTACAAGTGTTCACTGTTTAACACCGTCATCTCAATTCTAACCTTTGAAAAATGCTCTTTTCCCACATTTCTGGTTTGATTCTTCATACTGTGTGATACAGAAGGGAATGAGTATGTGCAAAGCAAACATTTCTGAGGACATTCTTATTCTCTCAGCCCACTAGCACGAGCCTGCATCCTCTGTTCCCATACCAGCCTCAGGGTGAGGTGCTTCTAAGAGAAGGGAATTAAGGCAGAGACAGGCTAAATTATTTGCACAGGATGAAAAGCTGACTGGATTGCATAAAGCACAGAAAACTGAAGTCCTCATAAGAGAAGAAAGTGGGTGAATGTGATTACCCACTTAAGTTAGTAAGCCCATGACCTATGACCGGAACCACTTCAGTAATCATGGAACTTTGGTCTTCTCTGTCATGCAGATGAGCAAGAAAATTTTATGATCAAGGGGCCAAGTGCTTGTTTTTTTTTTTTCTTCTTTCTTTTTCTTTTTTCCTTTTCTTTCAAAAGGTATGGTAGGGAGATTAAATTATAGAACAGTTGTAGGCCCAGTCTTGAGTTTTAGCATGTACCAGATAAGTTCTATGGGAAATAGACTCCCAAGAAGGGAAAACACTCTGATCAAGTTTAGGCCATGTTTGTTGTTTTGTCCCAACTTTTCCTAGAGCTGTGCAATCAGATAAGCAAATCAATTAGGTTCATCAAGAGACACAGGAAGTGAGGGATTTAACACAACCTGGAATGTTAGCAGGACACTTAGAAGGAACTAGTGTCTCATCAGACTTAGGAAGGCTGCATCCAATGGGTGATATTTTACCCAAAACTTAGTGATGAAGAAACAAACCAGTCAAAAGACTAAATTCTGAGCCAAAGAAAAATCAGCTTGGAAAGAGGATGCCTGCATCATGCTAGGGTTTTTCTTCAGACCAGAAGGAAGCCCTTTGTATCTGGAGACTCTTAAAGGTAAGGGGACAAAGAGCTAGAGAGAATGGGTGTAGGCCATGTTAAAGCCAGGGATGAAAGAGGTCGGATTTCATTATTTATTTATTCATTCATTTATTTATTTATTTATTAAAGATTTCTGCCTCTTCCCCACTGCCGCCTCCCCTTTCTCTCCCCCTTCCCCAATCAAGTCCCCCCCCCTCGTCAGCCCAAAGAGCAATCAGGGTTCCCTGCCCTGTGGGAAGTCCAAGGACCACCCACCTCCATCCAGGTCTAGTAAGGTGAGCATCCACGAAACTGCCTAGTCTCCCACGAAACCAATAGGTACAGTAGGATCAAAAACCCATTGCCCTTGTTCTTGAGGTCTCAGTAGTCCTCATTGTCCACTATGTTCAGCGAGACCGGTTTTAACCCAGGCTTTTTCAGACCCAGACCCGCTGGTCTTGGTGAGTTCCCGATAGAACATCCCCATTGTCTCATTGTATGGGTGCACCCCTCGTGGTCCTGAGTTCCTTGCTTGTGCTCTCTCTCCTTCTGCTCCTGATTTGGACCTTGAGATTTCAGTCCGGTGCTCCATTGTGGGTCTCTGTCTCTGTCTCTTTTCATCGCCTGATGATGGTTAATATTCAGGTTGGAATCTTGCCTGTAAGATGGCTCAGTGGGTAAAGGCGCTTACCTCACAACTGACCTCCTTTACAGACATTCCAAATCAGGCAAAAGCTATACTCTGGCTAATCTGGTCTACACTTTTAATAGGTCTAAAAAGAAGGGAAAAAAATCACATGAACCTACTCTCAGTAATCTTTCTTTTCTCATTAAATAAAAAGAGATGTAGTATAAGAGGGGTAGATGTTTGTGTTCCGCCCATTTTTTGCTCTTTTCTGTCCCTCTGGAGGAAGTTAAAACACCCTTTGTTCATACAAGTACAGAACTATAGTAACACTTAGCTTGTTTGATTTTTAATCTCCAGACACCCACCTCTCTGGTTAAAAGTTCTAGTTTTTAGTTATCTTTCTGGACCACATTGACTGAATGAACGTGTATAGACTCAATATATCAGCAAAGGTGTTCTCACCAGGAAGAAAAAAGAACTGTACATGTATTAAAAGAAACTGGTTCTGTGTCTATGGCTGAGGAATCCCTCTTTAAGACTCACAGACCCTTACAGGAGACTGATGAGGTCAAATGAATTTTCCAGGATCACTAACCCGTTTTTCGTTTCTCTCATTTTCTCATATATATATATATATATAGGCATATATAGACATACTGAGTGAAGATGTAAAAATAAGGATCTGACTTTTATTACGTTAAACATTATCATTTGAAGAAAATAAAAACAATGCCTGTTCTCTTTAGTAAGATAGGGTTACTTTTTGTAAAAACTATGGGGTACGGTTGTTAAACAATTTAGTTATTATTTTATGAGTTTTATTTTATTTATTTTTTTGGCTGGTTGGTTTGTTTGAAGACTTAATTCAGTAGAAGAGTTAATTCCAAGGCCAGGGTGTAACTTTCAGCATCATCAAAGCAAAGCAGGGCAAACACATCAGTTCTTAGTCTTCATTTCCTGTAAGGCCAGTGTTGACAGAACTTAAGACTTGGTGTACTGTTGGTATGTTGGTAATTGGTTAATTAAATTGTGCATGTGTGTATGTGTGTGATGTGTGAGTGCAGGCCAGACACAACTTTGGTTGAGTTTGTTTTCCCCTTCCACCTTTATTATTCTGGGAATTGAACTCAGGTCAGTTGTGTGGTAAGCTCCTTTACCCTTTGAGCCATATGGCTGGCCCAGTGACATCAGTATATATATAGTGTATAGGCATTCTGAAGCTAAAATATTTTAAATAAAGCTGGGCTTTTTTAGATAGCTATGTTAAGGGTGACTCTAACAAAACTCTTAGGTTCACACCTCCAAACCTTTTTCTAGTCCATAAAATTATTCTTTCTCAAAACTACCTAAATCAATTCTAATTATAGGTTTGATTTTGTTGTTTTTACAGTCTCGGGCATGTGTTGGCAGTCTCTCATGGCTACCTTGTCAGCCAATCAGTCATCAAAATAATCAAATCATAAATATCCCTTTAAGACATTTCTATGTGTATCATGTACACACACACATCTGTTGGATTTGTACTTATCATTAGTTTATTTTATTGCTTCAGCATTCTAAATTCATGCTTTTTATTTCTCCTATGATATACTTCTGTTTCATAGTTAGCATGGTGCCTTCATCAGGAAAGGACACAACAAGTTTTCCTGCTTGAAAAGGCTTCTGTTCTTTTTCTCTTGTGGATACCGCAGAGCTGTTGTGAATAAAAGTCATACAGTCACTCTGTGAGCTTCCTGCCCAAACTATGGCCTGGTTATCGCCTATGTTGTCCCTCCTGGCTGGTGACCACTGTGACATTTCGTAGGCCCTGCATCTCACAGTCTCTTGCAGAAGGAGACTCTTGCTTTTCTTGCATCTTTGCCCCCACTCCAGCCTAAACAGTTCAGGAAATGTCTCCAGCAGCCAGCCAAACCTTCTTTAAGAACTGTCAGAGAGTCACCCCATGCTCACCCTCTTCCACACTGATGTCTTCAGGGGCACTAGGTTTTTGTAAGCTTCTCTTTACATCTTTTTTAACAATCTTCCCTTCTCATGCTTCAAGTTTCCCTACTTTTGTGTTAAACTCACAATGAGGCTTCACTCTTAGGATCAATGCCTACATCAGTCGTGTGAGAGAACACGACTCTCTTTTCTTTCATGAAATACATCTGTGTGTCAGTGTGCATATGTGTGCGGGTGTGCATATGCAAATGTACACATGTCAATCAGAGCACAGCTTGGAGCAGCCAGTCTTCTCTTCCTACCATATGTGTTCTGAGATTGAACTCAGTTCATAAGGCTTGGCAGTAAGCACCTTTACTTCCTGTTCTCACTGGTCCTCGGGGTTGTTCGTTGTCTTGAACGGGATGGCCCTTACAAAGACTCCCCATGATACGTATCTAAAATTGAGGTAAAGACAACATATGATGAAGCACTCAACTTAAAAATTCAAACTAGGAACCTGTTCTGGGGAAGAAACTATTGTTTTGTGTGAAGGAAAATCTTGGTAGGCCTGTCAGATTGAGGAAGGTGATTTGTCAAGGGAGCAAGAGTTAAAGGGATCTAAGCATTTTGAATCAAGAGCAGGGAAAGCCATGGATTCTAAGTTTATCTCTTAATTTGTAAGACATCTTAAGTATTTTGAATAACCAGCTTAGTGAAATACTATGTTAGCACGCCAAAGTCTAAAAATTATATACTGTTGCATATATGCACAGGGGAATTTTGAGAAATGCAAGGGGATTTGTGTCTTTCCTATCAATATGATAATCTAAAGTAGTGTTAACCCCAGGAGTGTAACTTAAAGATAAAAGGTTATTGCTATAATATGTCCACGACACTTTGCATGTGTGTATTAGACAATGGTGTTTTTGAATAAAAGACTTTTCCCCCCCTTTGGCAATGATGACTTTTTAAAAGGCCAATACCTTGCTTCAAATATTTATTATTCTTCAATTACAGATAATGGTATTTATGCATTCTTTTAAGAGATTCATAACATGTTCAGAAGCAAAAATGTCAAGGCAGTTTCTGCCTCCTGATAATGCACTTAGCATTTGTCTCTAAGTCCTTTACTTTTTCAGTCTCAATGTTCATGTGTATAATTAAATGCATGTGCAATAAGATATTTATAAATGTGTTTCTATTGCTTCAATATAAAATGATACCAAAGCTATAAAGCTTTCTTCCTATTGCAGCATTATTGAAGAGTGAGGTTCTGGAGATGTGTTTGAATTATGAGGAGCTTTGACATACTCAGCAGATTGGTTCACTGATATTCTTGTTGTGGAGTAGTTTATTAGGAGCTAAGGTCTGCTTGAAGTAGGGGCTTGCTGAGAGTGTTATCTTGTTCATGTATCTTGTCAATAGCTCTTCTGTATGCCTCCTACCATAGGTTCTGACACCTAGTGACCATGGAATGAAACCTTTGAAGCCATCAGCCAAAATAAACCTTATCTTTCTTTAGTTGATTTCCATAGGTATTTTGACACAGTGATGGAAAGATGTAATAGTTTATAACCTCCATATTTTCACCTACTATATTATGAATATCTACCATGAAATGTTTAGATGATATTTTAATGGCTACTTCATTGTTCATCAAACTCATTATCCATATGTTTATTATTTATATATCATTGAATATTTATATTCTTTTTATTTTCTCCATTTTAATCAATATAATGAGATGAGTTATCTTTTCAGTTGTGTCTTTGTTAATTCACACACAACATTTTCTATTGCACTTTATCAATTTTGCATTGCCACACCAGAGTGCTTATGTCTCTTTCAAGCTTTTGTTTCTTACTGGCAAAGTGTTCTCTAGAAAGTTGCACTAAAGAAATTATGCAAACATATAAATTTAAGTATTCTTCTTTGAGTGAAGCATTGGTGAAGCCTTTGCTGAAGTGACCATGGAAAATATTAACCCCACATCAAAGAAGTTACCTTTAACGAAATACACCACATCTGTGTGACTTGCCGTCACTCAGCCTTCTGATAGCTAAGCCTCTATCAAACACCACTGAACATTTACTTGAAATCTGAGGGAACCAGAATAACACTAAACGAGCCTTGATTTTTTTTAACATCAAGAATGGGCTACGCGCATGTGTAAAATCTACAAACTTTATGTATAGTTAGCCAGTTTTCTCAGAGATTGTATAAGTAATCTTTAGAAGCTGATAAGAACTCAGTATTGGCTACATTTAAGTGGAGGTCTCTGTCCCAGCTGTAGCTACACTGGAGCCAGCTGTTTAAATTGCCACTGTATCAAGTGGATAGACAGGGCTTTCAGTTGTTTCTATTGCTTCTGCCTTTGCAGAACTACTCAGTAAGTTCATTATTAATGCCCAGACCTCAGCCCAGGGAGCCAGGCAGGGTTCTGTGTAAATAAGACTATTTTTTCCCGATCATTCCATAGAAGTGAGTTATCAACACTAATTTTCTTTATTATTTAACCCGTGTTGAGTGGTACTAAAATGCTGAAATAGTTAGGGTAAGCTTTTATTTCGTGCCTTTCGTCTCCCTAATGATCGGATTGGTAAGGACTAATGATGACTAGATTTTGTTCATTCCATTTCTTTAATAAGAAAATGGTTGTAGCTTAAAATGCAAATGGCTGAAAATTGCTAAATGGTCTTAATGGTAAATATAATGCACATTTAAAATGTGACACAAAGCATATTTTACTCCAAACTTTATTTTATGATAAAAGAAAATTACTATTAGGAAGTTTAATAAGTCATTTAGCTGCACACTTTAAAGCTGCTAGTCAGGAGCTAAATTTGTAAAAAATAAATGCATAATTTCCTATAAAATGTTATACCAGTGGAGAAGCAGGTCACAGAAAGAGGCCAACAGTGCTGGAAAACCTGTTATAGGAGCTCAGGTCTGGTCATGGTTAAGACCAGAAAGTAGTCTTGATGCAGATTGGTAATTTGGAAAGACATTTTGATGGTGTTATTGGTGTTAAGTATGTGAGAATAGCCATGAATCATGAATAAAAAGCATTCCTTTTCTGTAAATTAGATTAGGATCCAGGTTTCCCGTTTTTTTTTTTTCTTTTCTTCCCTTTTTGGTAAATGTTTTTTCAAAATAGACAGATGATTTATTTTATTAATGTGCTGTCCATGAGAATCAAGTTAAAATGTAATTCAGCTTATGAGTGAAGACGAAGACTGGGAACCACAAGTAAACAATAACAGGAATTACTATTAATACAGTATGTATGTTCTTTGCTGGACTGGACTGAAGGGTTAGGTAAAATCATCATCAAAGCTTGGGATCACAAAGGTCCACTCTAGTGGGAACTGTCCAGATTGGAAACGAGATTTCTCCTGTAGTTGAAGCCTTGCTTTCTGGAATGGTTTGAACTCCAGTTTGTAGATTCATTGAGATAGGTAGACCAGTAGTCATTGAGCTTTTAGTATGCTATTAGTACAAGTTATTAAGTGTCAGAACAGACTACAGAAGATTAATTCTCCATTTTGGGAAGAGAGGGCCACGTGTACTGTTAAGAACCCTTGTAAAAGTTAGCTCTGTAACATGCTATCTACTATATTGCGGTTAAAATTATATCCTGGGAGAAATTGATTTATAGTAAAATTTGGTTCTAATTTTAAGTGTGACAAAATGATATCTTTACATATTTTTTGTAATTTATGTATTTATTAAAATTTTTTCTTTTCATGAGAACACAGGCTGTCTTTTTGGAGAACTGCTTGCATTAATTTAGGTGCCCAGTGTCAACATCCAATGATGTAGTTAGTGACTGTGTGACCTTTGTAAGTGTCAAAAGGTCAGTGTCAGTGCTCTGAAGGTAGGACTCCGTCATTTGCATCGCTACGATCAAAATGAATGATTAGTTACTTAGAAAAAGTGACTTGATGCTTGCTTTTACTCAGCTTTAGAACACAGTGTTCAGCGCAGACTGGGGTCAGTAGTCGTCTTAATGGGCTGACAGTGTAGTGAATAATATCGCATTGCATCAACTATGTATCAGAATCAGCTTAGAAAAGTTGGTCAATAGGGTCGGCAAGATGGCTCAGTGGGTGTGAAACCTGAGTTCGGTTCCTCAGTCCCATGTACTAGAAGGGGAATACTGACTCCCTCAAGTGCTTTCTGACTTCAGCCATGTGTCCTGGCATACAAGTGCCACATGTGCCTACACACATACATACATACGCACGCATCTATGCATGCAGGCATTTGTAAAAAAGTGTAGAAAGAAGAGTTGAGCATTAACCCTCATACTCACTTGGCAGAGTATTCCTACTCTATGATTTGATGTACTCACTAGTTAGTAACTGGCAAAAGGCATATGACTTAATAAACAAGAATATTGGTATTTGAAGTGCAAAGTTCATCCACTTCCTGTAGTTTTCCCCCTGCATTAATATTTTTGTTGAGGGAGAAAGAAGAAGAAAACATTACTTCCTATGCATATGAGATCAATAAATTTGGGTTGTTTTTCAACAGCTTGAAATTTGGTAGTACGGCAGAAGTTTAGAGGGCGATTCGAACCAGAATCAGGCTTTACCTGGTCTACTGAATGACCTTGAGTCAGTATCGATGCCTTAGTTTTCTATTTGTAAAACAGGGCCGATTCCAAGTTGTAGAAATGAATCAATTTGTGCGTCTAGTTTGTGCAATGTTAGTAAAGAATGGATTCTCACAGTATTATTATTTTTTATAGGGTAGTATTTGGCTTATCTGTTTCCTTAGTACTGTTATTTGTACTGTCCTTTCAGGTTCCTATATGGTTGTGGACTCCTCAAATCATGATCCTGGAGAAAAAGCCCGACTTCAGCTGCCTACCATGAAGGAGAATGACACTCACTGCATTGACTTCAGTTACCTGTTATACAGCCAAAAAGGCTTGAACCCTGGCACTTTGAACATCCTGGTTCGGGTGAATAAAGGACCACTTGCTAATCCAATCTGGAACGTGACTGGATTCACTGGTCGAGACTGGCTTCGGGCTGAGCTGGCAGTGAGCACCTTTTGGCCCAATGAATACCAGGTAACCCCATGAGACTTTCTGTTGTGTGCTTTCTTACGTCGGGTCTCCGTGTAGGTGGGAAATACAGATATAAATACTAGTCCTGCAGTAGTAGGGCTCCTCCCCCTATTTTCCTAGCTCCTCATTCTTGAGGAGGAGTTTGAATACATTGGCACGGAATCTTTTAACTAGAGACAGTATTTTCACGTGTAGCAAAGCAGCCCTTCAGCCCACAATTCCTTCTCTGCTTGACAAAGGGCTCCTTACTTCTCATTCTGACACACATTTCTATGCCTCTGTGCAGGAAGCAATAGTTTTTTTTTTTTTTTTTTTGTTTTGTTTTGTTTTGTTTTTCCATTAGACTGCAATATTCTGACTGGATCGGTTCCTGATTTCTTGAACATAACATGTGGGAGATAAACAGAAGATAGAATTGTGTAAGATGTGTTATCTTGAGGTGGCGACAGGATTATGATTTTTCTTAACCAAATGCAATATTTAAAACAAGCAAACAAGAAGTACAGGCTGTCAATAAAAATCTTTGGATGATTTTTCTTGGAATGCTTCTCTGATTATCAGGAAAAGACACAGTGAATGCTGTCAATTCCCACTTTAGGGTTCTATGGCTGAGTTTATATGGTTTAACATTGAAGTTCGTGTACCAGCTTGAAGACTCCTTCCGTCACACAGGCTGTAAGGCTTAGGGCCTAGAAATGCATGATCTTTTGTAAGAATGCAGAGCTTGTGTTAGACTTGAGGGCTAATCCTTTTAGAAGACTCACCTCTTTTTGGTTTATTGTAGAGCTAATCAAAGGTCATTTATACACGAGCATATTCCACAACGGCCAGTAGCATATACATCAATCAACATTTCACTCACATATTTCAATAGTGAATCGTTTACTTATGGTTGTTACTCATTACTACAAAAAACCCCCAAACAAATAATGTATCCTTTTTTTTTTTGGTATTGATTTTTCGAGTTTTACCACTGTCCGGGTATGGTAAAAATTAAGGTTCTTATTTTCAGGTTATGTGTCTGGTGAAAATTCAGCGCATTTCCTTAGGCACCAGGGTCTTCCATTATTCTTGAATAGAAAAATGTTCCTCTTTACTATGATAGGAAAGACATGTCATTTTTTTGTTGTTTGTTTGTTTTGTTTTATTTTTAAAGGACCTACAGAATCCTACAGGTTGCATTTGTAAGTGGATGGGGTGTGAACATGTGTGTGCACATATGTGTGCTTGCATGTGCATGCGTGTCAAGCTACTGTTAGAGCAGTGTTTGTGAGCCAGGAGACTAGTCTGTGACTTGCGTGCCTTGGTGAATGTTGTCACTAGATCCTCTTGTTGTGTACTATAGTATACCGATTTCATGTGTATCTGTCACGGAGCTCAGTGTAGCACTAGGAAGAAGGCGAGGTCTGATGCAGTCAAAGGAAATGCCAGCAGATCCAGCCGTCATAGCACACACTGAATCCCCAGACAACAAGTACATCTAACAGAAGTGTACATATGTAAGCTACCGAGTCAAGCTCTGTAGCTGTTTGCTATTTTTTACTCATGTAAGTCGTTCCTCAAGGGATAAGAGTGCTATTTTTGCTTCCTTTGGATAAAGATGACTGACAACATATCAGTGGCATGTTTCTCCCTATTACTAAGAATTCATATTAAAGGCTTTGTTTTCTTTTTTTTTTTTAAAGAAACACTTGACTCATGGATAGAACTTTTGTCCTTTTTCTTTTCTTTTTTCTCTTTTTTTTTCTTTTCCTTTTTTTGGTTTCTCAAGACAGGGTTTCTCTGTGTAGCACTGCTGTCCTAGAATTCACTCTGTAGATCAGGCTGGCCTCAAACTCACAGAGATCCCCCTGCCTCTGCCTTCCAAGTGCTTGGATTGAAGGTGTGTGCCACCATACCTGGTTCCCTGTGGTAGATTTAAGCCAGGTATACAAAAGTACCTGGTGTGAGTTTCAGTCTGCCTGTGAGATATTCTTAGAAATGTCACCAGTGGAAAAAATAACTAAATATGCAGAACAATGGGCAAAGTCTCATTGTAATTTTTTAAGGAATTATTTTGCCTCCATCATTCTTCCTTACCCTCTAAAAATCAAGCAATAAGAGAAAATAACAGGAGTTTTTAGTTATGTGCCCAATCCTCAAGAAAGAATTAGATTGGTCTTTTAATCTTTTTGGTCATGTAGATAACTAGTTGTACCCATGCAATATTTTGATAGGTGACTTAGCTCTTCATAGTCTCTGTTTCAGGAGACACCATCTGCTGTAAATACCCAGTTATCAGAGGCCGGTTGTGAGATTTCTCTCGGAGAAATTTGGATGACAGATTCGGTTCTTCTGTAGGAAACAGACAGCCTCATTGTAATGCGGAGGCACTGGCTAGTATCCAGCTCTTGTCTTAAACGTGTTATTCTTGCAGGTCAAGCCTACTCAAGTTGAGCTTCATAGCTCCTTCAGGTTATTCTAGCATTCAGGAACCTGGTCTCTGAAGATTATCTTCTAAATTCAAGGTCAGCCTGGGCTATAGTTTGAATCTTAGGAGGAAGGAAGGAAAGAAGGAAGGAAAGAAGGAAGGAAAAAAGGAAGAAAAGAAAAAAGGAAGAAAGGAAGGAAGGAAAGAAAGAAGGAAGGAAACCATAGAAAATATCCAAGTCTTTTCAAGCAATCACTTAAGATTTCAGAACGTTGTTTCATATTGAAAAAATAATTTTTTTTAAAAAAAAGTAAAAAACAAAACATTTTCTTTAGAGAAAAGTACTAATAACATACGATTGCCTAAATCATCAAATGATTTAGCTGAGACCCCCCAAATGCATCAATTAAAAAGAAAGGAAATTTGACTTGCAGGGAAAAATTATCTTCAGGATGTGGGCAAATTGTATCATCAAAATGACCCATTGGATTGTGTTGCTTGGTATTTCATTCTTTAATTTTATTTTAAGCAGAGCTTTTATAGAGCTCTGTTTGTTCTGCCCATCCTTCCTCTCCATGGCTTGTCCATCTTGTGAATGGATATGAATACTGGCTATGAATGCCATGACAGATTGTGTTTGCTTTCTAGCCACGTTAAGCAAAAGAATGCCTTGAGTACACACTTCCCATTGTTGAGAGGAAGAAGCAGGTGTAAATTTCATTTTTGGCAGTCATCACAGTACCATAGTACTGTGTAAGGAACTGGTATGCATCTGTCTTCAGGACAATAATTGTCTTCAGCCTAAGACACAGGTAGAATGGTCACATGAGATTTGTCTTACGTGTCATGGTAGAAAGTTGCTGTGGTGTATTGTAGGCTGCAAGGCAGTGCAGCAGATTCTTAAGGTGATTGCTAACTAAATAACAAACAAACCTTACATAAAGTCCTTTTGAAATATAATCTCTGGTTACATGACATTATAAGTAAGGATCTGTACATCTCTAAGAGAGTAATATTCTTTATTCCTGATATCCGACCTGTCTTCTGTGCATGAATGGAGTTCGGCTTTGGTATTAAGCCCATTATTTTCCTATTGACCAGTGAGATTGTTACTAAATGAGGCAGACAGATGATGTACATAACTTGCAAAACTGTTAGCGGAGACCTAATCTGTTGCTTTCCATTAACTGGGTGCACATCATTAATCTCCAAAATGATGTGTGATGTTCACTACGGGGCTCTGGCCAGGAATTGCAATGCACCAACCTAGCAAGCGCTTTCCCCCTCGTTCCAGGAGAAACAGAGACCCTGCACAAGGCATTCCTTCACCTTTTCTTTCTGTTTGTTCGGAAAGAATGGAAGAACAGATGTATGAGACTCAGGCTTTGCCTGCCTTTTAGAGTTGTGTTCACATGTGCTGTGCCGATATTTTGGCAATCGAGAGATTGCTCCACTCCGAATACCGGAGATCTGGCTGGTTTGGCATCTAAAAAGACTGTGACTTAAGTCAAGTCAGAGTGTACTGGAGTAAATGGTCTTTAAACGACATTTCTGGAGACAGGGTGACCTGTGTAAGACAAACCTGTAACAGTGCCCTTTAGAGGTTCAGGGGTGTTAAACCTCTGCCATACCTCTCAGAACTCCCAATTTCCTTATCTGTCCACGAAGGTCCCATGTTAGATATATCTTGTATCTCTGTGTGTGTGTTTGTCTCTCTCTCTCCTCTGTCTCTGTCTCTGTCTCTGTCTCTGTCTCTGTCTCTGCCTCTGTCTCTGTCTCTGTCTCTGTCTCTCTCTGTATGTTTCCAAAAATTGTGACTTTGTCTCATGATTGTGAATACTGAGATGTATTTAGATACTGTCTTCATCTATTTGATAGTCATTATCAGCTCATTCCATAATAGCTTCTCATTATTCTCATTTATTTGCATTTCTCATTCATTTTGTAGGTAAGGGTAGGCTTATGATAATGCTCTGAGCAGTGAGTTAGAAGAAGTTATTAGGCTGTATCAGGCGATTTCCTAGTATGGGAGGGGGAGGAGGGAGGAAGGTTGTTACTGGTGTCTTCGAGGAAGAAAATGATAGACTAACAGAACAAGGCAGCAGAAAGTATGGAAGGCAACATAATAATAGCGATGTACTATAACAGCAATAACTATTGTTTAAGATCATGTAGCTGAATATTCTGCTTCCTAATGTACCATGTCATTTTTCTCCAGTTGTTCATATTTATGGTTTATGGCTAGCACAGGAAGACATATCAGAACGGATGGTATGCTTGTATACCTATGACTGGAGCAAGCCACTCTCCCAGTGTCCTCATTTTTAGAAGATTAACATATAACGCTTAGCAAAGTCAGTCGGCTACGTGACAATATACCGACACATTAAGCAGACAGAAGGAAAAGAAGGGGAGAGGATGACATGTCCCACATGTGGAGTGCTGTCCTAGACCTGCTCATGTGTGCACCATCGTTATTTTACCATCACAAAAATGCAAAGTAAATGTATCTTACCATCCTAGGTGGACCTCATTTCTGAGGGTCAGAATTACTCCACTATGTCTTCTTTAGCTGTTTAGTGTGGCTGCTAAAAGTTTGGACTTTGCCCCTCCCAGTAACTACTGAATTTAACCACTGACATAGGCTTCTCTCTCTTAGTAATGGCAACTGTAATGGCTCAACATGGTCACTGTGTCTCATTTTCGTAGGGACAACCATGTGCTTATCGGTATACTAGATTATTATCAAAGTAGATGTTTGCCGGGTGTCTTTTTACATCCATAGCTCCCTTTGTTGCATGTGAAGTAGTCCAAATGGGGTTGGAAAGCCTCCCGAGTTATTACAGTCATTGTTTTTCAGAAACTTCAGAGTGCGACTTCTCCCTGCTTCCGCAGGCAATTTGCTTTTATTACAGAATGTCTCCTCTTCTTTGATGTGAGACTCTGTATTGATTCGCTGATGAATGTGTGCTCACGTAAACAAACGCAGACAAATGAACAGGAGTTCCGCATTTAACCACGAGATAATTTTATGCATACAGCATGACCCTCTGCTCAGCCATACCTGCTTCTCTTCGGAGCTTCAGGAGTTGTCGTGACACCCTGGGCTACAACAGGGAGACACTGATTGTTTTGAGGTTTCTCGCCACGAGATTGATTCAGTTCTTAAGTAAATGACTGAGAAATGATGACCATTGCGGAGAACCAAGCGTTGTGCAATATATGATTCTTTCCTTGCCTCTTGGGTTTGCCTCACGGGGAAAGAGGCGCTTCTTGGAGTGTCTCATTCCTGCTTTCTCAGAGGCTTTCACTTTGAGTCTGGTTAGCTGGATCCCAGACAACTCATTGTGTTTTGGTTTGTTTATGTCTTTATTAATTATTTAGCCTTCATTGATCTGAGGCAGTCTTTGCGCCGCAATATAAGATAATGTGGGCAGATACAAAAACATGAGAGTCATTTCCTTCTCGTCAGCTTACTGATGTTTCTGACACTGCTCTGTCTTTATTAATCCAGTTCTATATTATAGATGAAAAAAGTGTGCATCAGCTTCAAATTAATTCCCCTTCCAGCTGTTGCCTGTGCTAACACTCGATAGTTAACTAGAGTGAGTCTGTGCCTTTCGATTTCTAGCACAAAGAAATTGAAGTCTGCTTTGCATGTTGTTATTCTCAAAGACCAATTTTTCTTATTTTCTTCTGCATCTTGTATATGAAGAAAATTCTGGTTTTGCAAAGGCAAGGTAAATGTTGTTATGCTTTTTTCTAAAGCTAAACTTTTGTGGAGTGTATATTTCTGTTTCATTCCATAGACTACACTAGAAAGCTGAAATATAGGTATAATTATTTATTTTACATTCATTAAAGATTGTAGGAAGAAAAATGAGTAAAATAGACATATAGAAGCTTGTATCTATTTTCTCAGATTAAAATATATATATATTGTCACAAATGCCTAACACAAATTATTTTTAATTGTTACTTGTTAATACTACCCGTGAAGTAAGAAATGGTTTTCTGGATATTCTACTGAAGAATTGTGTAGACGAATGAGATAAGCCGAATATAGCCATGCACTTTGAGGAACTGAATTTTCTTGCATTGCTTTAAGCTTGCATCAGGATGCAATGTCCTTCTTCCTACTAGCCTGGACTCAGGAAAAAACAAACAAGCAAAACGTATGGAGAGAAGTCAGAGTGACCTCCAGTGATGTGGCTCAGGGGGAGAGTGTTTGAAATGAGGAGAGGCAGTTCATGCTGATTAGACCTGGCGCTGTTGGTACAGGTTTCCAAATCCAGGTCTGGAGACACTTTGGTGTGGAGTCTGACTTGTGGTTCATCATCAGGACACTGGGATGACAATGATAGTCTTTAGAAGTCCTCTTAAAGATTGAGTTCAGCAGATCAAAGCGGGTTTGCCCGACCTCAGTAGGCACTGTTTGTGCCCACACTGCTATTAAACCGTGTACTTAGGAACTGCTTTTCTAGAAAGCACTGACTCCTCACTTAGGCCCACGAGCTAAATAAAGCAAGAGAACACCTGGCTTCTCTGCCTTGGTTTTTTATCTTCTTGACTTTGGGCCAGCCATCTTTAACTGTGCCTGTAGGTGTGTTAATCTCCAGGGATTTCTCTAGCAAACCCTAAAGTACCTAAGCTGTCTATCTCCCTCAGAGTCTAAAGGTGTATGTGACTGTTACCCCATTGTTAGAACTAGAACTTTGAAGTCATGATAGTCAATATTTTTGGATGCTGGACTGGTTGTATGTGTGTATGTGTGTGTATGTGTGTGCGTAGGTTGGATCCAGGCATACTTTTGTTATCTTTAGCTGGGTAATGATTGATTTGTTAGGAAGATAATTGGCCTCTATCAGACAAACTTTTTGTATCCCCAATTGGTCTATTTAAGGAGTCTTCCTTTGTCACTGGAAGTGCTAAATTTGGTTCATTTCAGCTTATTCTTTCTGCTGGGATCGCCAGGGAACCGTCCCTTATTACCAAAGATGGAGGCTGCCCAGATGATGCTCTTCTCTTCCATCTGTCCGTTAAGTCCTTAATCTCCTACACCTGGGCAGCGTCTAATCTTTTATTTGCTTTATGTACCAGTAGCTCCAAGAGGGACAATTCGGTGTCGCATATGCCAAGCAAGTTCCCCTGTGTTCTAAAAGGGCATGCTGCTTTCCCAGCCAGCCCGGGAAATGAAGTGGGTTCTGTTCACAAATGGACCTGCTGGATTTAATGCATCCCAGTTAGCAAGTGGCATTCACTTGCTCTAAAACCAGGAGTGCCCTGTTGATTGGCAGCAGGAAGCGCCTTGTTCATGTGGAGCGTTCCTTTTTGCCTGGGCACTCGCCTCTGTGAATCATCGGCGCACGGTCTTTATGATGCGGTAAAAGTCTCTCCTGCTTTTCTCATTGCCATTTGTGGCTCAGTTTGGAGCCATTTGAGTTACTTAGCTGTGGCCCTGAGCTGTAAGGGACAGCAATTTCAAATGAGTTTGTGTTTTGAATCTGCCTTAGTCAAGGTTCCTTTTTGGGAAGAATAGCAAGCAGAGGGTAGTGAAGGCGATGGTGACCGCTGTTCTTCAGCCATCTCTGTGCTAACTTAATTTCAGTGCGCTCTGGTGCCAGGATACTTAATAGTGGGGAACTGATCTCATTTGGAAAATGGCAAGTTTTGTATAATATGATTATTTACGGAATTTGAAAAGGAGATATTTAAAAAATACTAATATATTATTATTTAATGTGGGGGATGTCTGGAAAATACTAAATAGAGTGACATTTGGGCTTTAAAAAGCTACCCAGCCACACAAAAGTTCTTTAATTACTGACTGTGATGGCAAGTTCTCTCCTCCTTTTGGGCCGCCGAGAAGCTAGTAAAACCTTCTGTGTAACCCATGCTGAAGGAGGGTCTCCCTTCTTTCTACATAGCTGCTGCCACCATATTTCACTATGGCTTGTTCCTTACATAGTTGGACTGTAGAACCTTGATTTGTTCTCTTAATTCCCTGCATTACCAAACCCTCCTTTACCTTAGGTTGGATTTGGGAAGATCATTTATACAACCTGGACCCAAGGGCAGTCAGACCCCTCTTTGGAAAAGATCTTTCCCACAGACTTGGGTCTGGGGTCACTAGGATGTGGAGAGGTAATCCCTCTCTCATGTACTTTAATTAGATTTTTAGGAACACCTAGCAGGTGTTGAGTTAGTGGAGGAATGAGAAAGGTTCTCTTTAAGATAAACTTTAGGCCATAGAGATGGCCTAGTGGTCTTGCAGAAGACCCAGGTTCAACTCCTAGCACTCACTTGGCCAGTGTCTGTAATTCTAATCCTAAAGTATCTGGTGCCCTCTTTTGGCCCCTGAGTGCACTGCATGCATGTGGTGTTCAGACACTTGCAGAACACACACACACACACACACACACACACACACACACACCACAGAACATGCCCTTTTATAGCACAGCTGTGATTTATAACCTAATGACCTGTATTCATACTGTGTGGCCATTGGACATTTCCTAGGGTATAGCAACCCATCAGTTTTAAATGCCCCAAGTTACAGTATTACTTATTTAAATGAACTCAATTAATTTTCTCCTACAGCCTTGGCTCTTCTCCTCAGGTCTGCAGTATAAATACTGATGCCCACCTGTCTCTCTGCAATCGTTGAAAGGTTTCATCCACCCCTCTCCCCAACTGTGCACCATCTTTCAGTGTATCTGTTCTTCTGCACACATCCATGTGTAGGTGCTTCTCTCATCTTGTGCGACCGGAATATTCTTTCCCTCTGCACGAGTGAATGACATCATGTTGGCGTAGTCGTTGGCAACATTCTATCTCAAAAAGCCTCACAGTCTCACATTTATCTCGGCCCCTTCTCCCCTTCTATCTCTCTGGTTTCTTGAATTGTATAATTTCCTTTGAAATGGGCTTTTATTCCCACCCTGCCCTGTGCTACGCCGCATGTTCTCCTCCTCAGGCCGCCATAGGCTTCTGAGTAGTCTTATATCTTGTTTTTATACCCAGTTCATGTGATACTGACTCCACGTTAGTGTTAAGCTTTCCAAAGTAAGGTTTGCTTTTTTAAAGATCACAGTAGCTTTTGAACACATTTTCTGCTAATGTGTCTAGACCCTACTTCTCTCTAGTTCTAATATTAACACATAACCCTGTTTTCCAAAATGTTATCTCCGTTAGAAAGTGAATTGTCCTCTGATTCTCATTTTCTTTGTTTCCTAATTCCACTGAACATGGTGTTGTTTTGCTTTCTGACTTATCTACCTCAGAGCTCCTGTCCTTCTGTTGACATTCACTCTACTTCCCTGGGTGCTTTCATTGAATGTGGGAACAAATTCTTGTATTTATTTGTTACCTGTAGCCACGACTATATTACATAGTACATGCTAGATAATAGATATTGGTGGATTGAACAGTAGAAAGATGCTAATTTCATATTACGAAATTAGATTTGCAGTCTGCCTGTGAGTCCTTAGTTTTAATGTGGGAACCAAGTGTTGAAAAGACACTGAACTTTATTATGTGATAAATGAAAGATGTGGATTTTATTCATGACAATGGACAGATCTTATATTTTTCTGATATGAAAGGTCTGATTCTCAATCTGCATGGAGGTCTCTATCTGCCTGAATTATAATTTTTATGCTAATCATAAATTGCTTATTTCGACTTTTAGTGACTAAGTTCTTTCCTATATTTGCTTTTTTCTTTTTGAACCAGAATCTCTGTTTTATTTACTTATGTGACTATCTGGCTGCCTGGGTATCTCTGTGCCATGAATGTGCCTGGTGTCCACAGAGCTCAGAGGAGGGGATGGGATGCCCTGGAACTGAAGTTATGGATGGTTGTGAGCCACCATGTGGGTGCTGGGAATTGAACCTGGGTCTCCTGCAAGTGCCCTTAACTACCGAGCTATAGCTCTCCAGAGCTGAGACATTTTTTCTTTTTCTCTTCTACTCTTACATTTTCTATAAATAAAGTAATAGAAATGTCAATGCTAACTGTTCATGCTGGGTATTTTTCTAGCTTTTGTTGGGGGAGAGACGGGGGGGGGGGTGTCTTTCAAAATCTTCTATGCTGGTGAATTTGAAGATAAATCTAATACTATTTAATTTTTGTGTATTTGTGGTAGACATCTCTGTGCCGTGGTCTGTGTGTTTTATACATGTGAGTGGTGTATACACATATGTGTCCCTGCCTGTGCATATGCATATGGAGGCCAAGTAAAATGTCAAATATCTTCTCTTTTATTGGGCTCTCCTTTTCCCCTGAGACAGCATCTCTCCCAGAACCATAGTTTCACCTTTTACGCTAGGCTGTCTGCGAGTGATCCATTTATCCATATAGGCACAGACCTGGTTTTCTGATGCATTCAACTGAGAACTTCATGATTTCAGACACATCACTGTTCCTGCTCATCAGTTCTGCTGGCTGTGATAAATCCAGTGTTGGTTGGCAATTCATACAAAGTAGGAAAGTTTGGATTTATTTTTTAACACAATTAAAAACTTTTTTTTTAAAAAAAGGAAAAATCAAACTTATCTGCTAGTCAGCTTTAATTTGAATATTAGCTAGTCTGCACTGAAGTGGCTAAGATTACTCAAATGATAGTTTCAAAAAGATAGTTCCTCAAAATTAAAAAAAAAACAAGAAAAATGAACAACAAAAAGTCACTTACTGTGTGTTCAAACTTACATTTATGTCCCCTTTGAGACTTTCACCAAAAGACCGTGTTAGATGTCAAGAAAAGAAAAAAACATTCTTTTCAAATCTTGATACAAATAAGTCCTTTATTGCGTTTCTTTATAAGGGTGAAGTGGCTTTTTAGTTTTGCCATTTGTAGGGTTACATCTTTTAACTGGGAGGGCTTTCCTGACTTTTCTCTCTAACCTCTGATGTCAAAGACCCATTGACCACAGGGCCTGTGCGTATCACACACAGACAGTGACTGAATAAGCCAAGGATTGTCTTCTGTTCAACTGGCTGTAAGAAAACATAGCTGTTTTATGTATTTTACAATCAATAACTTTTTTTCTTCTCCACTTTCAATCAAAAGAGTTTTCGCTGCTAACCTTTCATTGAAATCACTTGTCCCATGTGGCTTGTAAAGCATCGTGAGATAAGTACGTCTTTGATAGACTTCTGCCTTTCCTGTGTATGATGCAACCTGCTTCGGGAGTGATGGTTAGCTGTGTTCTTCCGCTCAGCATTCTGCTTTGGCTGCCAGCCTGTGGAGAAAGAGCTCCGCCATGCCCAGTAGATTGTCAGTGAGGGATGGAAAAGTACCTAGAGCTGTACTCTCATTTCTGTTGAGTACACCACAGACAAAATATCAACACACCACCGGGCAGTTTTCATGCTCAGAACTGCACGACATGTTCTGTGATAGTCTTTCAGGGCTGTCTCCCTCCCTCTCAACCACAGTGAAGCCTTTGTCTTCTTAAGGTAAACTCTGCTGTTCATCTCGTCTCTAGACTTCAAGTAATTATTGAATGAGTGTTGTAATGGAGAGAATCCGCCTTTGGACCTAGAGTCATAATGGAAATCTCATGCTCTGCAAGTTCTAGGCAAGAAGAGTACAAATATTTCAAAGAGCGTATTATCATCTCTGAAAAAGCGGAGCTTGAACTATTTGCTTTAGTGCAGTAAAATGACAAAGAGAATTGCGACACTGCGGCCTTGACTCAGGTTTTTTTTAGCTTCAGATCATTGGCTGCTGCAGATACTCTTCTCGCAAGCTCAGGTTGGAAGGAGTTAGATCCAGGGCTGCTGTCGCCGTGGGTAAAGTGCTTGTTCAGCAAGTGTGATGACCTGAGTTTTGTTTCCCGGTACCCATGAGTCTAACCTCAGTGTTGAGGCATATCTGGGACTCTCTCTGACCGTCCTTTATATTCAAAACAGCGAGCTTTAAGTTCATTGAGATGCTGTTGCAATAAATGTGGTAGAGAGCTCTTAAAGAAGATACCCAGTGTTGAGCTCTGGCCTCCAGATATGCACATGTGGGCAAGCACTCCTGCACATGCGTCAATACATGCCATGCACACTACAAGAGGGGATTTTTTTATTTATATTTGGAGAATGCATGGTTTATAACAGAGTGTTTGTGTGTTAATATGACCCTACATCAATCCTTATAAACCGATTTCAATACAAAGGCAACCCGGGCAGTGTGAGGACAAAACACTGATGAGACACGGAATGGGACTAACCTACGGAAAGTGTTCTCGGTCCTTCTCATCAATTGTGGGAACATCTTCACACCCATAGTCCTACAGTGAGGCCATCTTTTATAGATCAATAGAAACCTAATGTTCTGAAGGCAATGCCGGAGTCTCAGGAGAATATCCAGGGGAGTTCAGGGGTAGATTTCACAGACAGTAAAGGGAGGCTAGCTTCAGAAGATCTTGTGAGGAACAAGAGCCAATCTCAGTACTTGGGTGGGCTTACTGATTTAAGAGACTCTTATTGTAGATAGCAGTTCTCAACCTGTGAGTAGTGACTTCTTTGGGGGGGTTCACATATTAGATATCCTGCATATCAAATATTTACATTATGATTCACCACAGTAGCAAAAGTGTAGTTATGAAGTAGCAATGAAAACATTTTATGTTTGGAGATCACCACATCATGTTCAAGTGTTGCAGCATTAGGATGGTTGAGAAACACTATGCTAAAAGAAGAGATATAAGCTGAGAAAAGGCATGTTTTGTCACAAATTGTTTGGAGACAGAACAGAAAAAGGGTAAATTTATTTGGAAAGTTAGCTTAAGGGTAAGAAGGCAGAAGTTTTAACAGTTTCATAAATGGCTTCTTAATGTACTTCTGTCGTGTTGTACTTGGTATTTATGAAGAACAGCATTACCGTTCAGCAATAGTATTGCAAAATCTGTGTAGCGGTCAGCTCTGCAAACTATGGGAGCAGCTCTGTGTCCTACAACATCAAGTACTAATTCTTTAAGTAAAAATAATCAGACACATGCATCTCATTGGTATTCAGATCTGCTCTCATCTTTAAAATGCTTAAATATTTTGTCTACCAAATAGTTAAATCACTATAAATCAATATTTATAATGGGAAAAATTGATTTTAAACCTATTTTTTTTATCTTTCTATATCTGGGTTCTTGTAAAACTTCCCGAGGCAGAGGGGGAGGCCCATGTGGAAAAGAATTTAGGGAGACATAATTTATACAGTAGCTTAAGGAGCGAGAATGGCTATGTGCCAATCAAACCTTATTTGTGAACACTCAGAGTCTACTTTATATATTTTTGGTGTTGTGAAATATTATTCATTTCTTCTTGTTAGAGCCCATCCATCTAAATATGTAGGAGACATCACTGTTTGTATCACTGTATAGATGAGAACAGGCCTCAGGCTGGGTTTGGCTGGCTAGAGGTGATTTACCAAACTGCTGTATAATAGGGAAAAACTTCAGGGCAAGGATGGCATATTATCTCTTAAAATAAGTATAAAACACGAATTTTTCCAAGTTCTCTAGAGGAAAAATAGTATTTACAATGTAATAATTAAAATCAAGTCTGTAATGACAATGATGGACTGAGACCTGCTCATCAAAATGTTTCAGAGATGCAGCAATGTCACTCAAATGCGGATTGGATCTAGACTAGAACATAGTAACAAAGTACTGATTCAAATATGGTCAAGGCTGCAGCCTTCTAGGTCCTGTTTCCTGTCAACTCTTCAATACGGAGTCACATATGTTAATCCTGTCACAAGCAAATGCAGCCTCACAGTCATAGACAAGGAAGCTTCTACCTACGAATGAAAATGACAATTTGAATTTGATGGCAATTCTTTCAAAACTCTGAAAACAGTTTGTATATAGAACCGGTATTCCTTAACTTTCAAAATCCTATAAAGTCACCCAACGATATCATAGGTGGTCTGTCTTGTACACTGTGTCTGCTGTTCACAAGCCACTGTTGTCAACTGGAAAGGGAGTTAAGGTAGAGAGCTTGCTTAACACATCCTGGGTGCAACAGCTGGTGCCACAAATTAGACAGGGAAAGACAGAGGGGAGGGAGGGAGGGATGCAGAGAGGGAGGAAGGTAAGGAGGGAGGGAGGTAAGGAGGGAGGGAGGTGGGAAGGAGTTCATACTGATATGCTTATCCATATGCTTGAAGAGATAAAACCATTGCTGAAATCAGTCTGCCCCCATGTCTATCCTCTGCTCATAGGCTTCTTCATGCATCCGTGGTAAACAGTCTTTTCTGGGTAGGGAAATTGTCGAACGCTTGGACCTCTCCTTTTCCCCTTTCTCAGAACACTCCCCACCAGCTGCAATGGCTCCTTCCAGTGCCAGGAGACCATGGCCCCAAACATTCGCACCTTTGCCAGGCTCTTACCCCACCTGACATGACTTCTTCGAAAATACTCTTATGCCTCATCATCTTTCTCCAGAATCTTCCACAGTGAATCTTTCACAGACCATGCTGTTTAAATTAATAACTTGTCTTCCAGCTTTCAAAGTATATAGTCACCGTTAGGCCTCACTGTAGTTTCTATTCCAGAACTGTTGTTGTTACTAATGAGTCTTATAGTACTAACTGCTTGTCTGTCTCCTGCGTGTCCATAATACTTATTTCTTTTATTCAATAGTACATTCTTGTTTCTCAGACAGTGCCAGCAGTGAGCTATTATTGGGAGATATCTCCTGGACAAATACATGAATGATACATAATTTAAAAATAAAACCGACTAAACATCCTCATGATCTGATGGTAATTGGTTTTAAAAAGACCATCGAATACAGTTCTACACGTTGAAACATAATGGTGTTTTTATTTATGTCATCTGCTTTGGACGTCAAACCAGAAGTTTTCTTTTTATTATGCTCACATGCCAGGTGCTGAGTCCATAACCAGCACAGGACCTTTTCTTCATAACTCTCTTTGCTCTGAGGCAAGAGAAGTACTACATTAGGATACAGGTAAATTCATAACTCTTTCCAGAAAAAAAAAAGAAGTCCAGAAAAAAATGTTAAACACAAATGATCTATGATTGCAGCCTTACAATATCTTCATCTTAAGTAATATCAATTCACATAAATTATAATGCAATTTTAACTTATAGAGAAATCCCTCCGCTGCGTCTGGTGAATGTTAATCTGAAATAAAACACTGTAGACACATTTGCTCTGAGTTGCGTATGCGTTTTACTCGAGCACACATTCGATGGCCATCCTTGCCTTTGACAAGCTGACTGCCAGATTTTACGGCTTTGAGTTTCTGTTACCTTACTCTTTCTTTAAGATACGACGTTATTACAATAATTTATGATTCTGTATCCAAGCTAGAATAAAAAGGCCTACATTCATGTTCATGCCTGCTACAGGGGGATTGTTTTCTAGCACTTTCAAATCCTGGATCACCCTGGGCATTGGAGATGGCTCAGATGCTCAGAGCACTGACTGTCATGGCAGAGGACCTGGGTTCAGTTCCCATGTGGTGGATCACAACCATCTGTAACTCAAATTTCCTGATATCCTATTTTCTATTCTCCTCTGCAGAATACTACATACAATATGCACAGACATACATGAAGGCAAACCACTCATGTGCATGAAAAAGCTATTCATCCTGCTGGGTGTGTGGTGGTGCACGCCTTTAATCCTAGCACTCAGGAGGCAGAGGCAGGCGGCTCTCTGTGAGTCTGAGAACAGCCTAGCCTACTGAGCTGAAGCACGATTAATAAAAGCTCAGACTCAGAAACTGGGGTTCAACCTGAATATCTGAAAAGTAAAACAGCCAATCCATGGCTCTTACCTCGACCTCAGTCTGAAAATGGTGATCCTGCCTCCAGGAATCTCAGAAGGAGACTGTGTGTTGAGAGCTGTTTCCTCCCATTTTATAATCCTCTCTAGAACTGGGATTAAAGGCATGTACCACCCGGTTTCTATGGCAACTTGTATGGCTACTGGGATTAAAGGTGTGTGATACCATAACCTGGTCTGTAAGACTGACCAGTAGGACTGTCTCACTCTCTCAGATCTTCAGGCATTCTTTATTTATTAAAATATAATTGAAATGCCACTACACAGTGCAAGTTCCAGGATAGGCTCCAAAGTTACACAGAAAAATCCTGTCTCAAAACACCAAAAGTTAAATAAAATAATCTATTCATAAATCAAGGCACTTCTCAGATACACTGGCAGAAACATTAGGAAAGAGGTTTACAGAAAAACAGGGGAGACTTTGCTTTAGTGTTTCCTGACAGTGCTCTTAACCCCTGTAGTTGGAAAGGGTTTTATTCATACACTACAAAGGATCAACTACGTGGTCACAAAGACATTGGGTTCCCTAGGAGGAGGATGATAAATGGCCCCAAGGAAATACTGCTCCAGACTTGGCAGCATTTTCACCTCCATCCAGTATTGAGGTGCTAATCAGTTAATCTGCCCTGTGGAAGCATCAAGGCCAGTTGTGTTTCTTTTCTGGAATACCTTCCACATGGTCCCTTGGGAGATGCTTGCTAACTTCAGTGCTTCTCTCTGTGCACAGCATTGCCTAGAAGATTAGCACAAAACAAAACAAAAACAAAAACAAAAATTAAAACAAACAAACGAAAACCAAAACTATATTCTGGCTACCAATTCCAGACATTCTTATTTCACTCTTTTACTTAGGGCAGAGCCTGAGACTCCAGCTTATGTGGAAGTGGGCCAACTGGAAGATCTTAGGTTTCTCTTAGCTTTTATTTTTTTCCCCATTGTTTGATTGTTTGTCCCTTAATCAATTTTGGAGAAGTAAAAGGGTTGTTGGTTTTTTTTTTTTTTTTGAATGAAACGTAATAGTATCAGGATATTGGGGCTCAGAAATTTCTTCTAATTATGTATTGTGTTTTCGACATATGCCTCAAGGTATTTTAGAATAAAAACAGTCTTCTGCCTTCTCACCCCAACCTTCTTCAGATCTAACATCTTTCCTTGGTATTCGTTTATCCTGGGTCTTAGGTGCCTTGCATACCCTTTCAACTGTTCTATGCAAATGGTGATTCATCATTAAGGTCCTCACTGTTTTCGGTTCCATCTGGTTTTACAAGTTAAGTTTCTTACTTTTGAACAGTGAATGAAACCTGGTGCTGTCATGCTATTTTATAAAACGCTTTGAATTTGAACAGAAATTGTTCAAAAATTTTTCAAGACCACACAAGAGGTTTTTTTTTTTCATTGTGTGCATCTGAAATATGCACCAGCACTGATCATCTAGTTAAATTGTAAAAGGAAACAGGATATCACTAATGGAAGGATTTTCACACAGAATAGTGAAGTCACCAGTGGAACTGTATTCCTTTCTGTGGGATACAATGTGTTTTTTTTTTGTTCCGTACTATCATTGTGTATACACCCAAATATATACTCTCTTTGTGTTGCTACCACAAAGGTGTACTCTAACTCACAAAAATATGGGCTTTGTATGATGATTTACTATGTCTTTTCAATAGGTCAGACCACCATATTTACTTAAGTTTATAAAATGATTTTTTCTGCATCTGTATTATTTAATAAAATATAATTGAGTCGAGTCTAAAATACTTATAATGTATATTATCAACATATTGTAGGAACTATGTCCTTTTTAAGTTTTTGCAGTAGATGAACAAATATCTGGTTTATATCTGGTCTGTGTGTACCTGCGTCAGAGAACATGGAGAAATCAGCTTAGAGGCTTCATCTCTCCGGTGGTGCTGGAAGGTGCCATGCACCCTGCAGAAAGAGAAAAGTAAGCATCAATTTCACCCAGCTGTGAACGCTGAAAGCTACAACTGCCCTGACAAGATATGTACATTGGCATTGGTGCAGTAGCGGCATGAATGTTATGAGACTAACCAACTGGTTTCTGATTGGCTTTAAGGCCCATTTCAGGAGAGGGGTCCGCCACCTGGCACTACTAAAGTGGCCAGGAACCTGTGGCCAGACAGGATATATATCACGGGGAAGGTACAACAATACTATTAGTAAGTAGCTAACTCTTAAATAATTTTTTGTTTTCTATTTCATGTTATTTCAAATATACTATATCTAAATGAAAATAAAATGTAATGAACTTTATCTTTTCCCTTCAATTGAGTATGATAAACTAACTTAATAACTTTAAATATGCAAACTGCTGGCGGCCATTTTTTATCATTCACCAATTACAGAGAAGCAAGAAGCTATAATCTGGAACACAGGAAGATTCCTCAGTAGAGCAGCTTGCTAATTCATATAGTAAGAGAAGAGTATTCCCCAGGCAGCATTTCTCTTTCGGGATACTCTCCATTGAGACATGTGCGTGAAAAGTGACTTCTTTAATCACTGCACCTAGAAAAGTGGAGACAAAACTGTCTTGAGGAAAGGCTGCCAGGTAACCAGCAACAGGCAGTTAGAACGAAGAGTGTGCAAACCAGGGTGAGGTCAGGAATATAGTGATGGCAAACTCGTGGCTGCCATAACAAAATAGTTACTGCTTTCTCTTTTTCCAGTAAATTGATACTACAATTAAATTTAATATTTTAAAGTTGTAAAATGCATTTAAGTAGTGTTTGTAGTATGATAAGGTAGCAAGGACAGTTTACCAATGATCTGTAACACGAAATCCATATTGTTAGGGTTGGAATGTTTCTTGTCTAAAACTCAAGGCCTTGGCAAGGTGATATTTCATGCGCCCCCATTTCTTATAAAAAGAAACCAAGCTTCCTTTTGATGTCCACTACAGAAAGACACTAGTCACTATTTTCGAGGCTGTAGCCACAGCGCCATCTTAGAAGCAGAATACAGCACTTGTCTAAGCCCAAAACATCCATTCCTGTGACCTTGAACGTCTGTTCCACCAGAGTTGAGGGAAATAAATGTACGCCATATAAAAAATCCTGTTTCTGTTATTTTGTCATAGCCACGTGAAGCGGATTAAAACCAAGTCCTTATTCTGTACGAACTTTTTACTTAAATTAACTTCTTTAATTTTTGCATAATTAATTAAAGTTTTATTATTTCACACAGAGGAAACTGAAGTTTTTTAAACTAGAGATACAAGGCTAGTAGATTTGTTGGTCACTGAATTATTAATCATCTTATTGTACATGGCTATTCTTTCCCAGGAGGGCATTTTTTATTTTCTTAAAAAAAAAAAGGATGTTGGAGATTATTTTAAAAGTTTGAAATTGGAGGTAGAGTTATAAATATAAATTAATCACAGCTTTTGACATTGCCCTATTTTTCTATCTTGTATATATGCAGGTACGTCTGTAAATATTTACATTACAGTTCAGAGTCAAAGTGAAGATGTCTTTGTTGGAGGAAACACAGAGAAGGAAAATGCATCATGCAAATGCACCCTTAATGGGCAGTACATTTTGAGTTCTGAAAGGAGGAAAAATTTCGGGACCAGATAGAGAAAATAGCAGCTATAAATTCCCACAATTGTGAAAGATTTTGGGAAATTATGTTTCTTTGCATTTGGATCCTGGAGGTAAAATATAAATAATATTTGAAATAGAAATGTTTTCAAAAGAAGAACCACTTTGGTTGTTGTTCACGCACTAATTTGTTAGTGTTGTCGGAGTTGCACTTCCATGGTTGCTCACGACTGTAATTTCAGTTCCAGGGGACGGGGTGGCCTCAGCTGATCTCCATGGGCACTAAGCATGCTTATGATACACAGAAATACATGCATGCCCAACATTTATACACAGAAAATAAATAAACCTAAAAATTAAAAAATTAGAATAGTCTAATGTTTACCTATGCTAGGGTTTTCCACATTCTTTTTTTAAAGGTGTATTTGTGCATGTTTCACCAAACTTGGTGGTTTATGTTTACAATACACGGCATAAATTCCCTGAAAAATGTCTAGATTACCATCATAAACTAAGCAACACCATTTGTAGCACTGACTTACCTGTGTTGCTGGTACATTCTTAGTTTTTCTGTGACTAAAATAAGTTTTCTTTGTATTCGTTAACTATTTTTTCTAAGTCTCTTAGATCTATTAATTTTCCTTTTGAATAGATGACTAGTGAACTTGGTAAATTCAAATAGGATTTTCATTTTCTTCAGCTTTCTATTGGTGGCCCGTAATATCTCTTCTAAAGAATTCTCTACTTATCTCTTGACTTTCTCACAGCAGGATATATGTTTGTTTTCTCTTTCACTTCATAATGAACTTTAAAAGCCACAGGCTTTTTTTTTTTTGCCCAACCCTCTGTGGTCAGGGAGCTGATATTGGAGCTGATATTCTGACAAAAACTTCACCATGTAATTGTAATAAAAGTGGTTAAAAACAAAGGCTTTTCAGCTTCTTATTGTTAGTATGTTTACATGTGATCCAGGCCAACTGTAAGGAAATATAGAGCTGGAAAAGCCAGGAAAACAGATAATAGCTTTGATAACAGATAATATCTTAACCAAGGAAACATACCTGTGCAAGTTTGATTTTGGGCAAGGACTGCTGTGTTCACGTCCCGCGTGGACAAAGGCGTGTTATTCCAAGGAGAGATTGCGAGCTGTGACCAGAGTGCCTTACAAGGATCAAAGTGATGTAGGATCTGTATGACACCAGATGACCACCAATAGTAGCCCGCAAACAACACGACCCTGTGTCAGGAGAAGGTCTTATTCAACTGAGTTCTAATTTTGACTGGGTCCCTCAGTACTATTGTGACTTTGGCCGTGTTCTGTAGGGTATTAATTTCTTTCTGTAATTTTAGTAGCTAATTGTCCCGATCCATGTACTGGGTCAGTAGGTCAAAGTCAAGGTGTTGGCACGAGTGTGTTTCTTTTGGAAATATTAAGAATGAGTGTGTTTCCTCACATTTCCAGCACGAATTGACTGCAGCTTACTTCCCTTCCTTTAGTGTCTATGTCAAGATCAGTAGCGGGAGGTAGACGTGTTCCTAAACTTTTCTGTAGTTCTACACCACCGATTTCTTTCTCCCCTCTACTTTTATTGAGACACGGTCTTTTCTATAGCCCAGTTGGCCTAGTTTTCAGCATGAAGCATAGATGGAGACTGCTCGTTTGTTCCTGGCAGCCGAGACCTGAATAATCACACAGAAGGTATATTAATTACAACACTGCTTGGTCTGGTAGCTCAGGCATCTTATTAAATAACTCTTACATCTTACATCAGTCTACCAGTCTATCCAGAATAAAAAGACATTGTGACATTGTGCTACCCTACACTGTGGACAATTCAGGGATTTGAAGTCTTCTTTTCAATTCAGCCTATTAGTGATCTGAATTCCCCTTACGCAGCATCATTCCCAAGGCCTTAGATTAATCTGTTGCCATTTCCTTTGGAGTCATTATTCTGCCTGTTACACTGAACGTTTATTTGATTCCTTAGTTGTAGTAAATATTTTTGAGAAATTCCACCAAAAGGGAAAATTTGTGAAATGCCTGGTTGCATGCCTGGTAAGGTACACTGTAAGAATTCAGTTATTGGTACCTGCCATGATTTCTTATTTTCAAATTGCTTTTCTTATTACAGCCTCAATTTCTTGCTTACTCTACCACATGTTTTTTAAATCAATCTATATTTTCTCCAGTGATTAGCCATTTCAACATATTTGTACACTAACAAACATATATGCAAGGATTCTATATGCTAGAGATTGTGAAAGTTTAAAATTTTAATTCCTTATAAGAAGTGTTCCTTAAAGCACCCCACAGCTTACTGTTTGGCAATCTAATGGCTCCTGTTGCCAGATTTTTACATCATTACCTTCCAAACGTGAACCGGCCACAAAAATACCTGGAAGTCTTGCTAAATGTAGACTTCATGTCCATTCTCAGTGTCTTACTGGGCAGGATAGGAAAGGACTCAGAAGTCCTATTTCCAACATGTTTCCAGTGACTGTTGATGTGACCTTTCAGGGACCACACTTTGAAGGACTGCTCTAGAAACATCTGTGAAGAAAAGGGGGACCTCCCATCCCTTGCGTAGTTAAACTTGTCTCTGAATCTTTAACTAAGAGCTACCCAGACACTGCAAAGAGCAGAATAGTGGCTGAAAATGACAAACTTTAATGGAAATGCATAATTTTACTCCCTGGAATATATATCTGCCCTGAAAAGTAGTGCTGTTTTGAAGAAGAATGTGCTGTAACAGCATGTAGTTATCAGGGTATCTGCCTAAATGAGAAAGAGTGGCTGATCAAGACTCCCGTGGGATTTGCTGGGTTTTCCATCTTTTACCAATCAGTCGAGCAGGCTTTTCTTCAGTTGTGAAAATTGTAAAACGGAATGGTTCCATCTGAGCTTGCCTCCGCTTCACAAATCAAGCGCCTTCTAATAATTCTGTCTTGCAGTTACTAAACATAGTGCCATTATTTTGCAACGTGACATTTATGCAGCATAAAGATACTTCATTGTTATATAATGCATGAAAAACAAAATGTGGGATTAATAATGTTGGACACATCCTTGAAATTGCCCTTGAATTATAGTGGCATTTCCCATCTAACGATTTCTGTCATGTTTAACCTGAGATTGCTTTGATAAAGAGTCCTGTGTAAGTTTTTAGAACTTCTTTTGTCTACATGAAATATGTTAATGTGACACAGGTTCACGTTTTCCAAGCTTGTCTATGTGGTAGGAGGCTGAGACTGTAAAGGAAGGACAAGAGCTCAAATATGTCTCATTAAGGCCTTCAGGTGTGTTATTCAAAAATTATGGATTAATTGATCTCTTAAAAAACACGAGTTTGAAAAGATGTTTAATGTCATTGCATTGATTGAATAATAATAGAAAATCAGATGCATTGTTCCCATAATTTGATTTGGGGACCATTGAAACTGTACAAATCATGCATTCTCTTTTAATAGTTCTGTAATCAGACTGGACTCAGATTTTTATAAATTTGATTTGTGACTCATTTCCTTTAAGAGAGACACACGTAATGAATTGTATTTGGTGTAATGTGAATGCTGATTAGAGTGGAGTGTATTCTTAAGGTAATAGAGCTGGATGCTTCTGGATTCTGAAACAGACACTGCTTCTAGAAATGTAACGTGAACAGGGATTTCCAGGTAGATCATATTATAATATATTCCTAGTGCATACAGATAGATTATTTAACATTCTCCTTTAAAAATGAATGCCTTGCCATTCAGATCTACCTCCAGAAATCTCTACTAGAGCCTACAAATACTCACTTACTATGCTGTTTTTGATGGCTCAGATGATTCAAACATTTGGAGGAACTGGTTACAGCCATGATGCTCATGAGTGTGGTAGGAAAAGACATTGACATTTGGGATTCAAACGGGAACCAGAAGACACTATATATTTTTGAGAAGAAAGAAGAAACATGGTTTGAGATTTTGACAGTGGACAGGGAATTTGATATTTTTAATTTAAACTTAAAAGCACTAAAATGATATCTGCTAAATTTTAAGAATTACCATTTTTAAAGGTAGGTTCATTAAATGTATGCTAACCATGTGTTAAACATTAACTGACTGTAAAATAGGAAAGAAAACATAGTTCAAGGTTTTAAGAAGAAATTATATTGCCTTCTAGTGTTTATAAGTTAATACAGCATTGTTTATTCTTTTAAGTGTTTCAATGGTTTGGTTTCATCACCTGTGATGATGAGAGAGACTATTGGAACTTGCAAGTCAAAGTAGACCGGAAACCACAAAACCTGTGATTTGATTGTCATGCATAGTGAACCATATGTCTGATTAACCATTACTTTCTTTGCTTTATACTTCTCTAAATTAGATAGTTCTTAAAGAACCCAAGCAAGATTCATTAAAACAGCAATAGAAAATATTTGAAAATTTTTCTCTACAAAATTGAACTCATAGAGGATTTGGAAAAAGTCTAGATTAACTTTTATAGTGGCATCTCAAAAACATACAGTTGTAATCTTCAAAAAAAACCTGCCAATGAAGCATTCTTTAAAATATTATTTAGTGTGTTGGTATTCTTTGTGTGTGTATGTATGTGTTTGTGTGTCTGTGCCAAGTAATGTCTCTTGAGTTGCAGTCATATTGAGAAAGAAAAACAAGAATCCAGAATGAAAACAACCAATGAACATACAATAAAATAAAAGCCACCTGTGTGGAAGCCAAAATAGTGAAGCCCTAAGACGGGAGGGGTCAGAGCCTCAAGCTTAAGAATCATCTTTGTATGTATTAGTTATGCAGCCTGTCTTGGTTATAAGGTTCCCCAGCATTGGGTGAAGAAACAGTGTATCAGTGGGATGATAGGTGACTAGGATATAAGACAATACATGGAGCAGGTAGGTCATAGAAATTTGATTGAAATGAGACTGGTTGTAAAATAACTCCACGGTAATTACGATGAAATTAAACATTGAACAAATGAGAGACTAGGGAACTGGTCAAGAGCACTTATTATTTCAAAGGTCTTGGGTTTGCTTCCCAGCACCCACAGGCTTTCTCATAATCAGCAGTTACCAAAGTTGAAGGGCATCTAACAGGCTGTCATGTGGTGCACATAATACATGCAGGCCAAACATTCATAGAAATAAGTGAAATAAACTTAAGGCCATTTAATCAGGAAAAAGGATGCAAACACTTTATTAAAAAAGTAGATAAAAATAGATTCAAAGGGAATGTTAATACCATAGATAAAGATGAAGATGAGGGAATGAGATCCAGGCAGGTAGGCCGAGCTGTGGAGTTGACCATGGGAAAACAATGGTCAACTTATTTACCAAGAAAGTGGGAGAGAAGAGAAAAAGTAGTGATGGTCCACAATTTTGACTCTGCAGAAAATAGTCAAGGGCCCTGTTATCTGGTTTTCCTAACGTAGATTGATAAAATTCAAAATAATGGGCTTTGCTGAAATCTGAGAGGCTGAAGAATAGAGGCCAGGATGAGCAACGGTCCCAGGTGACCAGCGTCCAGAAAGTGATGTAATGCAGCCTGAAGGCTGACTAAAATGTGAAAGAAGAGACTTATTTCCCACCTTTGTGCAGGGCAACTGGGGCTGTTGTCCTCCTGAACAAATAATTGTCCAGCTCCCCAGAATAGGTGCTACACAGAGCAATAACTGGAAGAGGATACCATGGTGGCAGTGCGTGGCCAGCAGTGCCTTCTGGGATTGGCCGCTTGATTCTCACACACGACCAGTGCAGTTCCAGCAAAGCTTTTTTTCTGCTTCATTAATGCATAAGTGATAAAGTCAGATTTTAGTTGCCCTTGTGCAAATTTGGTTAGGAGACACAAGGAGTGTCCCTTGTAGTCTGTGTATGTGTAGAGAGTACTGGTGTGTAAACTCAAAGAGTAAGGCCTTTCCTTTCTTCAGCCGTCAATCCTTAATGAACACGAAGTATGACACCTCACATACATCATTGGATTTAAGATATTTAATGACGTTTTCTGTAGTCTTCTTTATTGCTGGCAATAACTTAATACCGAAAAATTTAAGATTAATAGTATGTGTGTGTATTATATATAAAGGTTTAATATATATATGTAACACAACACAATGTACATCTTTTCCAGTAATAAGGACTTGATGCTTGGCTAGGTACTTATTTTGTACGACCTTACAGATTTACAGTCAGTCCAGGTTTCCTGGTCCCAAAGGGAAGATGATGCTTTTGACCTGCTCTGTCTGTAATAATTATCATAAAGGTTCATAGACGTTACAAAATGTTCTATAAACATGTCTTTTCTTTCTTTGTTTTTAAATTTTAAATGGTATACTTTGATATTTTTACTTTTAAGATTTTACTACATTTCCCTCTTCCCTGTCTCCCTTCAAACCCTCCCATATACATACCTTCCCCACTCTTCTTCAAGTCTGTGGGGTTTTTTTTGTCACTGATTGTTATCGAATGCATATTTATATACATGTAAATACATATATATTCTTAAATATAACCTGTTCAGTGCATATAATGGTACTTGGATTCATGTTTTCATGGCTGATCATTTGGCATTGGACAACCAGGTAGTGTTCTCTTCTCCAGGGAAGGTTATCTCTCCCATTTTCATCCTTCCTCAGTTGCTATGGTTCTTTGTATAGGATTCTGGCCTTATAGACTTTTCTAATTTGCACGTTCATTCGTATCATCATTGTTAAGCTCAGGTATGGATGGTCGTGTTGTCCTGATGTTAGCTTCTGCTGTTACTAGGAGACACCATTTCACAACAAAGTCCCTGATTCTTTGGGTCTTACAGACTTTTTGACCTGTCTTTTGCATAGTTCCCTGAGCCTTAGGTGTGAGAGTGTTTTGTAGGGGTATTCACCAGGCTCCACAAACTCTGCATTTTGTTTGGTTATGGTTTTCTGTGATTGTCTTGGTTTGTTGCAAAGAGAAGTTTCCATGGTGAGGAATGAAGACTCGACCTATCTGTGGGTAAGAAGAAATGTTTATAGATTATTAGTGGTTATCCTGGTTTAGTAGATGAGTAGTTAGCAAGATTTTCAGTGTCAAGCATGATTCTCATGGTGGGTGGGTCCGATTAGAGAGCTTTTGGTTCCCACCAAGGTTTGTGTGCCAGTCCTAAACACATCTTTGTTATAATATCACGTAGATTTTTGTAAAGTACGTCACTGTGTTTTGCCCTTCCAACTCTGGTGAAATGTGTTCTGATCTTTAGAAATATAGTTCACAATGGGAAACATTTATTCTTTCATTTAGCACCTTTAAAAGAAAAGGCATTTGAAGCAAGGTAACATTAAAGACTAAAGGTAGAAGGTTGTTGTGTTTATTAAAACAAAGATGGGTCAGTATCTATGCTCAAGTCAATTTGTATGACTGGTTCAAGATTTGTTGGCAAGGCTGAGTCCTAAGTATAGGGGTGAGGATGATGTGCTGAGTGTAGGGGTGAGGATGAGGAAGAGAGCTTTGCATTCTTAGTATTTTCTCTTTTGACATTGGAAGACACCTTGTAAGCACCAGATGCCCACCTTAAGATGTGCTCAAAGAATGAGAAACGGTCATAATTTGATTTACTGAATTAAGTAGAAATTTTGTTTTGAAATAAATGTTGAAAATATAAAACGCCAAATGAAGTCAGAATGTAAAGATCTGTAAGTGCTAGGTCAGTAAGTTCAAGACTAGGGAAGGAGTGAGGGAAAGAGTAGGTGTGGAATAATGAATATCTACAGGCAAATATAATTTATTATTATTATTATTATTTATTAGCCACATATAACTATATGAAATCAGGAGAACTTGTAAGTAGACCACTGTAGTTTAATTGTTTAAAACTAGCTACCCATTTTCTTAAGTATCATTGATCTTAACTTTGGTGTGTGTATATGTTTGTGCGTGCAGACACGTGTGCATGTTCCATTTATGTATTTTGTCTGTGTTCCCGAATCTGAAAATGATAGTTAAAGAATAGCCATCCTGGATTAGAACACTGAAGATAATTCCATCCGCCAACTGATGCTTAGAATTTGCACCTGTTAACTAATTATTTCTACACAAAGGTACATGCATTTTATGACTCCTCTCCAAAATAAAAACCCTGCTCTCTTTGAGACACAAGAGGAATGAGCTAGCTTCTATATGGCCCCCTAATTGTGAAACTATCGTCTGCCTTCTCTCATGGATTGTTTTCTTAGCTCTCCTATACAACTTGTGCTACCCAGTCAGTACCTCCCTCCCGTTTGTTCACTGGCTCAGGCTTCGTTCAGGCTTTGTCCTGCATGGCCTTGTGTCACCTTGTCAGTTTTTAAATTGATTGGGCACCCCTGAGGGGAAATGGTGCGTGAAGGACGTGAGCATTCTGGATGCCAGCGTAGCTATGGCGTGAGATGAGGGACAAGCAAGTCAAAGGCAAGCTTGGTCCTGGCAGAAATCTCCCTCCAGGAGGGGTCAGGCTGCTTGCCTAAGGGAAGCCTGTGTGACTTTAACCCCGAGCGCCAGTGAGGCTTGCCGTACTCCTTGCAAGGGTGTACTGCCAGCCTTGCTTGTATAAAATCTGATCTGTAGTATCTGATCTTGTCATAATCTCCCTACTTTATCTAATCTTCCAGGAGCTGCTGCATTCACAGATCACCACCTGCTATTCTTTTAATTCTAATCGCTGTATTATTTCCTCTCCCTTCTTAATCTCACAAGTTGCGGTATAATAACTCCGTGGCATCTATACACCCTCCCCCCCTTTTTTTTTTGGTAAAAAGCAATCACAGTTCTTCCTACAGGTATCTGCTAATTAATCTTTACAGGATCCCTGTGAGTTAGACAGCTGGATAGGGCATACCACACACAGGCACCAGACTGAGCAGTTCCTCTATTGTGATAGAGGATTATGATTATGCCAAAATGTTTATTCACCAAGTACATAAATTTGTAAAGATGGATGTAAGCTTATTCCCTGGGCAAAATATATGAACATGTTTACGGCATAAAATTGCAATTGTAAAGCAAGCTTTATCTGCTTTAATGTTTAAAGAATTGCTCCAGATCTGTGCACTAAACCTCCGGTGAATAGCTTCTTTCTACTGTCTTGCCTTTGGGGAGTGACAGGACACAGTAAGCTAGAGAACTGGGACTTCGATGAGTGGCAAACTAAGATTCCGCATAGCGTTTCTTGTAGATTGCGGGTAGCTTCTATGGTCTTTAGGAACTCATACACTTGTACATAAATCACTGGAGTAATATCGTTAGTGGTTTTTGATGATAGCTTGATAACAGGGTATGGAAATCTGGTCTGGTGTTGTATGCTTTGTATAGAGTTTGGTGTGGTTCTTCTGGATCTCAGCCCTTAACCCTGGGTTACAGCCCCATACTGGGTACGTGACTGAATGTTCAGAGTCTGGAAAAATTGGTCAGCAGTAAACTGCATGGTAACTTCAAACTCAAAACCAAACCCATAATGACTATGCACGCCACTTGGGATGAAACATCAGCCTTTATGTGGATGTTGGATATCCAATACAAGTCCTTACACTTGGATTTAAGCACTTTACTGGTTGATTGCTGTAGAATGGGTTTTTAAGTCATGTTACATTTGCCTTTGCTGTGGGAAAATTGTTTTAATGGTGCAAAGATGTGTTACATTCTTTATATTGCATTTGTTTAACTCTGTGATGCTGTGATGCTTTGTCTGTCTAAAACACCACATTGTCTAATAAAGACCTGAAGAGTCAGTAGTGAGGCAAGAGAAAGGATAGGCGGGCCTGACAGGCAGAGAGGATAAATAGGAGGACGAATCTGGGAGAGAAACAAGCGGAAGAGGACATCATGGGCCAGCTACATAACAAGTCATGGAGAAAGAAGTAAAGAAAGGGATACAGAAACAGATAATGATAAAAGTTCGGAGGCAAAAGATAGACCAGACGATTAATGATAAGAAAAAAAACTGTCTAGAAACAAGCCAAGCTAATGCCGGGTATTTATAAGTAATTAGCCTCCTTGTGTGATTAATTGGGAGCTGGGTGGCAGGCCCCCAAAGAGACAAAAGACTAATTAATAAACAAACAACAACAACGGATACACCTGCCTACCCTCAAAGATGTTCTTGTCTTTTCTTTACTTAAGGCAGTTATATTGTTCTCCCCCCCCTTCCCTTTGATTTCTTCCTATCGTACATTTTGGAAAAACTCTCAACTCTTTGATCCTTAGTCAAAAACACACAGATAAACAAGTTAGTTTCAGCAGTGACTTCTGGGTATCTTAGAGAAACCTGAGAGCTCTAAGAAAATTGAACTTGTGGATCAGTAGGTGGCCAATGCTCTACATGTCCCTGATTCAGGGTCTCATTCGAGAGGGATGCTCAGTGGGTCTCAGTGAGTGGAGATGGGGAATTTTCATCTGCGGTCCAGGGGCCCTGGAGATGGACTGAATCTTATGACTGAGGTGCATCTTCATGTTAGCTGCCTATGGACCACGGCAGTAGAAACTTAGGGGAACACTGGTGGAGTTACAACAGAGCCTGCATGCTCAGAGTGCAATTGGGAAAATAAGGTTACCATTCTCTCGTCCTCAGGGGCTTTGCGTTTGGTCTTCAACTCCCTTTAACGTTCGACTGTTTCATGTGTGACAGTGAAAACGAGGATACTGCTTTCTGCATAAAATATACTTTAAATATGGATATTCAAAAACTGAAAGACAAGATTATTTTGATTCCCCTTGGACCCTAGAGCTCAGTCAATACCCCTGCCTGTGATTTGTTTAGAGACATTCTTGTCTTGGCTGCCTGTTCTAAGCTCATTCTGCTTTCTGCTCTGCCAATCTGCCCTCTGACCCTTGACCAGTTCAGCGGGGTTCAGCACATGTCTCCTGTCTGTGGGGCCAGCTCAGTGTCAAACTGTCTTTGTATATTTGTGTAGAGAAGTAATTGGTGCTTTGTCCCCTAATGTGGCCCTGTGTCACAGTGTCAGGTTTCTTTTGCCTCCTATGATCCTTGTGAAGGGTCAAAACGTGGGATTAGTGTCACCCAGACCTCCACTTGGAAGTTCAACTTACTCAATTCATGACATATATCGAAGGAATTATTTAAGCATATGATACACGAAGTATCAGAAAATTATCTAGATTTTAGTATGAACACAGTGTGTCTCCCAGGGTTTTCTGAATATATACATGCAATATATATATATATACAGTTTAAATAAAACATTTAAAATTTTAAGATGTTTTATTGTCATAAGATTTTTTTACCTTATTTTGACATTATTGTGATTATAATTTTCTAAAACTGAAAAACATGCTCATGTAACTGACACAACCAAAATATCTATTTGAGTCCTATTTTTGCTTAAATTTAATGGATTATTTCTTTTTTTAAAATGTATACTTACGGGGTGTATATATTTGTGTAAGCCACATGTATGCTCAGGCATGCAGGGGCCATAACATGTCTATCATCTCTGCTCTCTCTTTTCTCCTTCTTTTCTTCCATTCTTTCTTTCACCCCCTTCTCCCACCCCCCTTTTCTTCCTCCTAGTCAGAGATAATTTTAAAAGCCTCCCTGCCTGATGGCCTTTTCTAGCCTGCTGCTAACTATTGCTTACTGATATTCTGTTCCTGGGATGGTGGGGTATGGCTGGATGGAATGCGATGGTTGTTGATTAAAGAAGTGTGAGCCTTGATCCATGTGGGTGCTCCTCCTCTTACAGCAGTAAAAGCACTAAAAGTTGCTGGTTGGGGTGGGAAAGCTGTGTAGCAGAAACGTCACAATCATTCTTGCCAAAGTCAATGGCCTCCTGGAGAACACAGCTCTGTCTTTTCCTTGTGTTTAACTCTGAAATTCTGTTTCAGGGGACACTTGGTCAGAATATTTTCCGCAATTTCAGTGAAAGAGCAAGAAAGGAGAGAGAGAGAGAGAGAGAGAGAGAGAGAGAGAGAGAGAGAAAGCCTTTGCCTTCTCTATTTACTTGGCCTCTGACTGCACTGATTCCTACCTGTGTGCTGACGCTTGTACAGATTTAGCTGAAGATCATGCTGTAGTCCCCTGAGAAAAGTCAGTCATTGGGGGAACGAATCCATTTTCTTTGGGTCTTTAATTAAAAGTGTTTAATACTGAAGTACCTGTTGCTTTTTCATTTTCTCAACCACTGTGAATCAATAACTTTCTATTTTTTCTTGATCTTGGGCCTGATTTATATTAATTTTTTGTCATTAATTAGAATCAACCTGAACCACATTTCAAGAGTAGCGCAGGTTTCAGCACTGGACAGTTTTTCCAAGTGCCCGTTTTCTTTCTTCTCCTCCTTCTTCATTTTTAATTTGTCCTCAGTAGAAACGTGTGCTTTTCCCCAGGGATTGGCCTCATTTTCAGCTCTGTTTAATCCTCCGTGCGATGGCCACAGTGTGAGCTACTTCTAGCCTAAGTAAGAGCTTGGGATGGTTAATGACTGTGTGGGAAAGCCAAACACATGGGCCTGTCTGAAGGGAAACCATATCAAACCAGTCCCATTTCTCCTCCCATCCTGGACCCTTTGCTTGAAACCCCTTCCTCGACCATCTTATCCCTGATGAGAATTATCCAGTTTTTTGACATCTGAATTTGTTCAAGTATAACAAGATCACTGAGCAGAGAAGCCAGGAGGATTGTGTAGGAACTGAGACTTATTTTGTTAGATGTATCTCATTATCTTAGCTTAAGGATTTTTATCCTCATTTTCTCAGCCGGTGCACTAATCATTCTTTAGTTTGTTTTTGATAAACGTTTGCTCGTTCCATTCTGTACCAAGGGTGAAAAATGTTGATGGATAGACTGAGTCTAGAAACCAGACTTGCAGCAGGTTGCAGTCACTTTTTGGTAGCTTAACCATGTCTTAAGCAAATGTTTCCCAGCATTGAGGATGGGCTGGAATGACGTCGTTATCTGACTCTCACACAGCGTTTCCTTTCCAGGTTGTTCTGACATGGCTGGCCTTCCTTTAGGAATAAAGAAAACAAACTATTCATTTAAAGGAGAAATAGAATTTCACCATGACTTGACTTGGAAATACAGGTTATTGGGTGTTTCGTTAAAACTCTTTACACTTTTTAAAAGATGTTAGAGGGTTTTTTTTTATCTCTAATTTCTTATGTATTGCTCATTTTTATTGTTTTTAGCATAATTACACAGCACACTCTATTGTTCTGCCATTCATTCCAGATACTCTTCTACGCTGCAGAGAAAAGCTGGGTTCTTTCGCATGTCTTCTTCCTATTTTAGGGTCTTATTCTTGCTTGGACTAGGAGCCTGGAATTAATTTTAGCCTAAGCCATTGACTGAGTTCAATCCATAAATCTTGCTAGAATGTTATTCTAACCACACAGAAATGGATGTGTGTCCTTTCCCCAACCTTTACTTCCCTGGTCAGGAGTCAGTTTTGAGCTCGGCTGCCCAAGCCCCTCATGTGCTCCTAGCTCCTTTATTGATCCTCCTTCAGAATCCTTCTCTATTATTACTATTTTTAGAGTCAGGGTCAGCAAGAATATTGTTTTGAGAGATCAGGTCACATATTTCATTAGGATGACGTATGTTTGTGTTCTGACCTCTCTCCTCTAAGTTGATTCCCAGTGTTTTGGCTCTTAGTGCTCTTAGATGCCGGATCCCTAACAGAGGACACAAGATAATTTTTTTTGGGTGGGGGGGTTGGTTTTTGTGTTTGACACTTTCATAGTTTGTCAACAAAATCAAAAAGTGATATAAATTGACAACTGTTTTCACAGCTGTGTTATTTTCTCTGGTAACGATATTATGACTCTTAATTTAAAAGATCCATCCAACCAATTACTTTGATTTATACTTCAGAGATGCTTTTATAACGCTTATCTCCAGGTTAAATGTTCAGCGTACATTTTGTTGAATTGTTTGCTCTGCGAGCTTGAGTAGAAAGCAGACGTTTTTGAGAGACCTGTTCAGAGTGCTGCAGCTGTGCCTGGTTATGTACGACAGACTGTTTAAGCTGCAGGACCTTGACTGTCTTTGCACAGAGAAGATGTAGAGAGAAACCTCCATGCCTGCAATTGTGCACTCTGCAAATGGGGATTCACCTTTTGTACTAAGACCAGAACACTCAGTTAAAAAAAAAGTTTAAAAATATATACACAGTTTGCTGAAACAAACTTTAACGAATTTGTTGAAACATACAGATCTGAACTGAAATGTCAGTTTGGATCCTTTTCAAGGAGCCATCTTGATAGGTGTCTAAAGGGAAGTCATGTTTGGACTGGGTTATTTGAAAGCCTATCAAGTTTTCTTCCCCGATATTATCCAAAACGTCTGCCCAAGGAAGACATTTCTTCCTGTGGGACAGGCAGAAGGACCAGGGCAGCTAGTGTCCTGATGGTATGGATGGCCTCGCCAAATCAGATCACACTGTGAGCTGGGTGCTGCATTATTGCTGCAAAGTTTTGAGCTTGTGTATGGGTATCTAATATGATATTTTTAAATTTTTATCATGAACATGTTTGAATTTTTTAAAAGGTTAATATGTCCTTGAAGCCATTATTCATCTTTCCTGGGATGGAATTATAAACAAAGAAGGAACATCTCTACAGAAGCAAGCATTTCTTAAAAAAAAAAAAAAAAACAAGAATTTGATTCTTTGCAACTTGTTTTGAGATTAAAGACAATGTTTTTGATATTTTATGTAAAAAAATTGGTAGATAAATGTAGATATAAATTTGTGTTTATGTTACTTAAAGGTAGCATAAAACTTTATGTTATCAAATAGAGGGTTGTTTCTTTTTATTGATTGATTTAATCTATTGATATCTGTAACTAAAGCATACTATCACACATTAGGATGCTCTAAATAGTAATCAGCAGTTAATGATTAAATGTTTAATATTATCTTGGATATATGCCCGAGTCTACCTTCTCACTGAAACAAGTGCTACACAAGGCATGGTTTATATGCATATTGCCCCCATTTTAAAGAATTGATTGAGTTATTAGTTCCTTCCAGTCCCTACAAAAACAAAACAAAACAGAACAAAGACTATATATCACAAATACTATATATCACATGGAGTAAGATCACTTTGAAATCTTAAGAATTATTTATAGCTCATCAAGTGCAAATTGTTTATTTTCATGAAATTTGAGTATTGAACAGACTTTAGGAAGCATTTTGCCCTGCCTTTTTATTGTCTGAGCTCACATGATTGGAGTCCAGTGGGAGTGTTCCGCCTAGTGATGCTGTGTTCTTCATTTCTGATGTGTTAGAAGTCAGAGCACCATCCCTTGGCAGGGCATCCATGTGTTTTTGTGTTTGGCCCTGTCTCTTCTGGTAGTATCTATTGCAGTTTCGGAACCCTGAAATACATATTAACCCTCCTGTTGTTGAGGTCATCCTTATTCCTTGTATGTCGTGTAGAGTTGAGCATTCTATTCTTTATTTGAGGCCATCCTTATCCCTGTATATGTTGTGTAGAGTTGAGCATTCTGATCTTTATTTCTAAGCCTTCAGCTTCCAATATTCTGGGTTTGGGTTTCGTTGTTCTTGTTTTTTTTTTTTTTTTTTTTTTTTTTTTTGTCTTTAATATTTGGCCTCTCAATAGAAACTATTTTAAAAATAATATTGTAGTGCTTCCCATAGACCTTGGCTTTATCCTTTATAGTCCAGCAGGCCCTGAGTGAGAATCCACTGCAGGCTTTTGTTCTCTTTTACTCTTTCTGTGCAACAATTCGCAATTTGTGATTTGTTTATAAATAAACACATCAAAACAAGCAAACAACACACAGACACACACAAAGGTGAACAGTTTGTTTATTTCAGCGTCTGAACCCTCTGCTCCACATTGAAAAAGTAAACATGGCTGTTACAGTCCATATCACAAATCTTTTTAGGATGCAAAGCCAGAGCATGCGGTTCCTGGAAAGTCAGTGACCGTGAGCGTGGCCAGTGAAACTTCCGATCATCCCCTCCAGGAAGCGGACTATCTTCCTGGTCAGTGTGCAGGAATGGTTAAAGTGGACCAGTTTTTGTGATGGGCATTATTGGTGAAACACGGTAATCTGCGTGGTTAGTGTAACATACCTCAGTGTGTGGCAACAGAAACACGCAGGGCTCAGAGCGTATTGAATTAGAGTGTTAGAAGGTGGTTTTCTATTGAGTAATTTGAGTTGAAGGAATTTGCCAGTGGTAATAGACTCTGTTGGTTTATACTGTTTTTGTTTGTGGTTTAAACCAGAATACTGTTTTCTGAGTTCTTTTCCCCCTTCTCCTTGATGATCTAAAATAACACAGAAAGACATGTGTTTCAGTCAAGCAAAGTTCATCTTCCTACATGGTTCTTAGAGTGACACTTCTCTTAACTTACAGGGGACTTGTTTTTAATTTTTTTCTGTTTTTATTTTTGAACCACCTGTTTAGACAGAATAAATATATTTTCATGACTACTTATGTGACGATCAATGGACCCGCCCAACATTTTTGATCTGCCTGCGAATACCAGTGATTGTTTCTGCAGGCCATCTGTCTGTGGGACTGTGGCATTCTTTAAATTTATTCAGCAGCATCGTAAATACCAGGAAACAGTTTATTTTAAGTGGGCAGTGAACTTTAAAGTGCTCACGCAAACGGTTTCCAGCTGAGTGTCATGATGCATGCCTGCAGTTGTAACAGGAGGATCTCAAGGAAATGGTCTGGGCTCTCCAGAAAGTTCTATGGAAGCCTGGGTTCCAATACTGCGACCAGCTCACTGAACAAAATGAAAGCAAAGTAGCAAGTACACAGAGCTTTCCTATTGAGTTTTATAAGCACTCTTGCATTTTTAGGCCCAGACTATACTTAGTAAAACACTAAATTTATAGATGTCATTTTTCTGACATTTTTGAGAGCGAAATCATCTTAAAGGGCTGGAAAGTGGAATTTTTTTTATCAAGGACAAACTTTTGACAGGTGAAATCAGGCCTTTGTTCTGTGGTGTCAGAATGAAGTTCCCCCTGAAAACTAAAAATATCAGCCAAACAATATTTTTGTGCTGTAATTTGTAAGAATCATGTTTTTATGAAAGGGAGTCTTGATTTATACTTGCCATGCCAGCAGCCATTTTTCTATTACAACTATATTGTAAAGGTAAAATTTTAATTATTATATAAGAGTAAATTTTATATATTATGACCTTAGTCTCTGGATATTTTAACCTATTAATTTCTGCTATTTTCCCTCATACTCTAATAATTTCTCAAAACATTTTTTATCTGAATAAAGACATACACATTGCTAATTTTTGCATCCCTCCTCCTCTCCGGGTCTGTTTGAATCTGGGAAGCCCAGGAGTATGCTCAAGTGAGACGATGCTAGACTTTCCCTATCTGAAATAGGACTGTTGGCCATGGCCTTTAGACACGCTTTTGTGTAGAGTTCAACCTTAAAGTGGCTGCAACTAGAGGATGCTGCAATTTAGGCAGTGAAGGCGCCTCATCTGGGCTATGTAGATCACTAAGTTCTCTCATTTTGTGCTTCAAAGGCTTGTAAACTCAATTTTACACATTCCATTTAGATAGAAGGAGTTTGGGTTTTGTAGCATGGGTTCCGAGACTTCAGGAAGATCAAGTACTACTGCTCTCCGAACAGTTGAAACTTAGGAATCCATGGTTTTAATTTTTTTTAAATGATCAGTTTAAAATAAATATGGATGAATAGATTGAAACTAAGGTGCAGAGACTTCATTGACACACTGATTTTCTTTCTTTGTTTCTTTCTTTGTTTCTTTCTTCTCTCTCTCTCTCTCTCTCTCTCTCTCTCTCTCTCTCTCTCTCTCCTAATTTTTTTTTGAGACAGGGTCTCTCTGTATAGTTTTGGATGGCCTCAAACTCAGAGAGATCCACCTACCTCTGCCTCCCAAGTTCTGGGATTAAAGGCATGCACCACCATGGCCTGGTGATATTTGTGTTGTTTTAAAGAAGTGAAATTATTGCTGTATTGACGTTTGCTATTAATATAATATTTTTATTTCCTTGGTAAACTCCATAACCCTTTTTTGTTGCCATTGTGTGTGTGTGTGTGTGTGCGCGCGCGTGCGCGCGCACATTTCTGTGTGTAAGCACATATGTATGTCCAGGTACCCATGGAGACCAGAAGCTGCTGTTAGATCTGTAGAGCTGTCTGATGTGCTAAGAGCATCACGTGCTCTGGAAGATTATTAAGTCATCTCTCCAATCCATCAATCTTTGATTTTCATACTCATTTTAAGCTTGTTTCTTCTAACTTTTGCAAATAATGGGAAAACAAAACAGTCAAAAGTGCAAGGCGTTCAAGTGTCAGCCAGTGAACCTTCATCCATAATCTTGGAAGGGACAAGAGCCTACAGTTGCCAGTCAAGTCTTAGCAATGAGTCTTTTAAAGTTGGGAGTGCGTTCTGCCAGCATTTCCTGAATTGCTGTAAACTTTGATAGAGGATGGGCCCTACCGACTTCAGTCTTGTGTGCCCAGAGGGATTTGCACCCGATTAGACCTGTCCCCCCCCTTTTTTTCTGTTTGAGTAGTTAATAACTGCTTCTGCCAGAAAACCAGATCAAAGCCTAGCAGGGGAGATCAGTACATTGGTTTTATCAGCCATTTTCCAGCCCCAGCTCTTCCAACGCTGATAACAGGGTGGTGGTGAGAGAAATCATCCGCTTGCAGCCATCCCGTGGTGCTTCGCTCTTGATTTGTTAAAGAACCTGGGAGGAACATGTCTGCAGCAGGGACACCTGGACAGGGCTCTCTCCATCCTGTCAGTGGAAAGCGCTTACCTGGTAATCACTGCTCTGACTCGAGCAACTGGGCACCGTGTTTCCTTTGCTGTGGACTTGGCAAATCACCATGGCTCTCCTTTAGTACCTGGGCCTCTGCCAGCCATCTCCCTGGCCTTGGATTGACTACAGAGGAGGTTTTTGAGTTTCTGTTTTTCCCCCTGTTATCAAGGCAGAGCTCTGCTCTTTCGGTCCCCTCCCTCCATAGAATGGAGAGCTCCTGAAGTCTTTTGTCTGTCCCTTTGACTCCTTCAAGGCTGCTGTGAATGGCCAGAATAAAGCAAATCTTCCTTGCCAAAAGTTGACAACTGAAGTCTGAATCATAGCACTTGTAGATAAAAAGATCCTGGCTCTCCAGCCCAGCCCTCTGCTTTTATCCATCCCATTTGCAGCTGAACAAACAAAGCGGGAGTCACAATCTTGGTCTCTTGATGCTTGACAAGTATGGAGATTTCCCCGTGACAAAAATCTATGCTGGCTACATTTACAAAGATTCCAGAGATGATTTGCTTAAAAGCCTTTTGGGGCTAGTGAATGTATTAACAGCTTCTTGAGCAGCATTTTTTGAAGAAATGTGTTTCGTCTAAAGTATCTCCAGAAATGCATGCTGAAGACCACAGATTCTGCATCCGTAATCTCACTGGAGGTGCTTGTATAAATGATGCCCCCTAATATTTCCAGTACCCTTACTGTACAAGGGTGCAGGACTACATGGATAATGTCAGCAACGGCTAAAGTAGAATTACAGATTTCATGTGACATTTGTTTACTGTGTAGTAATTGCTCCCTTTTTATGAGCAGTGTGAATTAATAATCATTACATGTGCTTTCTAAGACTGATGAAGGACAAACTATGATCACATCTGAAGGCCCTTGATGTTTCCATTAGTAGAAATTCACGTCCATTTCTATTTATTGACACCTTTGGAGTCGAATAAAGCTAGAGACCTCACTTTTTTGACCTGAAAAAAAAAATCTGTGACCTTCCATTCACATATTTTCAAAGATTTTTATAGTATAAAGCTCTTAGGTGATGCGACATATTTTATGACTTAAAATGATTCTATGTGTACGTGATTCTATATGGACATTTTTGTCCTGTTTTAGTAACACCTTGTTAACGTGGTTGTCATATACTGATGCCAGAGTCTTTTATCTGAATGCTAGCATCATTCCAGTGGGAAGGCCTTGTTCCTTTAACAGTTGTTTGTTTCAGAATGTAGTGTCTAGGAAACCATTGTGGCTCCCAAGCAAAGACTGTCTGTTAGGGGCTCAGGATAATCGACTAGCAGGTACAATTAGCAGAAGGAAAAGTTAATTTAATTGGTTTAAAGACATTCTTGCAGCCACAAGAAAATGCTAAATTGACTTTTGTTTCACTACATGGAGAACCTTCACAATATAACAGGAGGGGAGTTGCTTTTGGAGAATGTATTATCTTCTGTGTATTACGTCAGTAATTTTGGAAGACGTAAAAATACCTTCCTGAGTTCTAACAGGCCATTCTTTTCATTTGTCAAGTTCAGCTTGGGGCTTTCGTGGTTAGCACAAGAAATGCATGTCAATAACCCGCTTGTACCTAATTCTACCTGGCTATTTTATTTCGGAATGGTCCCCTTGCCTGTGGTAGCGTCATTTTCTGAATCTTTTGGCCTAGACACTTCGCAGCTAGAGGTGACTCAGGTGTTATCCCTGTACAACCTTCCTTACATTAGCATAGTAAAATCAGTTAATGAATGATGGTACTCTGTTTCGTGTTTCTCCATCCCACCATCACCTGAATCCATCCACGGTTTTCTCCTAGGCAACTGACCTCCCTGGCTCTAATCCTAATTAGAGAAAATTACTAATTTTTGCTTTTAATATCTGTTAAACACTGACTCCAGGGTTAATCAGTTCCATTTGCAGATATCTGGGCCTCTGTGATCTTGACCCTCTTTTACCTTCCTGTGAGTTAGAGCTGGCTCCAAGGCTCTGTGGATTACCCCGACACTCTGTCTGTCCTCTGTGTGTATGCCCGTTTCATAGCTGCCCCATGGCCATTTTCATAGTCTCCTGTAGCTGTCTTTCTGTGTCTTAGTTTCTAGCTTCTTGGCTCAGTTTCTGTTATTTTAGCACTGCACTCCTTTGTCCCATAGTAAGTGGGTAACTGACACATTGTAAGTGGGTGATATGGGTGGGATCTTTCTTCAGTGAGGACAGGATCCCTATGATATACTTTAATCCCCTTTCCTCATGGTACCAGGCACACAATTTGGTGCTGAAATTAAGAACTACTCCTTGAACCCTTCTTGATATTGCTTACCTGTTCCTGATTTATGCTTAGTTGTGTTTTGTGTTTCATAGATATTTATCTGTACAAAGCATTGTTACTTTTATCCCTTAAATATTGCACACTTCTTTTTAATACACGTAATTGTGAACATTTTTTATTTATATTGCAATATTTGCTCGTGATAGTTGGTGCGTAGTTAGAGCTTTTCAACTCTTACGAATGAAGAGATTAATAAACTTACTGGGGGAATTTTTTTATACTTTTCCAGGGCAGTTAGATACTAATTCTTCTTATAAGATTAATAAACTTTGGCATTTCAGTACTAAGTTTTAGAGAACATTTTCCTAAACTGCCTTTATGTTATTGAAGAGAATAAAATTCCTGCCCTGTGGGTTTGTTAGAAGTAATTAGGCCTTGCTATGTGAGATACAAGATTCTCATTACCAAGTTGTAGTCTTCCCATTTGATCTTACCGGACAAGGATGTTACTGATCGGTGTGAACTGTCTTTTTGTTCATGTCGTTACAGTGATGGCTTATTGCGTGCTTCTTCGTCTGGTTGGTTTCTTGTAGTGAGAGTGATACTACAGGAAGCAGCTGGAGAAAAGTCCACATAAGGGATGATGTCTCATATCGTCTGCAGTCATACACTTACATTATGTCGAGGAAGCAAAGGAGAAAGCTAATGAGTGCTTAGTGCTTCTTCAGAGGCCTCAAGTAGAGAGGTCTCACTTTTCTACTGAGGTGGGACCATAAGCTTGGACAGAAGCCCCCAGTGGACTCTGCGTAGCTCTCCGCTTTAGTTGGTAGGCTTGTGGATACGGACTTCATCGCATGAGAGCACGTAGCTGGCAAAGAATAATATAGTGAATGCGAGTCTTCTGTACTGAAAATGTTTTGTTTTTGATAGCTGTATTTAGAGAACATTTGGTGCTTCAGATACAGGGCTGTTTCAGACTTCAGGAACAGGATATTGTGCAGTAATTGAACTAGAAGCCATTATGTTATAGAGATTGTAAAATAAATGAATTGTTAAAAATAATTTTACTGTTCATTGGGGCTTAGTGATTATGGCCGAATAATGACTTTCTATTGGTATGCACGTGGTAAATATAATCTTCTTGCTGGTCGCTGATGCTTTCTGCCTGGAGACACCGTTCTCTGAAAGGTTGCCATCATAAGCAGTCATAAGAGTTTTGACTTCTTTCACATAAACTTTCATTACTGGCTCGTTCACTTTCTTTTGCATTTTATATTTCTTCTCATGTAGAAAAGATGCCTTTTCCTGCTCAATAATGTATGACCCTTGGAATTTCGTGGCAAATGTGCTTTAATTTAAACCATCATCATCAATTTATCAAACACCTCTGGTGATAGGTTTTTCAGTTTTAAAAAGTGTGTCGTGAAGCAAAATGTGTTTCTGTGGGGAACAGGAATGATTCTAAGATAATCACATACCCCTAGGACACAGAGATGGGAAAGGTACAAGCCAATGTATCTATGCCTTTGACATAATGATAATTTCATAAAAACTGAGTGCTTCCATTCTAGCCTACCCTGTCAGTACCATCCATTTCCCCTGTCCTATTCTACCGGACTGAGAAAGGACTAATAGAACTTTTGTGTTCGGATACAATGCAGGTAGTTCTATGATGGTTCAGTATATATTTTAGCTGAATTGTGCATTTCCTTATAAGAAATAAGAAATAAGAATGACCCATTAACACATGTTGTTGAAATACTAGAGAAAGTAAGTTTTTCCATCCTTTCCTCATGCCTTTCCTAAGATGATTTGCCAGGATTCTTGTTTAAGAAATCTTCTGTTTGTGAGATGACAATGGTGTATGTAATGTGTGTGTGTGTGTGTGTGTGTGTGTGTGTGTGTGTGTGTGTGTGGTTTGAGGGGGGGAAGTTCTCCCTATGAGATTCTCGCTTGTGTTGAACTCATAATCTTGCCTCAGCACATTTTTTCTTTTTCTTTTTTTGTTTTTTTTTTCGAGACAGGGTTTCTCTGTGGCTTTGGAGCCTGTCCTGGAACTAGCTTTGTAGACCAGGCTGGTCTCGAACTCACAGAGATCCGCCTGCCTCTGCCTCCCGAGTGCTGGGATTAAAGGCGTGCGCCACCACCGCCCGGCTATCAGCACATTTTTTTCAAGAATATGTCTTTACTCTTCCTTTTAGATGATGCAGTTTACATTATTGTTTCTGACGAAGTTATTTTGTACATTATTATTATTGTTATTATTAATAATAATGATGATAACAAACAACTGTTAGATACAGAGTTACATGATTTTAAAAAGCATAGGCTTAAGGACCAAGTCCTGACACAATGAAATCCCACCTGAGTCTCATTCTGTGCAATGCTTACTCATTTTGTTTAGTCTCAGATTCGTACAGAAGTGCTTGAGGCACTGTCTGGCAGATAAATACATAATGAATAGTAACACATTGATGCTTTTTGTCTTCACTTGGATGTCATGTTCTGACGTCTGGTTGGAGTATGTGTGGTGGGTCAGGGGACAGATCAAGGTAGCTGCTGATAGCTTTATGGAAAGACCCCAGGCATTGCTTCTCAGTTGGGGAATAATGTGATTGACTTCAGCCTTTTGACCTATGTCACGGGGACTGTTTCTTGTCAGCCATCTGGAGGTCTTGGCTGGGATTGGTACATATGACCCTGCACTCAACTCATGACTTTGTCAGTAGGAAATTACGGATTTATTGAGCCTACTCAAGCTGATCACATGATTGCATGTCCTTTAAGTAACACAGTTTAAGGTTCAAAAGGCATATGAGGGGGCATGAGTGAAGTTGCCAGAGTCATATACGAGCGGATGGGAAGTCCTCCTGCTCCAAGTGATGTATAAAAACAGCTGGAAACCCAGTTTTCACATACAGCCAACCTTAAAGATGCCTCTTTTAGCTAGGTGTTTAAAAATCATTTTAGGTTATTATGTTTATTGCTTACATAACTGGCTAATTTTGATTTGCACACTTGCGGTATACCCAAGCACAAGCCACCCTGGGCTTTTATTCTCATCCGGGTTATTGCTACGAGGAACAAAAATAAGGGAGATTTTCTTTTCACCCCATACTCATCCATGAATACATTGATTTTAACTTACACATCACCAATAGTCTGGGTGATTACTTAAATTAAAAATGGAGAAGGGAACATAAAACAATCCATATTTTATTGACATCCTGGTGTTTTTTTTTTCCTCTTGGGCCAGTGTTTGAAAAAAATGAATTTTGTTTGTCTTTTCAAAAAGTAGAAGTACCCACCATTGCAGGTAGATGACACAGCATGTATCCCACCGCTTTAGTAGTGACTCGTCACTGATGTTGATTTCTTTCCTTCCAAAATACATTTCTGTGAATATATTTATGTTTGAGCTTATTTGTGAAATTTAAATATGAAAGCTATCACTTAATTGACTATAATATTATTAAGTTGATAACATAACATTAAAGATAAAATGTTTCATTATGATACCATTTTTTAAGCTGTTACGTCTTTTTGTGATATTTATTTATTCATTAGGTATACAATATTTTGTCTGTGCGGATGCCTGCAGGCCAGAAGAGGGCACCAGACCCCATTACAGATGGTTGTGAGCCACCATGTGGTTGCTGGGAATTGAACTCAGGACCTTTGGAAGAGCAGGCAATGCTCTTAACCACTGAGCCATCTCTCCAGCCCCTATGATACCATTTTTGCACATACTATTTTTATTCATTCTTTGAGAATTTTTTATGTGTATATAATTTTTTATCGTATTCACGCCTGATTTCTTCCTACTCCTCCCAGATCCATCTCCATTCCTTCCCAACTTTGTTTCTCTTTTCATTTTTAGAAATAACCCACTGAGTCCAGTGTATGCTGCCCAAGTATTTTTGGTTATGGAACCTCCACCTAAATGTGGTCTACTTGGCAAGGGCCATATTCTTCAAGAAAACTGACTCTCCTTCCCCTAGAAGCCAACAACTGTCAATAGCTCCAGGGGTGGGGTCATATGACCCTCTGGCCCTCCCATCCTGGAAAGCTGTCTGACTTGATCTTTTCTATGCAGCCACAGCTGCTGTGAGTTCATTCAGCAGCATGGTGGTCCTGCCATGTCAGTAGACACCGTTTCCTTCCCATTCTCCTCAAGCTCTGGCTCTTAAAATCTTTCCTCCTCCTTTTCTGAAATAGTCTGTGAGCCTTGTAGGGTGGGATACACAGTTCTAGTTGTGCTTTGAGCCCTCCACAGATGCTTACTCTCTTCATAAAGAAGTTTCTCTGATGAGCCGCGAGAGCCATACTCATTTATGGATGTAGGGATACAAATTTCGATGATAACTAGATTTATGTCAAATTACCAAAATTATAGTAGTGATTTGACCTCTAGGACCTATGTGTTCCCTAACCAAGGGGCAGATTAACTGTACAAGGTATACTTTTTCTCCTGTGAAATAAACCTTAAATTCAAGCAGAAAGTGTTTGGTTGCCCATATAACATTGTAGCCCCTATTGCACCCATGGGCATACCTTGCCCCACAGGTTATTATTGTAGCTCGCAGCGTTCATAGTTGGGCAAGACTATTGATCTTTTTTTCTTTTTCTTCCTAAGCAGCCAACACAACACAGTCTGGTGGCTATGAAAGCTAGCCAACAGTGATTTGACACTATTTCTTTAAAAAAAAAATTCATTCATCACCTGTATTTCTCAGCATTTTTTTCCCTTAAAATTATTCTCCCGTGTATTTCTTTGCACTTTATGGTTTACCTATCCCCTTTCTCCCATGGAAGCTCTGTCAGTTGGACTTAATTAGAAACAGTGTTTTCAGGAGGTCTATAAAAGTTTCTGAGTTCAGAGCTAAGCTAGTGTTCGAGTGTTTCTAACAGTGCAAGGCTTTTGTGAATTTTTCTCCCTTCTTTCTTTTTCTGTCTTGTTATCTGTAACTACTACCTTGTTCTTACAGTTGTGTTGCATTCTTCTTGGTTGATGCAGACTAATAATTCTAGAAAAGATTTTCGATAATGTGCCCAGAGTTTTTGAATATTAGAGGAGAGCCCCATAGCCTGAGACGTGATGGTCCAGCAGATGCACTGGTGTCAGCAGCACAGGCAGGATTAACATCTGTGTCTGCATAGCCAGTTTATCTGAGTAAATGTTAACTGTCTTAACACTGGAACACAGACTCAGCGGGATGCCTGGTGTAATGAGGTGTGTGCACACTATTCTAGTGTTTTCTACAGTCCGCATAACACCCTTCTCCACCTTTCTCCAGCTACAGGCGTTTGTCCCCTGCACCTTTGACCTTATTTGACACTTACTTTTTCCCCTAAAACCTGCTGTCATCCTTCATGGTAAGAAAAAGTGTCTGCTATCATAGTGCTTCAGGCTGCTCTCACAAAATACCATAAACGGGGCAACTGATAAAAAACAAACAAACAAACAAACAAAAAAAAACAACCCAGCAACTTATTTCTCACGAACAAGGTACCCACATATTGGTGTCTGTGAGAACTATTTCCTGCTTCTTGGAATAATCCTCTCACCCTGTCCTCACAGGATAGGAAGGAGTGAGGCCTCTCTGGCGTTTCCCCTGCAAAGGCAGGAATCTCATTCAGACCACCTAAGTACCTCCCAGTGACCTTGCCTTCTGATACTAATCTTTTGGAGGCCTGAATTTCAATACTTAAATTCTCAGCAGATAAATATTTACAGCACAGTACATACTATTTTTACATGTTTTTATGTCTTTCAAATACCCTTTCAAATACCAGTGAGTCTTATATCACATCAGAGATGATCATGTGCCTTCATGTTTGCCTTTGAGCTTGAGGATGTAGAACTGAAGGATGACGCCATGGATGAACTCTTGTAAAGTTGGTGCTGTTCAGCAAGCGTGGTGTCAAACTTTTAATGAGTTTAAATACTGGTGCTACCTCTTTCTGGCTATGTTTTCTTGGAGATTCAAGCCTCTGTCTCTTCAGTGAATAAAGATGGCTTTTCTACAATGAGTTGCTCTTAAGACCAACTGAATTGATTTTTTTTAAAAGATAGACAAATATATTTTATTTATTATAAGGGGAAAACTCATGCCACAGGCATGGAAGATCAAGACTCTGCTTGACCACGGGAAAAACTACACAGAGAATGCACCTGGGTTGTGCACAGGCTTCTATCTCCTGGTCCCAGAAAACCATGCCTAAACTAAGTTCCACCTCTTAAAGATTATTGGTTAACAAGGCTTTCCCCGTCATCTTCCCCGTTTATCTAAGCAAGAGTGATCTAAACCCAAAACAAAATTGTATACAATAGGAACAGATATCAAGTATAAAATTACAAGCAACATGAATAATATTCAGCAAGGAACACATGACAAATGTTTTAATAAACATTCTATTCCAAAGATTCTAAATCTTGTATTGGAAATAAGCTTGGCTAAATCATCTGAGGAATGTAGCTACGATGATCTTATCTTCAACCCCATCGAAGGCCCGAGAGGGCAATAATATGACTTGAGCATAGTTAACTTTCCCCGACATTGACAGCTGAGTCTGTGCTATGAGAGGCTATGGCTCTGCCTAGCAGGCGTATGCATGTTAGGCCCAGCGTTTGTTTTAGTCGGATCATTCCTCACCGTGAAGGTTGTATAGAGCAGAGTATGCTGAACACTTGGCTGTGAGAGACTTTCCGAATGCTCACACTCTGGCTTCTAGGTGAATGTGTCAAATTTTCTCACTGTTGGTTGCTCATTTTTAGTATCTGTAGGAATCAGACTATTAATGACTGTTCTACCTACCCAGGGTGTCTTTTCTTGAGAGTCAAATGAACTAATGCACATTAAAATACTTTGTAAACTCCAAAGGCCTCTCTAAAGTGGCTGCAATGTCACTGTTAATGATGGGGCCTTGTTCATTTAGAGCACTTTATGGCTCTTTGCATTTGGTTTAAATCTATGCTGGAAAAGTGCCCACATGGAAATAATAGGAACATGAACACATACACACACACACACACACACATTTCTATTTTATCAGCTTAGTTTTTCTAAGAAAAAGGAAATGGCATTCTTGCCCTTATTTAAAATTCTCTTGTTAGCTGTGGCACACCTAGCACCTTTTCTCAGCTATGACCTTGGTGCACATTTTCTTTCTCTGCATAGAGATTTCAGCAGAAGAAAGGTGTGACCTGGTTGCCTGTCAATAGCAATTGCTTTCTTTCTCCAGCTATGCCTTTCAGTTCAATCTTCCCATACCTTCAGTCACACGTTGACCATTTTTGATGGGTTTGGGGTATTTTAGATCTGTTCAGTTTGAGTCTGTCGTATTTTTGTGGGGGAGGGGATAGATTGAGGCAGCGAGATGGGGTTTTATGTAGCACAGGCTAGCCTCAAATTTGCTAAACATTTTTACATTACCTTGAAACGGTTTATAAGATTCTGGTGATCCAGTTTAGAGCTTTTTGCATGCAAGGAAAAAATTCTGCCAGTGGGGTTGCACCCTCAGCCCCTCCATCTTTGTATTTTGCATCCCCTTCCCCATCACCTAGACTTGAAGCTTAGGTATTGCAACAGAGCCCTCAACGGTTTCTCTTATCTTTTCTTACTTGGAATGTGGACTGTAAACAGGCATACAGTCTTTGTCCATAACCAGACTGACATCAGCTGTGAGACAAAGCCACAGTTGCTTTGTCTTCCTTCGTCTCTGTTGAGGCTGTTTTGCTTTGCTACTTAGTTATTTTCCCAAAGTTGACTGATTGATTGGGCACATCCTGCTTCCCACTAGCCACACAATTCTTACCATCCTATTGGGAAGAGTCAGTTGTGGTCCTTCTGGACTGGAGGGGCACAGGATGGTAGATTTTCAAACACAAGTCTCCATTAGAAGTTGCTGCCTGGGTAGAGTGAGAAGCACCATGGACCTATATAAGTTGCTCTTTCATGTGGAGACAGAGACCAAGCTGGATGTTCAGGACTGCAAGCAAGTTCCTTCACGTCCCTGGCTCACTTTTGAAAACAGATTGGTAAAATCTGAGGTAGGGTTCATCTCATTAGCTCAAACACAGCTAAGGAATGAAAACGATTTATTAACTGAAACTTGGTAAGCTTGCCACTTAGTAGTTACTTTGTTGCATTGCATCATCCCCTGTGGCTGTGCTTTCTGTATTCTATTTATGTGCAGGGAAATCCTGCAGAGCAAGGTACTCTTGCCCATTGTTCCCCATGGCCCACTTAGTACCTTTGTTGGTAACTTGTATTTGGTCGTGGTGGGAATAATTCCTCAACTGAAATCAACCTGTGGAGCAAGTGGTGAACTGTTGTCCTTACCACCTCCATTTAGTTACTAAAAGACGGCTAGGCTCATTATTTTCTGTTTCAGGATATAATTGCAAGAGTCTCTCACTAAGCAAAGTTTCCATGACAGAAAAAGCTACCTTTTCATACTTTGAAGTTTTTTCTTTTCTTTTTAAACAAGTTCTCGAAAGACTTGTTTGATATTTGTGGTATAGTGAGTGGCTAAGATGTCTTTCTATCTTTCTCCTTCCTTCCTTCCTTCCTTCCTTCCTTCCTTCCTTCCTTCCTTCCTTCCTTCCTTCCTTCTTTCCTTCCTTCCCTCCCTCCTTCCCCCTTTCTTCCTTTTTCTGTGTTCCTGCATTCCTCTCTGTGTGTGTGTGTGTGTGTGTGTGTGTGTGTGTCTGCTTGTGTACCTGCCTGTGTGTGATGCTTTGGGAGGTCAGAGCACAACTTATGATATTTGATTCTCCCCTTCTACCATATGAACCCTGGAGATTTAAGTGGAGTCATCAGGTTTGGCAAGCAAGTACCTTTACCTGTGAGTCACTTCCTGGCCCACTGACAGAGGACCTCACTTTGATGAGAGAAGTGGGCTGGTATCTTAAAGGCTATTGGCTGAAGGAGCTGGAGGAGCTCCAACAGCATTTTAACATCTTTACCTTATCTGGCTTGGAGCAGGATAGGGCTGATGGCCTGCTTACTCGTCTGTTGTGTGAATTGTGCTCAGTAATGGTCCCTTTCTTTGGACCTCTTCTGGAGGTGGCAGGTGGTAGCTGGGACTGGCCTGCCACTGCTGATCAGGTGAAGATGGAAGAGTGGCCCTGTTGTTGTTCATGAACTCTTTGGAATGTAAAAACTCTAAGGATGCTTTCCCCCTTCTGGAATTGAGATCTCAGTTCCAAATTCTTGAGAAGAAGCCACAGCTTAAAACCAAAGCTCACCTTTGATTTTAAAAAAGCCAAAGATATTTTGTGTTTAACTGGTCATCTCCTAAAGTAGATACTTTATTTAAATGCATAATCCTAAAATATAAATCATAGGAAAAGGCAGACTTTGCATAGCATCTATTCTTACACTGATTTCCCAAAGCATTCTAGAGTTTAGTTGCTGCTATTGAAAGTCTCTTAGATACCACTCCTATTCTTTTCTCTGGAACGTGGATCTAATTTATTAAAGGTAATTTGTCTCAATAAGGAGCTTAATTCTTTATTTGTGAATGTTCTTTTGTTATGTGGATCATCAAATACTCTTCAGAAGAGCTCACAGAGGGTCGGAAATGTAGGATTGCAAGACGCAAATATTGATTATTGTTTTCTCTTTTAAATTAGGGACCTAAAACTGATTTTTCCAAAGAGAAATGCCTGTTTCGAAGTAATTTAGTTTTTATTTTCACCAATAGGAGCATACTTGGATTTCATAATTTACTCGAGCTTCGTACACCGAATCTAGTGGGAGAACAGGTTGGAACTGGATATAAAATTGGGGCATCAACAATTCCAAGTTGCAGTGTAACTTTCATGCTGTTTAATTTGTCATCCATAAAATTGGGATGGCTTCCAAACCTGGAAAGCAATTTTTGACAGTAATAGCAAGCCACATAGCATCGCCTGATTCACACAGAGCACGCTTGAGCGCCTCAGTCATTTGCACGTGTGGACAAACTTGTCTCAGGCTGAGTAACTCCCAGTATTGGGTTCCCGACTTAGTCAAGTCACCCTTGCTTGCTGATGCCATGAAATAATTAGTCCATGTAAGGGCCTAACTTGAGACTGTTCTTAAAAGTAGAACTCAGATTCTTGACTCTTGTGGAATTTATATTATATTTTGTGGTAAATTTCAATGACAAACCAGTTGCTTCTTTTTTCTATTGATTTCACTATCATTAATGTACTTATAAATGCCAGTCCACGAGCCTGGTGTAATTGGTTCAGAAGGTTCTTCTTCTATGAGATAGCCACTTGCGGCATGTGATTACTTGTTAAATCAAAGCTAAATTAAATCTTAGAGGCTAGGCGTAGTGATGGGTTGAGAGGAAGAACTCAAGATTGTGGTTAGCCATGGTTAGGATGAAATACCGAGTAGTGGTGTCAGCTTATGACTAGAAAGAAAGATGGAAAAGTCTGGGGAAAATAAACCAGTTTGCTAATTTTGGTCAAAATACATTTTCCAGATTTTTAGAGGATTTTATAATTAAATACTAAACACTTTCTTAAGTGCCTTTAGCGTAATCTAGTCTACCCACTGATGTCTGTCAGTGCTTCAGGTAGTATGCCTTGGTACCAATCATGTTTCAGTTCAGGAGAGAGTGTCATGAGATCTGACTTCCCATTGGTTAATCTGCCTTCCTTGCCTTTTCTCACTTGCAGACATAGAGGACCCACTGTACACTACTGCTGCACCAGGTGTTTTCTAGAGAAGGCAATTTCTCCACCCCTCCGCTGCCGCCTCCTCCTCCTCCTCCTCCACCTCCTCCTCATGTGAATGACTGTAGTGGTCTTCACGTGATCTCTGCTCCTATTTTTAATCTGCTGTAAAACAGGTCCACATTGTGCCTCTGCAGAGCAAGCATCTGTAGATCATAATTCAGACTGCATCACTCTTTTGATTGAAGCCTGCACTGTGACATTGAGAACAATACCTAAGCTATTAAAAATTAAGGTGAAAATCAAACTTAAAAAAAAGTATATTTATTTTGTTAGTGTATACTGGGCCTTTTACCTGTATGTATGTTTGTATGAGGGTTTCAGATCCCCTGGAACTGGAATTACAGATAATTGTGAGTACTGGGAATTGAATTTGGGTCCTTTGGAAGAGCAGCCAGTGCTCTTAACTGCTGAGCCATCTCTCCAGTCCCCAAACATTTTTTTTAAATCTCTCTGTATGCATGTATGTGTGTGAACATGTCTTTGTATAAGTATGGTTGTGATTGTGGAGGACAGCTTGATTATCACCGTCACCTTACACCCTGTTTAAACATGATCTCTTTGTTGTTTACCTGTATGTATGCCAGGCTAGTCTTGTCCATGGGTTTACAGGAATTCTCTCTGTGTCTCCCATCTCCCCATAGGTGTGCTAGAGCTACAGGCTTATGTTGCTATGTCAAAGATATGTGGGGTTAAGGGTGTCCTACATAGGTCCCTATGCTTTGACAGTATTTTATTCACCAACTTACCTCCCAGGCCATGGAGAAATGCTTTTTGAGAAAGCTATGTTATCAACTACAAAGCACAGAGAGTATTTATATGCTCCATAGTTCTACCAAAATGTTCTAAACTTTATCAATAGTATATTTTATAAAATTTCATATTTTATAAAATTCTAATTACAAGCACTAAGAAAAGAAAGTTAAAGAGTCCATGTCTCTGAGTCTTTCTCACACCAGTTTTCTGCCCTGATGATTGTTGGAAGTTTCTGTGATGCTAAGACCGTCTTTAATGAAATGACATCCATATTATCTGTTGCTTTGCCTACATGTGACACGGAGGATGAATGGCCCTCTATGAACGAGTCCCCCTTTTCTTAACTCTGTTGTCAGCTTTATCATTTACTGCTATAAAGTAATGGCACTACCAAGTTTATAATCTTTTCCTGAGCATTATGAGTTTTTTACTAAATGAATGAAAATTGAAAACACACTTAGTCATCCTTCTAAAATATACTTCCAATTTTTCTTTCCCTGTTTCCATTCTCAGGGGTTTATCTGGAAGGGCCTAACTTATTTTGATGAACAGAAATAGAATTCAAACTTTTATGAATACAATCCTTGACCTTCCCTCTTCAACCATTGCAAGTTTATCTCAAATAGTAAAACCATTGCAAGAAATACACCCAAACCGATAGGAACCTATAGACTTTCTTCCCAGAGATGGTCTCATTCATGATTGTCCCTCTTAGTCTATATCAACATAAAAGTAATACACAATGCTTTAGTTTCTTCAGACTGTTTGAAGAGATTTCTACTCAATACAGATTATCTGCAAGCTGTCCAGTTCTTACAGACTCTTACACCTTAGGCCTTCCACTCTCATGTATCATGCTACCTTGGTTGGTGTTCTTGGCAGTGTAATTGCGGTTGTACAGGGAGTCTCATCTTGGGAACTCAGCCCATAGGTTGGAGCCTGGAACTCTGAGCTGCTATGTTCATTTACCCCAAATTTCCATTCAGCTGTTATCACTTCATTCGCTCCATCAAATAAGAACCAGCTAGGAAGCCACGTGGCCATTCAGACTTCCACTGTCTTTTACCTCAAACATGGCCTAACCTATGACCTTCCCAGTTTCCCTCCTTGTCCTCCTCCATTTGCCATTCTGGCAGCAGAAAGGTCTTAGAACAATAATTTTTAGGACTCCAGTGTTTTCACAGAGGCATCATCAAATGCAGACGTCTTGCTGTGATCTGATTCCACACCGTGTTGTCTAGTGGTCCTTGTCTGCCTTCCTCATGCTTTCTTTGAGTTTTACAGTGCTATGCGATCATCCTCTCTGAAGGCTGTTGTTCATCTGCCTGGAATGACATCCTGCCCGTCTGTAGGTCTGTCTGTTACTATGTTGTCTTCTTAGAGACTTGCATCATCACTCCGTGCTACTCAAGGGCTCTATATTCTACAGCTCCTTCTCTATGCCGTGCATTTTCTGTGATCCATTCTCTACAACAGAGTGTTTTCCATGAAGCATCATTTTTTTCTCACATTGCTAGCCTCTTGTACATACATAGGTGCCAAAATGCCAGTAGACAAACTCAGATTTTAGTTCCATATTTACCTTTTCATTTTTTTTACAGATGCCTTGGGTTTTTATTATCAGTTATCTCTGGTGCGAGTATGGATATTTTCAGAAGAATCAAAGAACTGCTATTAGCTAATTAGTCTATGCTTGATTAATCTTGAGCTTTCATTGAGATATTTTGACCTTTTTAGCATATTCTAATAGGGGTTGTAATTATTACCTTGTTTTACTTAGTCTTACCTATCGAGCTTTATTATAAAAACATTTCAAGTGATTTTATAGAACCCATTTTTATCTTACAGAAGAAAACAGAAACACCATAGTCCTTAAAAATGCTATTTAAAGCTGGGCGCTGTGTTGTAGACCTTTAATTCCATCACGTCAGCAACAGAGGCAGGCGAATCTCTGTGAATTTGAAGCCAACATTGTCTACAAGAGCTAGTTCCAGGACAGGCACCAAAGCTACACAGAGAAATCCTGTCTCAAATAAATAAATAAATAGATAAATAAAAATAAAAAATTCTATTTAAAAAATAAAATTGAACTGTTTAGTATAAAGAAAATGATTATATTTTTTACTATTTCCATACCTGAGTGTGCATCTGCAGATTATTCTGTTTAAATAATTCTTTTTCCTAATTTATTTCTAAGTAAAGTATATTCTGATAATAATTCTTTGTAACAAGATCATGTGTGGAGCTCATGACCAGCTAAATGTAAATATGTTCATGGGTCAGACAATCTCGCAGTGCTGAGAGTAGGAACTTTGAGTGAGAGTAGTCCCGTTAACAATTTTTTTTTCTGATGACCTGCAGTATGGAGACCTCTAGAGATGAAATTACCCACTGCTCTGTCTATCAGAACTAGATTTATTTATTAAGTGAAGGGAGTGAAAAGCTGGCATTTTATTGCCCCTGCTTCACTCTGTTTATATTATATTGAAAATTTATTTTATTATGTAAATCACAAATTAAATTGAAATAAATCCTCTGTAGAATTTTTAGGTATTTATCTTAAGAGTTTACCTTACATTCCAATTTGGGGTTTGAAAGAAAAGTATAGTTGCTAGTCATAGTGGGACATGCCTTTAGGAGGCAGAGGCAGGTGGATCCCTCTGAGTTTGAGGCCAGCCTCTGCTACATAGAGAGTTCCAGGACAGCCAGAGTTACATAGACAGACCTCACTTAGAGAACATACTCCCCCAAATAAAAAGATAAATGCAACATTTAGTTTGATATGTAGTCATACATGTATGATCTACAATATGAACATAGATAACGCTGTCGTAGGATTCAAACATCTGTTTATGGTCCATAATATAAGCGCAGTACTTGTTTCTTTACAGACTGGCCAAAACCCAAGCATGGGTTAGTGTATTGTTAGATGCTAGGTTTTGCTGATGTTATTTCAGCCCTTCAGCCTCCTGGTTGCTACCACAGTGACCTTTTTCAGCTGCAAATCAATCGCATCATCTCATTTGTAAACCCATCAAAGGCATTACTGTACTGTCAGAAGAAAGGGCAGACTCTGACTCCTGCCTGCAAGTGGCCTGAAAGTCTCTGCAAGATAAGGTCTCGCCCTCTGATCCATGGTCCTCCGTTAACGATACCATTTGTGCTAATTGCTTATGACTTTTCCTGTTGTCGGTCTTTCGCAAATGGTCCCCCTTTGATAGGTAATGCCCTCGTTTTCTGCTTCATGGTTTAAAATTCTTCTCGGGAATAATTTGCCGTCATTGCTTTACAAGTGGAAAATAGTTAGCCTGCTCTCTCCCAGGTTGCACGTCGCTGCTCACACTTCTCATAGATGGGTACCTACTAGAAGTCGTGGTTCTGATGTTGGTGCTTTGCATTCCTAGTGCCTTCAATATGTGGTTTCTGCAGCCTGCTATACTCAGGAGTTTCTTTGGTGGAGAACCACTTCAAGGGGAGTTTCTCTAAGTCTTTTTTTGCTTCATCCTAGGTGGACACACTTATTTTCCCACCTTTGAAGCCTATCTTATCTCTCTGTCTTCATTCATTTTAGCTTTTTAGATCTGAATGTGTTTGCCTCATCTGCCACATTGTGACTTTCTTGGGGCTAGGAATGTGAGGTATCTCTTGAAATGCTAGTTATTAAAATTTTAGAAGGTGTAAATCTTTGGATGAGTTAATGAGGCTATATTATATTGTACATATTCTATACAGGCACATAGTTTTGTTTTAACTGGCTTTCTGATGAAGAACCCCTAAAGCCATCTACTACAGATTGAGTTTTCCTTTTTGTCTTAAAAAAATGTTATTCATTTTACATACCAACCACAGTTCTCCCTTCCGCTTATCTTCCCACTACCCCCGCCTACCTCTCCCCTTCACCCCCTATCCACTCCTCAGAGAGGGAAAGAGCTCCCATGGGGAGTCAACAAAGCCTGGTATATCAAGTTGAGGTAGGAGCAAGCCCCCTTGCTGCATCAAGGCTGGGCAAGGCATCCACCATAGAGAATGGGCTCTAAAAAGCCCTGTTCATGCACCAGGGATAAATACTGGTCCAACTGCCAGGGGCACCACAAGGAGACCAAGCCACATAAATATCACCCACATGCAAAGGGCCTTATTCGGCCCCATACAGACTCCCCAACTGTCAGATCAGAGTCCATGAGCTCCCACTAGCTTGGGTCAGTTGTCTCTGTGTGTTTCCTCCTCGTGCTCTTGACTCTGCGTCTTCCCCCATCGTAAAATCCCACTTCCCTCTCTTTGACTGAGCTGAAGGGGCTCTGCCCAGTGCTCCCTTGCCTTCCCTCTGTCCCCAGTTTACCCAGGAGATCGTATCTGTTTCCCCTTCTTAGGGCAATCCATGTGTCTCCATTTTTGTTACCTAGCTTCTCTGGGGCTGTGGGTTGTTGCCTAGTTGTCCTTTGCTTTACATCTAATACCTGCTGATGAGAGAGAGCACATACAGTGTTTATCTTTCTGGGAGTGGGTTACCTCACTCAGGATGATTTTTTTTTCTAATTCCATCCACTTGCCTGCAAATTTCATGATGTTATATTTTTAACTGCTGAATAATACTTCATTGTGTAAATTTACCACATTTTCTTTATCCATTCTTTGGTTGAGCAGCACCTTGTTTCTGGCTATTATGAATAATGCTGCTATACACATAGTTGAGCAGATGTCCCTGATGTATGATTGAACATAGTATGTAGCCCAAAGTGGTATTGCTTTATCTTGAGATAAGGTTGATTCTCACTTTTCTGAGAAACTGCTATACCGATTTCCAAAGTGAGTGTACAAGTTTGCATTCCCACCAGCAGTGGAGGAATGTTCCCTTTACTCCACATCGTCTCCAACATAAGCTGTCATACAGATTTATTTCATGATGGAGTTGGGTCTTGTATCTTATCTGTTGCTTTCATTGGTTAACTAATAAAGAAAACTGCTCGGCCTGATAGGACAGAAAATTAGGTAGGCGGAGTAGACAGAACAGAATGCTGGGAGAAAGAAGCCGAGTCAGAAGTCGCCATGATTATCCCACCCAACGCAGGCGCAGGTTATGATCTTCCCTGATAAGCCACCTCGTGGGCTACACAGATTATTAGAAATGGGTTAGATCAATATGTAAGAGCTAGCCAATAAGAGGTTATAACTAATGGGCTAGGAAGTTTTTAAAAGAATACAGTTTCCATGTAATTATTTCAAGTATAAGCTAGCCATGCTTATACTCTTAATTTTATACTCATAATCTTTCTATTCCTACATTCAACTAAGAGTAAATAATTTGGTTATTCTGTGTACTTTGTAAAAGTGTGTTCCTACCAGAACCGTAACATAATTCTAATTAAGTAAGACTGACAATACTGTGGATATTATTTAATTATTAAACCATTATCATATTTTATACTCTGATATTCTTTTTACGTGTGTGTGTGTGTGTGTGTGTGTATACATTTTTTTTTCAAACAGAGTCTCACTACAAAGCCTTGGCAATCCTCAGGCTTGTGGTAATTCTCCTGTTTTTTTCTTTCCAGTGTTGGTGTGTGCCATCACACCATGCTCTTAACTGTTTGTGGTTAAACAGATAACTGTTAATACGCTTGGATCTGTAATGTAGTGGGATAAATTTAGTTTCGTGTTACCTGTTCAGTTTTAGTGAAAATTATCTAGTTTACCTAAAACTCACTTTTCCTCCATATATACATGATTTTGCGTATGACTTCCATACGCAAATCGAATATTTACGATGATAGCTCAGGCTGGACCTTCATGTGATTCTAAATAAAAGCCCACGGGAATCACTTACGTTTGGCAGGCAGCAGGCTCCCTGTGGAAGAGGAGCACATTTTTTTGCAAATATAGATGTGCAAGGGCAGTGATGGACTTTGGCTGTGTGTAAGATTGGATCGTTGGTGCTAAAATTTTAAAGGTTCTGCTTGTGGATTGTAGGAAGACAAATGGGGCGTCTCTGGAAGTGAGGGGAAATAGTCCTGTAATTCAGTGTCATGGCGACAGAAATAGGAACCTTAACTAGTCATCTTTTATTTTCGGCTTAGACAAGCACCTATAAAATATAGCCCTGATGGGGAGCCCATGATAGTAAAGATACAGAAATGACATTTTGCTGATGAATTTTCTCCTACCCATTACTTCCCACTTTTATTTGTATACAAAATCTTTTATGGTGAAAGTTGCTTGTTTATTGCTTGTTTATGTATCCAAGGGCAGATTCATAGAATAAAAACTCTTTTTGGGTGGGTTTGTGTGGTGTGTTTTGCTGTTGAATTATTTCAGCAAATTTTGGGATGGGGGCAGTATACTTTGGTTTAATTCTCCTCTGCTAATTACCATTTTTGTTTTCTCCTTGTTGCTAAACTCCAATGTAACATAAATTAGGATACAATTTGGATGGTGCACCTCATTTCCCGTTCACTTCTGAATGTATCTTGTTTTGTCATAGTGCTCACTGGTTTCTTTTTATTGTTGCCAATTGTTTTGATTTAGAGAGAGGTTCTTAGTATATCATCCTGGCTGGCCTGGAACTCACTGTGTAGACAAGGCAGTCCTGAAACTCACTATGTAGACAATGCTGGCCTGGAACTCATGGAAATTATCCTTCCTGTGCCTCGAAAGTGCTGAGTTTAAAGGCTGGATTTTTAGTTGTTTTCTGAGGGCATCTTTTGAAGGCATTTGGAATATATTGTTTTGCTCTGCCTGTCTGTTTGCCTAGTGCAGCTAGAAAAGCCTCTGAAGAGACAGAGCCCTAGTACTGTTTGTTCAGTGGTCTCTAACCAGGCAGCATGCACCATCCTTAGGCCCTGAGTTGAAGTGAGAAAGGAATTCTCGAAGAAGATGCAATGATTGAGATGTGGGTCTGGAAGCGATGTTTGTGATGCAGGAGGAGGTGTTGCTAAGCTTCTCCAGCCTTAGTGCCTCCTTCATGAACTTCAGATGAATCGGTCTTCAGGGCAGGAGTTGAAAGGAAAGGGTTGATACCTTGTAAAATGTATATGATTTCTTTCAGTCCTCCCAGTGGTCCCATGAAGTAAGCACTAACATATGAATGGAAGTCAGTTCATCAAAGGTCAGGCTCTGGTATCTCAATTGCTGGGCATTCGTCTCTGTTCAAATAACATGTGTACACATGCATGTGTGCGTGTGCATGTGCATGTGTGTGTGTGTTTATAAACCTGATAGATATACACAGCTATCTTTGTTATGTTCAGGGTCTGATATAAAACTTTTGGCAGAAGGCAGTAGATGCTGTTTCCTCAAAGGCGTGTTTACAGTAAGGAGACTGACTATGCACAGAACCCAAAGACTTGAAGTTTTATGAAAATTATTCATTTTTAACTTAAGTCTCAGGGTTGTTGTCAAAGGTGAAAAGCTCATCTAGAACACAGGTAAGCACATTGTAATTCAGAAATCATGTGTTGTTGATCTATATTAACTTGAGCTGATATCTATTAAAATTTAAGAATCCATCAGCAAGTTTTTAAAAGTGCAAGATTTTGGGAACACAGAGTTAAATTAATAACTCGTAAGTACTGTCATGGACTAGAAACATGTGAACAGACACTCTAAAAATGATTACTGTTGAAGCTTTCACTTGGATTTTCTCAGCCCTTTGTTGATACTGTCAGCGATAGCCAATTCTCTCGCTAATCTGAAGCCCAGAAATGCATTGGGCTTGCATGTTTATTATCATGTGGAGTCTTTGGAAGTACTCTTCTCTGAGCATTGCCTTTATACAGTCTACTTTGGAGGTATATTCTATTAGGCCTTCCATCTCCAGCAGGCTTCATATTTATTGTTTCCTCGACTCAGCCGAGTGCTTTGAGTTTTATTGTTTTAATAAGTGTTGAATTGTTTATTAGACAAAATTAGGTGATTCTGTGCATAGCTTTTGCATTCCACAATAAATTCAAATCATTATTATGTTCCATTATCTAGATGGATGCATAGATCAACAGATGATAGATGGATGCCTACAGAGTGCTGTGTATAAAGACAAAAATATATCAAAACCCATACACTGGTGGCTATTAAATGGCACAGCCTATATTCGCGCTATAGAGTGTTAATTTTATTGTTTCTGGAGCCCTAATCATTTCCTTCAGACCATTAAATATTGATGGGAGGTGTGATCTGGACGAGTCTTTCTAGGAAAAAGTGCATCTCAAATCCATTCGAAGGAAAATCACTGGTTTTATGAATGGAGTCATGAAGTGGGAAGGATGCCTAAAACCTGAAGTGGGAGAAGGTTGAGATGAAAATGAGGTGGCTTAGTAGTTAAGAGCACTTGGTGCTTTTGCAAAGGACTCTGTTACAGTTCATCATGCATATCCTGGTGTCTTCTTGTCTCTGCAGCCACATGGCACACTTGTGGTACAAATACATACATGCAGTCAAACCTTCACACGTAAACCTATTTAATCTTTAAAAACGGATTTGGATTTGATTATATGCCTTAAATGCTTTCCACATTCAGTTGGCATATGATTAGAATCCCTGAATTACTCTTAAGCAGCTTGCAGTCAAAGAACATAGCAGTGTTTCCTTTTCTGTGTATTCGATCTGTGTAGCATTGTCAATTCAGGTATACATCCCCTTTAGATACTAAACCAAAAGACATGGCTTGTTAAAAATTCTTCCTTTCAGAGAGACTCTCAAGGCTTTTTGTTGAGCTGTTTCTACTGGTTGGATTCTTAGAAGAAAATTGTTACAAGAACCAAAAGGCACCCCCCCCCCACACACACACATGCCTTAGCTGTTCCCCTCCCCCTGCCACCCTGCATCCCTGTTACTTTTATCTTTAGTTGATAGATCACAACACCAAATTGATCCTGGATCTGCAGCACCTACAGTGAGTGATGGAGGCTGATGATTGTCATTTAGACAATTGGCATCGTCAGTTTTTCTATATGTGCTCATCTTTACGTACTATGGAAACACAGCATTCACATTTTAGGGCAGGTGAGACTGCTCTGTGGGCAAAGGTTCTTGCTCCAAGCCTAATAAAGTTTCTTTTCTATTATTGGAAATAGATTTTTTTCTCACAGCATACATTATATAACATAACACACACATATTTTTATTTTTTCCCCTTTTGGTTTTTCCAGACAGAGTTTCTCTGTGTGTAGTCCTGGCTGTCCTGGAACGTGCTTTGTAACCAGGCAGGCCTCAAACTGACAATGATCCACCTGTTTCTGCCTCCTGAGTGCTGAGATGAAAGGAATGTATCACCATGGTCCAGTCTAACAATTCTCCCTCCCTCCCTCCCTCCCTCCCTCCCTCCTTCCCTTCTTCCTTCATTCTATCCTTCCTGCCTTTCTTCTTTCCTGCCTTTCTTTCTTTGTTTTTAAGAAAATATACTTGAAAATAAATTAGATTATATAATTTTTACTTAATATACTCTGTAGAAGATCTTTTGGGACCTATCAGCAGAAATTGATGCCTTACAGTGTTATTTAACTATTCAAGGGAAGTGATTATGTTTTCATGATTTCCAACTTAGTGTCGTAAAATTATCTCTAGGTTTCTCAAGGGAGCATCAGTTTCTTGTGTCAACAAAATTTTATGCTAGGTAAACTGAGCTGAGCACCCAATCCTATTTTTTTCCTGGGAGGCAAAACAGTTAACTAGAATTCACTAATATTAAGTAGTTTCTTTCTCTCTCATATTGAAGCTGATTCCGTCTCTGTCAACAGGGTCCATGTGGTTCTTCCATGATGTGCAGAGCACCACCCATCCCTGCCCCAGTGACCCATCCCTGCCCCAGTGACCCATCCCTGCCCCAGTGACCCATCCCTGCCCCAGTGACCCATCCCTGCCCCAGTGACCTTGTATTTTAGCAAAGGAGATGAACACTAAAAACTTTACTTTTACATGGATTAGGGAGATGGCTTTGGAGGTAACGGTACTTGTTGAACAGGTTAGGGGCTGAGTTTCAATCTCCAGCTTTTACACCCTTCATGGCCACGCACATACCTGTAACTCCAGTGTTGTGTGGGGTGAAGACAGGAGGATGGCTAGGGTTTGCTGGGAACCAGCTAGCTTTGGCTAAATGAATTTTACAGCCATCTTACCTTGGTCCTGACTTCCCACATACACCTTCCCTTTCTAACTACAGGGCTGCTGCTTCTATTGCAGTCATCACGCTTACATATCCCAGCTTCCTCTTAGGCAGCTTCAGCCTTTGAGCTATCTGCACTTTGTCAACTCAGCAACTTATATTGAAGTTTGATTTTAGTGTGATTTCCATATGTATCTAATACTTTAAATAAATTCTTTATTTTTATTGTACCCACTTTTGGAGGGGTACTAAAGCCACAGAAAAGATGCTAACAATTATACCACATGATATATTTTGATCAAGAGTTATTTAGAACCATCAGTTTTGGTTGGTGCTATAATCTCACTAGAAATCCTGAGTGCAGTATTCTTTTCTCTAGCTTTTTTTTCTCATTCTCCTCTTTTCTCCATCTTTTCATGCATTCTAAGTTTCAGCTATACTTCCTTTTTAAGAGCTGAGAAAATTAAGATCATATTATAGATTCTCCTTTACCCATAAATCCTAAAGTTAAAATTAAATTAATCAAATTAAAGTGTAGCTCTCATGTAGTGTTATGCCATTATCCATCCTCACTGTGGTGTCCTCAAATATTTCCTATCAAGGTGGATCATCTCTGTTGACTTGTAACTGTGTTTAAGTATTTCTCATCTTGAAATGAAACGTTTTCCTTTTATCCCATATTTTCTTTGACCCTTCATTTAACTGTTATCTATTCACTCAGACTTCCTATTAACAGTGTTTCTCACCTTCCCAGTGCTGCTACTCTTTAATACAGTTCCCCATCTTGTGGTGATTTCCCAGTCATAAAATTATTTTCATTGTTACTATATAATAGTGATTTTGATACTGTTATGAATCATAATGTAAATATCTAATCTACAGATGGTCATTTGACTAGCAAAGGGGTCATGATCCATAGGTTGAGAACCACTGATTTAGAAGGTTATAAACTCTTCTCTGTTTTTCTGGCCGTGGCTCAGCATGGGTTCAGTACTACCACCTACACAGTTAGGTCCTTAGTTTCTGCCCTCTGGCCTCAGTGGTGCAGACAACAGAGTGCATTCAATCTGCCTTTACCCAATGCTTGAACAGTATTGATTCTGACGGCTCTTCCTCTTTCCAACATTGAGCTCTCCTTTCCCCCAAGCCAGAGTTTCCTTTTCCATCTCTGCCTGTGTGCAGCTCTTCCCAGTCTCCAGCCTTCCCACACTATCTCCTCAATTCCACCAAGGCAGAGAGTGCAGAGGGAGAGGGAAGATGTTCTTGCATGAAGGCCTTGAGGGGGTGATAACATTCATGTCCACGTGAGTAATGCCAGTCCTGGGAAGCTGAAGCAGAATGACTCTAAGTTCGAGGCCATCCTGGGCCACATAGCTACTTTGAGGTGAGTCTCGGCTACTTGCTATTACTATATATTTCTCAAAAAGAAAACAAGCAAAGGGCAAGTATCCATGTATTGAAGCTCACTTGAGGAAGAGAAGTCAACAATATGATAAGAATTTAAATTGTTATAAAAATAAGATGGTACAAGATCTCACCTGCAGTGAGAGGTGTAGGAAATATGTACTCTACTGAACACACCTGTGGTTGGAGCTGCAGTCTCGGTGACTTTTGTGTGCTTTACAGGTGACAGTCTTGGCCATTATGAAAGCCTGCCCCTTTTATAAATGAAGGCAAATGTCTAATTACAATGGATTTCTTTTACATTAGCACAGTTTACTGTTTAAAAGTTAAAATCACAAAGCCATAGATTGAAGAAAGTTTATAGTAGTGAAATACCGGACGATTTTATATTCTTTGGAAATTGACTGTGTACATTGTGTCTTGAAGAGAGGAGACAGGAATAGGAGAAAATTTGATTTCCAAGCATTTGTCTTTAATGGGTGCTTTTCTCCCATGGTGGCTGCGATAGCACTTTTCATCCAGGAGTCTCTGTGGGCCAGGGACTGTGCTGTTTCATATTCTTTATCTCAGTTAATCCTTCCCAAAGCTCTGAGATAGATGTTAATAGTTCCAGTTTTAGGGAAGGGAACTGAAGTTTAAATTTTATGTGAGCTAAAGCTATGCAAGTTAATTTATATACGCTTATATACGATTTGAAGTGATAATTAAGGAATATGAACTTAGCACACAGCTAACTTGGGAGTTTGGGCATTTACCACTATATGTAGTGAAAGAAAATTAAGAGTGATTCTTTCTAGTAACCCACAGTATCTGGCGTGTCATTTCACTCATCAGTTCATCATTTTACCTAGACCCTATGTTCTTCACAGGGATCCTACTTTGTAAGCAAGATCAGAGGTGTCTAGGTGAAGCCACATAGCCCCATGTTCTATTGATTCCTTGAGTGGCCCAGGACAGCAGACCCACAACGAGAGCCAAGCTTGGTGACCCCAGGTTCAGTGTTCATGACGTGAAGACGCGAGATGTTTCCCCCTCTGCATCAATTCCATTTGCCAGAGGATAACATTGTCCTCATTCTGTAGGGAATACCACTTTTTGCTCTTCCACTTTAATTCAACTTCATTTGTTTAGTTAATAATCCGGGAATGTTGCTGGATTAGCAGAAATTTGATGAGCACCCTCACCTTCCGAGTCTCAGGTAATGGAGTGGAGTAGAATCAGCACCAAAGGCAGAACCCTTGCGCCCTGTCCCCAGGGCGCCTCCACGGACAGGTTAAAATTGACAGCTGGCATGGCTTCTTCTGCTCTCCTTCCGGGAAGCCCAGGTCAAGCACTTGACACTCCGCATCAGCTCTGACCTGAAGATTAGCCTCAGCAAGCTGCGTAATTAAACTGCTGGGATTCGTTTCCCCTGACTGGACAGAAGAGCCTCGCAAGGTGATGGCTCCGCGAAGCGATAGCGCTGAGTCCGACGTTAGCAGTAACTGAATCCGAGCTCAGAAATCTCTCCAAGCTTCTGTTAATGAGGCAGAGACAGCATTTAGCAGGGAAAATGGGGTCACTAGAAAGAAAACTTACCCTTTCCCCCCCTTTAATGAAGAGCCAATCATTTTGCCTCCTTTTGAATCCGGGCCTAAATTTATTGTCCTGAATAAACCTCAATTTAAATGAACAAATAAGTTTTCCTCAAGGGTGTAGTAATGTTGTTTAAACTCACATTTATGGGGAGCGAGGGAAGTTAGAGAACTCTAAAGTAGCACCAGGATATGTCAAGAAGTTTGAATCCTTGAGTCTGTTCCGACCAGAACAAACTGAAATAGCCACAGCCCTCAGCTGTTCAGGGGCCTGTGCTTTATTTATTAAAACGTGTTTTAAAAAATATGATGACTTTTTCCTTGGATACTTCCTTTCCTTGAAACATTATTCAAGCATATGTAATTCGTTCTCCCAGGGTTCTGACAGCTGTCACATACAGATGCTGTGATGATAGTCACACCAGTAGCATTTTCCATACACTACTAGGAAAACTGGATCCTAAAAGCTATATTTTATACTTATAGTATGCATCTTCTGGGCCTGGGAGTCTCTGATTTCTGTGGTTTCCTGAGGAGTTGAGAACCTGGAGAGGAGGAGTCTGGTGTAGCCTTTTCATCCTGAAGAAAGTGTTCTCTCTCATCAGCACCTAAGTTAAACGTTACTGAAGGTTTTCCATGCTGCTCTCTGGTTTGCACCAAACCACGGTTCAGGTCGTTAGCAAGTGATGGTGTTAAAATTGATATTTTGAGTTTACCTTCTACCTTCCTCTCCACTTTCACATTAACAAATCAGCCATCATTCTCTCCTAAAGCTTTTTTCCCTCTTTTTTTTAATATTCTTTCTTTTTTTAAATATTTATTTATTTATTATGTATACAATATTCTGTCTGTGTGTATGCCTGCAGGCCAGAAGAGGGCACCAGACCCCATTACAGATGGTTGTGAGCCACTATGTGGTTGCTGGGAATTGAACTCAGGACCGTTTGAAGAGCAGGCAATGCTCTTAACCTCTGAGCCATCTCTCCAGCCCCGCTTTTTCCCCTCTTATTAAACACGGTTTTCTTTTCAATTTCACCTGTTCTAGCAACATCTGTAGACGCAAAGGACAAAGTGTGAATAGAAAAGAGTGATCAGGAGACTGTGAAGGGAGTGGCTGGAATAAAGAGGAACCACATGTTCTCACCTGTTTCCCCTCACTTTTATTGTCTTCTGGCAGATGTAGGAATATGGAGAAAGAGTGGGATGGGATTAATGTTAAAATCTTCCATTCTGTCCCTTAATCTCTCTTTGGTGTACTAGTTCAAATGATACTGACTTTTAAAGAACAGTTCAAGTGTATTTAAAAGCTTAGACTTTCAACTGAAACTAAAGCCTAAATTCAATTTAAGTGGCATACTCCGGACCTGTTGCCTACTCCCATCAGGATGTTGTTTGATAACTGTAACTGAAGTCCCCTGAAGACTGGGTGTCTTGGTGCATCTTGCTTCATCCAGCTCTGTTCTTAACTCTTTTTCAAAATAAAGTTGTGGAAAATGATACAGCTACCCTATGAGATTGCAGGAATAAGTTTTTGATTGTTTACTTGAGATGGTAATATAATCACATCATTTACCCCTCCTCTTTCTTTTTCTAAAACCTCTCATTATGCCCATCCTTTCAAATTTTGCTTACTTTGCTCAAACTTTGTTCTCTTTCAAATTCTTGGCGTCTTTTTCACTGTTTTTCTATAGATCCATGCATATGTATATACATCCATTCCTAAATATAATCTTAAAGTCATATTTCAAAATCCAACCTTCCAAATCTGCAAGTTGTTTTTTAGCTTTTATACAACCTTTTCTGTTTTTTTTTTTTAAATTTATTTATTTATTAAAGATTTCTGTCTCCTCCCCGCCACCGCCTCCCATTTCCCTCCCCCTCCCCCGATCAAGTCCCCCTCCCTCGTCAGCCCAAAGAGCAATCATGGTTCCCTGCCCTGTGGGAAGTCCAAGGACCACCCACCTCCATCCAGGTCTAGTAAGGTGAGCATCCAAACTGCCTAGGCTCCCACAAAGCCAGTATGTGCAGTAGGATCAAAAACCCATTGCCATTGTTCTTGAGTTCTCAGTACTCCTCATTGTCCGCTATGTATAACCTTTTCAATCTCCCTGGTCTTCACTGGCTCCCATCAGAAATCCACAATGTTTACATTACCAGAACTACAGCCTGATTCCAGGATTCACAACTATCTCCACTACAAAGGAAAAACAGCTGGAGAGCAGCAGATGGTACCGGAAAGTATCTTTGCTTTGAAGTTTGTGTGTATTAGATGCGCAGATATCTGCCCTGTTTTGATATTGTAACTCCTTGACACAATACTCAGAATAGTGCCAGGGCTTACCTGGCTGAACCTGCTGAGCTCCTCTCTTTCTTTCTAGCCAGTCCTTGATCCTACCTTATTGAATTTACATATGCTAGCTCCCTTGTCAATCTTGGCTTTTATTCCAGTAGCTTGCATCTCTTTTTTCTCCTCACCCTGCCATCTTTCCATCCATTTAACTCTTCAGTTGGTAGCTCACTTCCTTCCAGTTCTGTTCCTTCCCCTTGAACTCACCCAGTTTTCCTCAGTGATGTCCAGTTACATCTCCGCAGGCCCCCTTGCAGGTGCCCAAAGGAAATCAGGTTTGCAGTAGTAAAATGTACTTGGTAGTGATCTTGTTCTTTAAGTTTGCATATTGATCTTTATTGCTTTTCTGACTAGGTTTCTGATATGATCTGTATTTCTTCACACCTACCAATCAGCATCTTCTGCCTTGTCTATTTCAACATAACTATTATTTTTTTCCCTTTAGATTCTCACTTAAGTTCTAACATGGCTGCTAGAAAACTGTCTGCACCTTCTGGATTATTTCTCATCTATTAGCCATTTTTTTGATCATCCTCATTTTATGTTATGTTACTGTAAACATGAGTTTCATCACAACACATTGGTTTAAAAGACAATACTTCATGTAGTTTCGTTACGTATATACATACACACACATATATGCATATATAAAATAAAATAAATCAATAAAAATTTATCAGTAAAACTATGATATGGCACTGTATTTGGTTTATTTTATTTTATTGAGAATTGATCATTTGGAACTGCTGGCAAGCTAACTTCCTGACATAACTTGTAAGTTATCACGAAATCTTGCAACATTCCTTAGTACCTCCTTAAGCATATTGGAACTGTGTGAACTCAGTCATTTAGCTACTATCCAAATTTGACTTTGGTTATATGCAGAAGGTTTAAGAAATCAAAATACCAACTGGGTCATGGTGGTGCACTTCTTTAATCCCAGCATTTAGGAGGCAGAGACAGGAGGTGTTTTCTGAATTAGAGACCAGCCTAATCGACAGAGCTAATTCGACAGAGCTTAGCTGGCTGAACCTGCTGAGCTCTTCTCTTTCTTTCTAGCCAGTCCTTGGTCCTACCTTATTGAATTTACATATGCTAGCTCCCTTGTCAATCTTGGCTTTTATTCCAGTAGCTTGCATCTCTTTTTTCTCCTCACCCTGCCATCTTTCCATCCATTTAACTCTTCAGTTGGTAGCTCACTACCAACTGTTGAAGAAACCCTGTCTCAACCCTCTTTCCTTCTAAAAGAAAGAAAGAAAAGAAAGAAATCAAAGTATATAAGAGATACCATTAAAAGTTTCTAGTGAAGAAAAATCAAATTTCCTTTTAGGGCGTTATAGCTATCTTCTACTGTGGACATTCTTTACAAGTGACTGTTGTAAATGTTTTCCATTTCTTCCTGACAGGTAATATTTGAGGCTGAAGTCTCAGGAGGGAGAAGCGGTTATATTGCCATTGATGACATCCAAGTCCTGAGTTATCCTTGCGGTAGGTTTTGATTAAGAGTTGTATTTTTCTGTGTTCTTTCAACATACGCCTTGGATTGGCAGGAACTGTTGATTGTTTATTGACTGGACATTGTTGTCCATTTTATTGTTACTCTCAGGCTTCATGGAAAAAACACTGAAGTGTTTACTAGTATTTTCAAATCAAGTTTTCTCCCAACATGTAACTACATGTATGCTATGATTATTTTATTTGTTTTTAATTAGTGACAACAAAATGTAAGTGCAAACGCAATTACACAAAGACATTCTAAACCTATGGGGTATCTTGCCATTCTTTAGGAAAACAGAGGCAAGTAACAAATCCTAGTTCAATAACAGAGGAAATAAAAAGCTGTCTAAGATATCTGATCTGTTAATTTTATAATGCGGGAAGTGAAAATAATGAATCTACTCACCTTCTTCCAAACTTGGGTCTATTTTTAATTATTATCCTAAATATATGAGTTAATCAGCACTAAATAAATAAAGTGTTAAAGCAAATCTCGGTTTGCTGACACTCTTTTGTGAGAGCCTTGATAAGTGCTGACAGTTTTTCAGACTTCATACTTCAATTTGTGCTGAATCACATTCCCCAGAACAGTTATTGCAAGCCGTAAGGAGGGCCAGGAAGAAGTTACAGATGGCAGAAGAAAGTTACAGACTTTCTTCTTGATATGATCTCCCAGTAACAAAATATGACAGGTCCTGTGTAAGAGGCCCTTTGTGCTCCATAGCCCTCCATGGTGAGGCATCGCTAATGCACTGTAAGCATAATTTATGAGGTCAACACATCAGGGGCAAGGCTTGTGCCCTTGCTTAGTGATTGTATCACGTTAACAGCAAAGAACACAGAGGTTGGCTCTTATCTCCTGGTAGTCATGCCGAGACAGGGACCTGTGGATTTGCATTACTGGTCAGTGTTGTGGTACTGCTGGGCTGGAGTTCGTTTTGGTTCAAGTTGTTCTTGCTCAATTGTGAGTTTTTTTCTCCCCTTGAGCTCCCGCTGAAGCCCCAGAGAAAGAGGTTCCAAAGATCAAATCATTTATCCTGTGTGTTATATGCTCAGAAAGGCAACAGTGTGATTCCTCTTCCAGTTCAAGTGGGCTTTCTAAACTCGCTTACTCCACAGTATGACTGTACTGTATATTGTATTTTTGTCTGTTTTTCATGTCTACATCTTAAATATCAGGTGCCAAATAAAGGTTTTTGAGAATAAAGAAAATGATGATTACGAGTTGGGCACAGCAACGGCATTGGCTATGTGGTGTGGTTCTTCAAGACCTGTAATATTATTGTGTAACTTCCCCGAGGCTTAGCTTTGGCTGTGCATTTTTTCCTTCAATGGCAAAAATAGATTGGGCTTCCGATTTAAAAGGAACTTGATAGTGAGTACAGATTTGACAGTCAAATCACCCACGAGAATGCTCCATGCTACAGACGCTACTGCTGTTTGTCTGATGCTTCTTTTCCGTAACTTTCCAATGGCTATAAGCAAGCAGGAAGGAGATATTAAAATGTTTCCTTGTCTGGTATACAACTCTTTAAGTTTGAAAAACTGAAGGAATAGTTATCCATTTGGTTAAATTGTGGGGAAATAGTTACGAGACCACACAGCTATCAGAATGTTAGGGTCTTGATAGGCCTCCATTCTGGTTCTCATAGACTGATAGATACTTGTTTAATCTCTTTGGCTTCCTTGAACACAACTTTCACTAACCCATGCTAGAGCTACTATTAGCAGTGAGCCTTGAGCCTTCAGTCTCTACGAAAGAGCTGATATGTATGAGTGGCATTCAGAAGGGAGAGTAAGAGAAGAAATGGTGTGTTCTAGAGGACAGTAATGTGAAGTTTCCTCTGATTATTAATGCTAGACATATGTGGGCATAATAAGAACAGTGTTCTCTTGTGAAAAAGTTGCATGATATATTTTTTTTTTCTTGTGAACGAAATGTATTTTTCCCTCCGTTTTCACAGATAAATCTCCTCATTTCCTCCGTCTGGGTGATGTGGAGGTCAACGCAGGGCAGAATGCTACGTTTCAGTGCATTGCTACAGGGAGAGACGCTGTGCATAACAAGTTATGGCTGCAGGTAAGACAGCATTAGCTGCTGAGCTGAAGGCTTTACTCGGGTAAAAACCATCATTGTGTTGTTTGTGGTTGTCATACACAGTCTCCCTCTCCTCTCTCCTCTCTGCCCCCATGCATGTGGGAAGGCTGTTTGTATAAATTAGATTTACTTGGCTTTCTGGAGAGTCATAACACACACTTCACTTTTAAATAATTTAACAAAACACATGAGAGTGTATAATTAATTGATATTGGTATTGATGTCTAGTCACACCTACTGATTCTTAGACTTTCCAATACATGGAAAAGGAAGGAAAACTAAATTTTTATAATAAATATTTTTTGAAAAGCAAACTAAGAAGACAGCAGTCACATAGGGACTGCCAGACACTCTTAGTTTAAGAAACTTATTGTAAGCATTTCAAGAGGGAACTTGCAAGGGCTCTCTCTCTCTCTCTCTCTCTCTCTCTCTCTCTCTCTCTCTCTCTCTCTCTCTCTCTCTCTCAGAACTTTCTATATAAGAGTTGATTGCAGATCTGACATTTGGATATTTGCCTTGTACATGTTTAACGCTTAATATATTCTTATTGGATTGACTGTGATTGACATGCATGTTGGTGAAATGCACATGCCATGATGCTTCAAAAGACTCAGAAAGATCTGGAGAGCATGAAATCGTTTTGCATTCAGCAAAAGTATTGAAAGTCTTGCTGTCACTCTTAGGTGCTAGGAGGGGGTGTGCTGGGAGGTGTGTGACAAAGGCAACCCTTTGTGTATGTGTGTGTCCAAATAGGTGTGTGTAGATGAATAAGTACATGTTTGGAAGCTGGGGGGGGGGCATTGGTTATCTCTTTAATTGCTTTCTGCATTATTTGGATATAAGGTCTCCCACTGAACCTGGGCTTTTCTCATTAGGCTAAACTGACCGACTGGTGAGCCCCAGGCATGTCCCTGTTTTTTTCCACTTCAGGGCTAGTACTTGAGACATAATGCTGCCACAGCCACCTCTCTGTTGTTTCAGGCGATCCACACACAACTTCTAGGGCCCATGAGACAAGACCTTTACTAACTTCTCATCTGTTATACACACACACACACACACACACACACACACACACACACACACACACATATATACATCACAGGAAGGAAAGGGATTTGACTTGTGTAGAATTTTCATTTCCAGCAGATTTCTTAAGGACAAAACATTGAAATGTTAAATGAGTTTTGTGAACACAGATATGGAGATTTAGTTTGCTATTATCTTCAGAATAGTGAAATTAGTGTGAAGGCTACTTACTATCTCCCAGCTATTTAGGGATGGTGGTTATTGTGCATCATCATTAAAAGCAGATAAAGTATAATGTCTAGGATTATGCTAGGTGTTCAGACATCACCTGATTCCTGTATCAGTCCAATTAGGTGTTACTATAGATGTACATCATGTTACATCAACCCACTTTGGTAATTTATTTGATTTGCAGTCATTAGAATACCTTCTTTTTAGCCCAAATTTAAAATAGGAAAAAATGGCTTCCTCCTTTTTTCTCATGATGCCGATTCTTCCTATCCTCAGATATTGGGAACTAGGATACTTTATCCCAGGGAGTATATTGTATAATGTACAATCTGTCTTATGGACTAAATGTGACGGCTATTTTCTTAGATCTTTCTGTCTGCCAAAGTAAGTAGTTTAGCAAAGGATTTCAGACGTAGTTTCTAATCATACTGCATCTTTTTTTATTTTCCATTACAATGGGAACATTGGTTGATATTTGGTGTAAGCTGCAAGACCAATAGTGTGTTCTTGGGGAACCAGAAATGGCTCTGCAGCCTGCCACTGGTTTTATGCTCCAGGATTTAATGTGACATAGAAATAAAAAGGGTTTTGTATCCACAGACACCAGCTGCCCTGAGGCAACAAAGCCTTTCTGGACCGTGCTGGTCCGAGTGGGCTGCAGTCAAAATCCCGCACATTTTTTGTTGCTTCCTCTCTGTGAATTGGCTCATTTTTTTATGGTTTCTTGAAAATTTCCTTCTGCCATTTTTTTTAAGCAGTAATGATAGAAAACACTAGTTGGAAGTTTTGCTCTGTTCTATTTACTTGTCCCCCATTTTGGACTCTGCATTGGCCATGGAAAGTGATTTTGTGTCTTTATTTCCAACTTTGACATTGACATTGCATGGATCTCCAGCAATGTGCAAGTTCAACTTGCAGACCGAAAAGCAAGCAATTCTACTTTTTTTTTTCAGTAATGCCACACAACTTTACTTAATGTTGTTCTCTCAAATTATTCTTTACACTCAAAAAGACACTAAAATATAGAATTTACATAGTATAGTGATGCTTTTATAGAAAACATTTTTTAATTGAATAGTTAGTGTATGGGTGTTTCACTTTTGTAATTTTCTTTGACATGGTCTCATTATATAGTCTTGCCTGGCCTATAACTATCTATGTAGGCCAGGCTGGCTCAAACTCACAGAAATTTGCCTTCCTGTGCTTCCCAAGTGCTGGTATTAAAGGTGTGTACCACCAGCAAGGCTTGTTTTGACTTTGTGTGTTTCTGTGAACCACATGTGTGCGCGGTTACCAAAGAGGCCTGAAGTGAACACCACATTTCCTGGTACTGGAGTTTTCAGATAGCTGTTAGCTATTCTGTGGGTGCTGGAAATTGAACCCAGATTTCTGGAAGAACAAAAAATATACTTAACCATTGAGCCATGATTTCAGTTCCTTAAATAAAACATTTTTTGTAGTGGTTCTATGTAACTGTTAACCACTCAAGACTGACTGGTCTTATGTATACACAAGCCTATCAAATATTGCCTAGTACTTCAAAAGCTATTTATGTTTTGCCAAAAGTAGTAAAAAAAAGTCAACAGGAAGATTTGTGATTCCATGGGGAAGCCATGCATACTTAGTCATATGAACAGATGTTGGGTTATTTTTATTTAAGATAGAGAATAACATACTGTGCTTCAGAAGACCAGAGATGAATTCTAACCTCATCTCTACCCCTTCTAACCTCAGTCCTTGTGATGAGCTTAGATTTCAGTGGCCTGGCTGGGCCTATGTTTCCTTATCTATCAGAGAAGCTGTTTGGTGGAGACTAAAATCCTTCGCAGCTCTGAAACACTAAATTTGGTCTTTCTGTTATTTGTGATGATCTGAAATGTGGCCTTTGATAACCTTCTTTTTGTGATGGAATAATATAAAAATTTTATGCTGTTAGATTTTTATGAAAAAAAGTGGTCTCTTCAATTAACTCTCATTGTATGAACAAGTGCTGAAAATGTCTGCCCAGAGGACCCAGAACTAATGTACCTGCATCAGCTCAGTAAAGGTTACCACATTCTCTTCTAGAGTAGGTGGCGGTGTGCTGTACCATGGAGTTGGGTGGAATAGTAAGTGGCAGCCAGCCTCCCAGGTCCTCCACACAGTACAGGTCACATTGTTTTAATTCAGTCAGCAATGTGTCTCGTTATGGACTAAAGTACCCTAAGGTCCTGCAGCCTCCAGTATTCCATTTTAACAGAAAAGCGACATGCTACACCCCTCCCGGGAGGGTGCCTAGTGTGATTCCTCATCGTAAGTGTCCTTTCCAGGTTTCCAGAAGACAAGAACATCTGAGGCGCTCAGTCTCTCTCTCTGCTTGTAGTTTCTGCGTTGTGATAGTTACTTCTAAAATTTTTGTTGTCACTAGTGGCATACCTATTAGGTAAGTTGAGAGGTGAATGGGAGAGCAAGCATTTAGAGACTCTAAGCAAACCCAGGACGTCTCTCTGTTTCTACCACTGTGGCTGTAGGAGCTTAGGGGAGCATGAGTCCATGGAGTTATCCAACTGGTGTTTGAAGACATTCTTCTCTAGGTATATAGAGTACTATTACAAAATGTGTGACCTCCTTGTCCCCAGTGAGTAATCTCACTGTCCGTAGTGCAGTGTGCTGAGACACTTTCTGAAATGGTTTGGTAGTCTACAGGCTAGTCCTGTAATGAAATTCTGAGGCTCTCTGGGAGATAGTTTTTAAAACCTGTGTTGTGTATATTGTCATATGGTATAAAACACAGTTTTCGATATAGTAAAAGAGACAGGATAAAGCCTTTATTTATCCCTGTGCAATGCACCTTCCTCTCCTTTCATGAAGCCCAGTGAAGTCATATGTGTTGTGGGCTTAAATGATCAACAGTTTTGCCAAATTAACAATATTAATTTTTTTGCTTGTAAATGTTTTTTATTATTTTTTTTAGCTTTTTGTTTTATTTCTAAGGAACTCTAATTCTAGAAAATTGGTAGTCTACATGTTAAGGCTTATGGTAAAACTCAGGTTACAGGAATTAAGGACACCAGTAGAATTTTACATATATGCTGAAATAATTTTTTTAAATATGATAATAATAATTTAAAGATATCTGCCTATATTCCTGAGACAGGATGATAATGTTCATACAGGAAGCCAATATGAGGTTACATCTTTTATAGGTTAATATTGTCTATGTTCCTTTTATATGCTATCATTTTTTATATGAATAGCAATAATGCGCCTGATCACAAGTGATTAGGACTGGGGTTTATGTAACTCCATTGGTAGTCTGGTTGCCTAGAATACATGAAGCAACCGGGTTCAGTCCCCAGCGCTACATCAGCCAAGCATGGTGGCCCACACCTGCAGTCTCAGTTACTCCGTAAGTGAAGGCAAAAGCATTCGAAGGTTAAAGTCCATCTAGGGAAGTTTGAGGCCAGCCTGGCATACCTGTCACTTTTCTCCATAGAGTTCAACAGTGAATTTATAAGCAAATGACCAACAGGTTGCATTAGTGTCTTTTACAAACCGAATCTAGAGATAGTCAGACGTGTCTGTAACATATTTATTCACCATAATTAATAGCTTAAATTTTTAAAGGGGACCTAGCATTAGAATGTATGAGCAGCTTGGTTTCCATTTAAGCAATAGGATTTGCTTTAGTGCTTAACAATAAACAATGAACTATTGGTGTATGTCACAGTGCACACATGAATCTCAGTATTGTGTATTTTAAATAAGAGAGACGGAAAATAATTCAGTGCGTATTATTTCATTTGCTTGTTCTTACAATGAAAGTAAATTTAAGAAACCATTTATTTTTACAAGCAACTAACTTTTAGAACACAGAAAATGAGTAATCAAAATAGTGGCTTTCTTCATATTTTTTACGTTTATTTATTTTGTATATATCACTATCCTTCTTGTACATAGGTATTACACCATGTTTATTCCTGGTGTCAGTGGAGGTCGGAAAAGTGCATTGGGCCCCGTAAAACTCTAGTAGCTGATGGTTGTGAGCTGCATTCTTGGTCCTGAGAACCAAATTCAGGTTCTTTGTAAGGGCAACTATTGCCCTTAACTGCTAAGCTATTTCCTAGCCCCATATCCTGGTTTCATGGAGGAGATGAGGACTGGACTGGGACTGAGCCATTTCTGGGGTACCATGGACATCACAGAACTTAGCTGGAACATTGTATCAATGAGTATGCACCTGTAATCCAAAAGCTACCCCTGTCAACTTCTCTGTATACAGATTTTAACTAAAAGAAATAAACTGGGAGACAATTTAATAAGCCACACTTGATTTTGGAGTGTCCCACTTACTGGCAGTACTGATCATTATAGAGATGACATTGTGGGAACCTTTGTAAATCCTGTCCACCTAAAACGATTTGTTTAAGTTCCGAGGTAATTTGTGATCATGAATCTCACTAAAATATAAAGGAAGGCTGCTTTGGGGGTTCTGAGGATGTCTTATAATCTAGGGATGGAGGAGGGCAGAAATGGGTCATACTGTGATGAATAGACGAGTATTCTTCCGCGAAGGTCCAGTGTAAGTGGACAGCTACATGGCAGCTCCAATAGAGCCCCTTGCTGGAACATCTGTCCGACCATATGCTTTGGCTTCAGGTTCTGTGTAAAACCTAAAATGCTAATGACTCCATCCATCATCACAGAGCTTGGCGCCCATGCATCATTGGACTGGGCAGGGAAATTCAACATTGGATTTATTGAATGGAGCCAAATGTGCGGGTAGGTTTGGTGGCACCATTTGTTTCGGTGAATCGCAATGAGGCTGTATAGTGTGCTACGGCTAGGATAGTCGGACGCAGTCTGCAAGCAGAGCCATGACAATTGGGCCAATCTGTCAGTAATCGCCCCTAGCACTGGCCTGGTGCCTCTTCAGCGGGCCTGCCAAAACCAGAGAGTCGGCCACCACTCTGCCCTGGGTGAGGCACAGTGCTGCTAATGTAGCGTAAGGCAGGGAGTTTCTCAGCCAAAGGAAATGTCATCCCTTATGGAGCAACAGATAATTTAGGCAATGGCTTGAGAGTAGTAATTGGAGAGTGAAATTAGGAAAATGAGATGCAAATTGCTCTGAAAAACAACTGGAGAGAGGCTGACCTCCTCTGGTCCCAGCTGATTCCAGCTGTGAGTCCGTAAACATGGTGGAGCTGAAACTTCCGATCACGTGACATTCTGTTGGCTCCGCTGCCACAACTGCGTCCCGCGACTGCCCATGGTTGTCTGGATGTGAATGAAGATGTGAACCACGAGTTTCGGGAAAATGCGGGGTTTAAAGTGCAAAATCTTCACCTGGCCAAATATCTCCTGGCCATGTTTCCCATGTCACTTTGGCTCCAGCCATCTCCAAAGCTCCCACATCGAAGTTTGTCTCCACTGTCCATGGGAGAAGCTGGAATTCGAAGCACACCCCATTTTCTAGGGATTTTACTGTTCATGATAGGTTCTATTCATTTACAGAAAACGCCTTGATTTTTTTTTTTTTGAATGAGGGAAGAAAAGTTTTCTGAAGAAACTTCTATCTTGATAGGATAGTTTTTATTAAAAAAAACTATCGAAAAGTAATGAAGGGTGGTTTCCAAAACTAACCCGGTTATACATGATAATTCATGTTCACGTTGCATCGATGCCATCAAAAGCTGAAAAGATGGAGAGAAATGTAATATTTTGTAAACTCTTCAGATGTGAGGACTTTCAAACTTTTGACATTTGTATATAATTGGCGTTGTGAGAGTCTTCAGCAGGTCGGAAATACTAGAATAACAAAGATAGTATATAGCTATCAAGACAGGAAGTAAATTTGAAAAACTGATGTCAGTATGGTTAAAGGGACAGCTCGCATGTTTCAGGAAGTTTGTGGAAGATGAAATGGGTTTCATAGAATTTCAGCTTTTAAGGGTTAACATAAGCAATATACAATTTTATATTTATATATCCCTGAAGTGCAATAATCTGGTCTTAAGTTTGAAGCTATGTGTTTGGTCATATAAGCTGATCGGAAATCTGAGCCCTTTAACCGTGGGATGCTGAGACCCAACAAGCTGCTGGAGGATGCGCTGAGAGCATAGCTGGCGAGGGCTCCAAGCACCGTCCAGGCTGCTCACACTCCTGGAAAGCATCTACATGTAAGGCTGCATTTTTAACTAGGGCCTTTTAGCCCCAAGAGATGATTTCAGGAGAGAGGAGACAGCTAGCATCAGCGATCATTTCAGAGAGGCAAGTACCCAGCAAAGACAGATGTTTGACCGATACAGAAGCTTTGGCAAGACCAGGAAGTCAGCTCACACAGACCCATGGAAGTGGAGATGGGTGGGTGGTGGCTGTTTCTGCAGCGTTAGAAGACAGAAAATAAACATCTAGTGGTATGACGCAGGGCAGCAGTATAAGAAAGACCTTACTGAAGGGTCACTGCGAGGAGGGACGATAAATAAAACGAATGGCAAAGCTGGAGCATGAACGTGGACAGAACTGGCAGTAGCAACAGCTGCTGTTGGCAGTTCTGACATCAGGCAATAAAGGACTCAGACTGGACAGTGCAGGCCAATCGGAAAATCTGCGGGAGGCACGGATTAAAGAAGACGAATGGTTTTGGATCTAGTAGGTAGCAGTTAAAAGATTCTGAGGAAATGGGAGTGCTGCGCGGTGTAATTCTCCAAACCTCAAGGCTTGACTTTTATAGTTAGTCTGTTTCTCGTTTTCTGACTTAAACTAACTTGCCTTTGGAACCCCCGATTCCTCTTGCTCTTTCTCGTAACTGCCTATAAACGATCCGAAATAAGACTGAAAGGTGAGACATCCTCATGGACGTTGGCTTTCACCATCGTGAGACTTGCTAGGACAGTTTGAGGCTTGTGGCAGATAAAAACCGTGGATGGTCCTGGTCTTGTCCGTGAGATACATTTCTTTTTTCTTTGAAAACTGTGGGTGTCTTTGCTTTTGAGTCTGTGGTCTCAGAAAAGAAACGAGAGTAGATTTGACCTTGCCTTTCACACTGCCTACCTGGAAGCAAATTGATAGATGGAATCTTGCCTGCTATTTAATTCTAATTGTCTCTGTTCACCCTCTCATTAAACAATAGTGATTCTTCTAGGAATCTCCCGTTTTACAGTGAGTTCTCTTCCACCCCAGGGACTTAGTACTTACTAGCAGCTAATAGCTATCACCTTAAAAAGCCCAGTATTTTTTTTCTTCTGCTGTTTAATTATTGCGGTTCTCACATTGTATTCTGTCTTCCTGGGAAGTCTTTGTATAAAGCGCCTTGCGTGTAGATCTTGAGATAAAGTCACTAATCATGGATCATTGATCAGGAAATTTTACCTTTGACATTTTAACATCTTGGATGTATGTGTGCCTTGCTGCGATATGAACATGAGAAAATTTCATCATATTCCAATTTTAGGAATATTATTCTTCTCATTTTGCAGTTTATGCTTTCTTTATGAAGAGTTCTTTACAGACACAATAAATTTGTTTAAAATAGTTTATATAACCTAGGTAAACGGTCAGGCAACTACATAAAGTATTGTAAGTGAAGGATAATAGCATAGGCTTCAAATCCTTACCTCCTCCAAGAGTTCTTCTTATCAAAGTCTGCAAGTAACAGTTATCGTCCTGTACCTGAGGGTAGCACCCATGCAATGGGTATAGAGAGAACTTTCAGAGTGTTCTCCTGCCAGGCACGTCACACCTTCCTTAATGAATCAGTGTGATACATATCACATCTGACTGTGACAAAATCTTTCTTTCTTCCCTTGGGAAACTGTCCTCTTCTCCTACTTCATTTTAAATTTCCTATTTTTAAATTATTTTTAGAAATTAGCATTCAAAGTAACATATTTGATTGTGACATTTGCATACATAATTTATCTCTGTTGATTCTCTCCATCTGAAAAGCAGATCAATGAGTAGATCCAATATTTATAAGATTATTTTATAATACAATAAAATATGCATAGTGAAAGCCAGTCTAAATAAAAAACTATCACGGCTCTGATTGTGTATGGGGGAGGGGCTTACACACATGTGTCCCTTTTTGTGTTGGGTGTAGATTTGTTGTGGGGGGGTAGAGGATAACCTAACCTGTCATGACTCAGAAGTCATCTATCTTGGATTTTGAGACCTAGTCTTCTCCCTGGAACTCTCTGAGTAGCCTAGGGTGACTGTCCCCTCTCCAGTGCTGGGGTTCTAAGTGCATGACGCCATGCCCAGCTTTATTTTTTTAACAGAAATTTGGAGGGGCAATAAATTATCTCTTCAAACTTGTGCAGCAAGCACTTTGTCTACTGAGCATCCTCCTCAAATGCCAGTAAATTTGGCGGCGGTAGCATGGGGTGGGGGATGACAACCAGAAACCACACAGGTAATGAATAAAACATTGCCAACAACCCCCGGTAAATTTCCCATTTATTCTATCCAGAGTTAATTAATTTATATCCTTGATAGTTTTCTCTACAGTCACCCACCTACTCCCTACTCTGATTATGTGTGTATGACTGTATGTGAAAATGCATATGTGTATGTGTGTGTGTGAGAGAGAGAGAGAGAGAGAGAGAGAGGTGCTTATGTGTCATTGTACAATCTACAGCAGTCTTCTGTTATTGAACTACATCTGAGCCATCACTGTCATGACATTGAATTATGTCACTGCTCACTGTCGTGTACTCTGACTTAAAACAAACAAGCCCTTTAATCCGTAGGTCTGTCTTCTCACTTTCTTTCCCTAACTTCAGGTCAACATGCTTCCATTTCCTCTATATTTTCCAGGAATTTGCAGCCAGGTCTAGGGTCATATTTGGTCCTTTGATCACAGTGTAAGCGGTACCTGGTGTGACAGCAAAAGGTTCAAATGGTCTCATCTTCCATTATCTTAGCACTCCTATTCCTTAATGCCCTTAATCCCCTGAGTTGCAAATGGTGAGGTTTTTACTTCCTTTTGGATTTTTACTTCTTTTATGTTTATTATGTGGTTTGCTTATTTTTAAAACAAGCATGCAAAATAATATATTTCATGATGTTATTTTTGTACATAATTTATTTGTGCTGATTCTCTATCTTGTTCACTGTTCCTTTGCTGCCTCTGCACACTTCCATGTTTCTCTGCTTTCATGTAACATGTTTTCTAACTCATGCCTGTCACACACTGTGTGCTGATTAATCCCAGTTTCAATTTGATGAGATTGCCCAGGAGATGCTCCTGCTATCTTTGTTCATTTATTTGTTCTCAATATAGCAAATTTGTGCTTTGTCATCCCAAAGATGAGTGATTCTGTTTTTTTTTTTTCAATATTGTTATATGCTCCTGTAGTTAAAAATATGCCTTGCTTAGCTGGGCAGTGATGGGGCATCACATGCCTTTAATCCCAGAGCTTGGGAGGCAGAGGCTGGTAGATCTCTGTGAGTTCAAGGTCAGTCTGGTCTACAGAGTGAGTTCTAGGACAGCTTCGGCTGCACAGTGAAATGCTGTCTCAAAAAGCCAAAAATGTGTGTGTGTGTGTGTGTGTGTGTGTGTGTGTGTGTGTGAGAGAGAGAGAGAGAGAGAGAGAGAGAGAGAGAGAGAGAGAGAGACTCAGAATTATTAAGCAGCAGCTATTGTGGCCTGTAGGACTCTATGTTAGTCTCCATGATTTTTTTTTTTTTTATTGCCAGTAAGGAGTTCACTTTCTTTCCCCATGCCTCCCCCTTTTTAATTGGTCAATTGCTGATCAGTGTAATAATCTACATGTTGATGTATGTTCTCTGCTAGTCCTTTTCCGTAAGAAACATAGACAGAGATAAGCACAAGGACAGGTATACACAAACATAATTGCAATTCAAAAATGTCTCCAAAGTTAATACTGGTTTTTCAAATTCAAATTTAAAGACTTTTTTTTTAACTTAATGTTTTCTCTATCGCATGTTATTCATCACTCATGGTTCTTGGATTTTGGATGTGTATTTTGTTTATTTTGAGACAGTGTCTAGGTTTCAGTGTAGCTCTGTGTCGCCTCAAACTCTATTGCTACACTACACAGTTCTGCTGAATGTCCTTGAGCTTCCTCAGTGCTGACACTTGGGCACTGTTCCTTGGGCATGAGGCTGTAGTAGAGCATTCATACCCTGGTTGCATGGACTAATGTCACAGAGGAGGGATCATTGTGCTCCAGGAACCACTTAGTCATCTTATGTGACAGTCAATTGGGGATCCTTATGACAGAGCAATTAAGGCAGTGGAAGGATCCAGGCAGGTCCTGGAAGCCCCCAAATCACCCTGTCTGCCAATCACGAGAGACTACATTTCACCCTGGGAAAGAGAGAAGTGACATTGTAGAGAAGACAAGAGTTTTTTCATCATGCAGAAATCCTGCGTTGCCCCCCAAACAGAGTGGCATGGTAGGGCAGGCTTCAGTCCCCAGAGCATGACAGCATCAAGCTGGTGGATGACAAGATGGACTGGTGGGACAGTTTCATTGAATACCTGCTGGATCAGACCCAAATGTCAGTTGTCTATGTACTGAATCTCCAGAAGACAGTTAAGACCATGGTCATGTCATTGTTGTTGGCTTGTTTGTCCCTGGGAGATTTCAAAGGAAAACATTTTCACTGAAATGGAAGGGACTGGACATTCTAACCAGTGGTGTAGATTTTACTTCCAAATCACCCAAGAGTGATTGTCTTCTTGAACACACATCTTATCCATGTTGGGCCACCTCTTTAATAACAACATCAAGGCAAACTACCTCCATGGTACCACCAGAATGGAGAGCCACAGCCTCTCTGTCTGTGGTCAAGCTTTCTTGTCAGACTTTCTTTGGAGCACCAGCCCTAAATAAGGACATGGAGACTTATTAATTATGAAAGCTTGGCCTTTAGCTTAGGCTCCTTGCCAACTGTGTCTTATAACTTGACCTGTTTCTATTAATCTTTGTTTGCCACGTACCTCGTCTACATAATTTATGTCTGACTTCCTATGTGTCTCACTGGCATCTCTCTCAAGTCTAATCCATACCCTGAGTTCCTCTCTATCCCATATTCCCACCTATTCTCTCTTGCCTAACTATTGGCCATCCTGCTTTTTATTAAACCAATCATCACAACGATACACAGTGTACACAGTGTACAAGTATCGTACAACACCTCTCTCTGTTTTTTTTTTTTTTTTTTTTTTTTTTTAGTTTTTCGAGACAGGGTTTCTCTGTGGCTTTGGAGCCTGTCCTGGAACTAGCTCTGTAGACCAGGCTGGTCTCGAACTCACAGAGATCCGCCTGCCTCTGCCTCCCGAGTGCTGGGATTAAAGGCGTGCGCCACCATCGCCCAGCCTCTCTCTGTCTTCTTCACTATGTCCCTGGGATGTCTTACATCGCAACTGAGCTGCCAGACCTGAGTCTGTACAAACACAGAGAATTATTCAACATCAGAAGTGAACACGGTGTGAAGTATGACGAAGTCAGTGATAATGGTGTTTGAAGTGGGGACGTCACTGGTGACAAATGTACCTGTCTGCCAGTGTGCTGACTGTGAGGAGGCTGTGTGTGAAGATGCGTGCTAACGCTACTCTCTGTGAGCCTAAAACTGTTCTTAAAAATGACTTTTGGGTGCTAAGACAAAAGAAAGTGTTCTTGAACTCCTGATTTGGTTGCTTAAACCTCCCCAGTGGTCGTACTACAGCTGTGTAAAACCATGCTGGCATCTTTTATTATTTTTTTTCTTTTATTCCCGTTTCATGAATTACACCTTGACTGTAGTTTTCCCTCCATTCCTCCCAGCCCCTACCCCCACCTCCCCTCTCCCATACCAAAAGATATGTTCCTCTTCCATTCCCTTTAAAAAATAAAACAGAGCAGATTTCTCAGGCATGTCCTCTAAACATGACCTAGAGAGTTACAATAGGACTAGGCAAAACTCTCATACCAAGGCTGGATGAAGCAACACGGTATGAGGAAGAGGGCCCCAGGTACAGTCAAAAGAATCAGAGACGGCCCCACACTCTCACTGTTGGGAGTCCCACAAGAACACCAAGCTACAAAACCATAAGTTGTATGCAGAGGACCTAGTTCAGACCCACACAGGGTCCAGGTTTGTTTCTTCAGGCTCTGTGAGCCCCTATGAACCCTGCTTACCTGATTCTCTGGACTGTGTTCTTGTGGTGTCCTTGACCCCTCTGGCTCCTACCATCCTTCCTCCCCCTCTTCTGTGGGGTTCAGCAATTTGGGTATTCTTGGTTTTAAGTAACATTGGGGTATAATAACACTTATCGATTACTTGTTTGTTTTAAGGGCATATTGTTTAATTACTTTTTAAAAAAGGTTTATTTATTTTAATTTTATGTACATTGCTGTCTTGGCTCTATGTCTGCCTGTGTGAGAGTGGAGGATCCCCTGATATGGATTTATAGACAGCTATAAGTTGCCATGTGGGTGCGGGGAGTTGAACCTTGTTCCTCTGAAACAGCAACCAGTGCTCTTAACCATCCAGCCACCTCTCTAGCCCCTGTTTAATTACTTTTTCCATAACCACATTTTAACTATAGAGATATTGGATACATTGTCCATTCATGCTTAGCCATATTTTAGTCTTAATTCCAACTATAACAGTTCTTAATATATAATGTTAGTCTGTATGTCTTGTATTTGCAGTGGTTTTGCATGTCTTTAAACTCATTTTCTTCTTACTTTTTGAAATGAATATTTTTCATTTGGTAAAGAATAACCAACATCACAAATTTTGCCTAGTTTTAGGTGTGTTATTCAATAGTGTTAATTATGTTCACATTGCTCTTAAATGTGTCCCTCGATTTTTATCAGTTTTAAAATGAGTCAGTGTCGTGCTCTTCTAAGGCAATGTTTCCTTGCCCTCTGGCTTGTCTATCAACAACCTCTGCTCTGGATGTTCTGTGGGAGTGGAATCAGTGTTTGTCTTCTCATGGCTGGCTCGTTTCCCTTATCACACTCTCCTCCAGGCTCATCTCAATTGTAGAATTTTAGTGGGATTTCCTTCTTTATTATTTTAATAATATTCCCTCTTGTCTGTGTGTGTAGCATATTATATGTAGTCATTATTGTGCATATAAAGTATATCAATCAATTATAATTGTGCATTTACTTGGGACTGCTTTTGTTAGTATTGCTATTGCTGTGATGAAACGCCATTACCCAGAGCAAATTGAGGAGGAAAGAATTCGTCTCACTCTTCATCTCTGGCAGGATCCTGGATGCAGGAGCTGAGGCAGAGGTCATGGAGGAGTGTTACTTATTGGCTAATTGCTCCTCATTGCTCACCCTCATTTTCTTAAAGAACCTAGGACCACCTACCCGGGGCGGTACCACAGTGGATAGGCCCTCCCTATCAGTCACTAATTTAAACTGCTCCATCAGCTTGCCCTCGGCCCATTCATCTGTAAGCATTATCTCAAGTTCCCCCTCATTTGAGGTTCCCTTCTCTCAAATGTCACAAGCGTGTGCCAAGGTGACATAAAACTAGCCAGTACAGGACTATGTGCTTGTTGTTGTTTTTGTTTTTTAAGTCCCTTCCTTTTTATTTTTTTTTTTAAGTATCTTTTATTTTATATCTTGGATTGGTCTGAAATTCCATATCCAGTTCAAGCTGGAATTAAATGTGTATTATTCATGCCTCTGCTTTTTGAATGCTAAAATTATAGGCATTCCCAACTGCAACTGTCTTATAGAAAACATTTCTACCTCCATGAACACTTATCATTTATTTATGGTGCAAGGAATTTTTATGTATTGAAATATATGATCCATTAGCATTTTCTGTAATCAACACAGTGTCTAGGGGAATACTGGATCTCCTCTGGTCTCAAGTTTATACTTTAAATTTTTTATTTAAAATTTTATTAATTAAAATATTTTATTAATGTGTTTATTTTTACATGTATGGGTGCTTTGCCTGTGTATGCTTATACACCACATACATGCCTGATGCTCACCAAAGCCTGGTGTGGGATTCCCTGGAGCTGGAATAATAGATGGTTGTGATGTGGATGCTGGGAATCGGGAATCAAACCTGGTTCCCCTGGAAGAGCAACTGAGACATCTCCTTTGCTCCCATTAAAAGGAAGGAAGGAAGGAAGGAAGGAAGGAAGGAAGGAAGGAAGGAAGGAAGGAAGGAAGGAAGGAAGGAAAACAAAAAGTAAAGAAAAAACTGTATGTGTCCTAGCATGTGTAAATCAGAGGAAAACTTTAGGAATTCGTTCTCTTCGACTATCACATGGGTCAGAAATTGAACTTAAGTCAATTTTTGGTGACTGTTCTGCTGATCTGTCTCACTGCCCCTCAATTGTTCTCATTTATGTGAACTAGGGCTTGTTGAAATTTGGGATGAGTAAATGTTCAGAAAACCTTTAAAAAAATCCGTGCACTTCCTTCTTCCTTCTCTCTGAGTCACTGAAATACATGGTCATTTATTCTCTAGGGTTTCGGGACTCTATCATTATTTCCTCTTGTATCTGAGTCTTCCTGAGTCATTGAAATACATGGTCATTTATTCTCTGAGGTTTTGGGACTTTATTGTCATTTCCTCTTGTACCTGAGTCACTGAAAAACATGGTCATTTATTCTCTGGGGTTTTAGGACTTTATTGTCATATCCACTTGTACCTGAGTCACTGAAATACGTGATCATTTGTTCTCTGGGGTTTTGGGACTTTGTCATTATTTCGTCTTGTATCTGAGTCTCCCTGAGTCTCTGAAATACATGGTCATTTGTTCTCTGGAGTTTCGGGCTTTATTGTCACTTCCTCTTGTATTTAGATCTGTTGTTGTTCCTTACAAGTTTTTGTTTGTTTGTTTTCATGTTCAACATTCAGGACTGTCAAAGAACTGTTCTAAAACTAAAACTATGTTTTGAGAACACCCCAGCCCCATTTCCACTGGGATCCTTGACATATTCAGCTTCGCCTTATTTACAAATTGCATGGTTTCATAGCTGTAAAGTCATGTGATTTCAGCTTTTCTAGTGTAATATTTGGCGAACACCATATCTAACAGTGGTAGCATAGTTCTATTGCTGTTCTATGCTGTGGATTGCCATTTTCTTCTTTATAACGACACAGAAAGTCAATGTGTTTTAGCCAATTTAGATAAAGGACACATTCCAGAAAATCCAGAACCTTTCCAAAAGCCTGTATGTAGAAGTCTGTTCCCAGAACCACTTCTGGAGCTAAACTTAACTATTGTTTTGAGAAATCAGGCATTTGTCTTATCAGGGAGAGTTACTGAGACAGTCGGTCTACACTATAAGATGCAGCCAATATTGCTGTTCAAGTGTGGGGCTTCTCCTTGTTCAGAAAAGCCTCAGGTATCCTCTTCAGACCTTTTTGTTACATATATCTTCTCAGTTGATACTTTTAAATGCCATGAGTTACAGAAATTGAGTAAAGAAAGAAAAGCTAGTTCAGTGGATTATGTTTTCTCAGAACAATGTAATGATCAAAGCTAAGCAGCAAACAGAGGATCATAGGACCAGAGCTCTAATGAAACCGAGAAACAAGCTTTGAGGTCATCACCCTGGCTGACATGTAGTACCACTACTTATAGATTATCTGTCTCATTTCTGATGTTTGTGGATCCTGATTTTTATTGTATAATTGGGAACTATTATCCTAGTAAGTTTATAGGAAAGAAAAATAATAGAACCGAAGAGGTAGCTATTGTAGTACCAGTTATTTGGTGCTTATTTCATGTTTATTGAAAACACACTAGATCTATGATCAAATAGTTTTTCTAATTATGTTAGCTGAAAACATAGTCTGTTGTACTAATTAATAACGTTTTGTGAGTCTTTTAAATACATAAACATTTATAGATATACATCGATGCACTTTAATCAAAGCAGATTTTAAAATAAGACATAGCTGCTTCATGATATTCATATCTGATGGCCTTAATCTGTCCCCATCCTCTGCATTGTGATACCTGTGAAATGAAAAATGCTTGTTAGTAGTGAAATTTTGATGGCCATAAAACACGAAGCTCTGCTGTCTTCGGCAGTGTTCTATTGCGGTGAAGAGACACCATGATCACAGCATGTAGTACCACTGTCAAGTAGTGCCACTCCCTCCCCTGATTAAGCATTCAAACATATGAGCCTGTGGGGGCCATTCTCATTGAAATCATATCTATCTTCAGGACTATTTGAGTGCACAATGACGAAATCACATTTATACAATATATTATGTTATCGAAAGTTCAAATTATCAAAGTCAGTAAATACATTCTAAAAATATTTTAGTATGAATACTTTTGTATCAGAATCTATGATATTGCCCACAGGGATAAGAATTGAGAAGTCTATAGAATAACATTGAGGTGAGGAACCGAGGCCAAGAGAACGGAAGTAAACCTTGTTCAAATAATAAAGCAAATGAGCAGAGATTAAGTATGTGGAAGAAAAGAATTGGAGGATGTCTTGGTTAGGGTCTTTATTGCTGTGAAGAGGCACCATGACCAAGACAACACTTATAAAAAAAACATTCAACTTGGGTGGCTTGCTTACTGTTTCAGAGGTTCTGTTCATTATCATCATGAGGAGAAGCATGGTGGTGCGCAGGCAGATGTGGTGCTGGAGCTGAGAGTGCTGCAGTTTACAGGCAACAGGAAGTCAACTGACAGTCACACTGAGGGAAGCTTGAGCAAAAGAGACCACAAAGCCCGCCCCCACGGTGACACATTTCTCCAACAAAACCACACCTCCTAATAGTGCCACTCCTTTTCGGGACCATTTTCTTTTAAACTGCCACACACAAGTAATTGTGATTCATGGAGAAAATATCGTGGTACTTGCTGCTGGTCTTGTATGAATTAAGTACTTAAAGAGAACATTCTAGGTGCTTGGAATGCCTTTGACCAGCGGACTATTCTGAAAGGTAGTGTAGAGTCCTGGATGGAGGGATGTGCTCATGTGCAAGAGGATCAGGGAGGCAGGACACAGATAGGAATAGTTTTTCAGAAACAATGAGGAATAAAGGCAGCAAACAGTGAGAGCCTTGCCAGAGGATAATGAGAGGACTGGAAGAGGGTGGGCTCCTGGGAGAGGAGCGCCCTGATGTGTCTGTCTTCTAATTAGAAAGATTGCATGGAGATGGCCTGCTAATTGAAAAGGAAATGAACCTAAGATTTGCATGTGTAATGATTGTTTTTGTTTATATAACTTGTGGATGAGAAAGAATTTAGGATGATTTTCAGGGTTTATACTTAAGGGCTTTTGAATATAAGCTGGTTTTTCTTCCTTTCTTTTTAAAATTGGAAATAGATATTCATTTATACACTATATTCTGATCACTATTTCTTCTTCCTCATCCTTTCCAAGATCATTTCCAGCTTCTCACCCTTATAATTCCATGCTTTCTTTTTCTCTATTTCTTTAGGAAACATATATACCTATAACAAACAAACCAACCAGCCAGAATATAACACAACATAAAGAAACATACACACACCCAAATTTTTAAAAAAAAAAGGATGAAAAAGACATACACTTCCAGAGAAATACACGCACAAAATAGTAGGGAAGGGGGCTGGAGAGATGGCTCAGAGGTTAAGAGCATTGCCTGCTCTTCCAAAGGTCCTGAGTTCAATTCCCAGCAACCACATGGTGGCTGACAACCATCTGTAATGTGGTCTGGTGCCCTCTTCTGGCCTGCAGGCATACATGCAGACAGAATGTTGTATACAAAATAATAATAAAAAAAAGCAGTAGGGAAGTAAAAGACAAGGTTTAAAAAACAAAACAAAACAAAATTACCCCCCAAATAAAAAACCAACAAATTATTATGAGAAAAAAAACACCACTGAAAATATCATTATTTGGGGCTTGGGGCTCCCTATGTATGGTTTCTATATCCAGTGAGACTCCTCTGGTGAGAAACTAGTTCCTCTGCATGGACTGTAAATTGGAGATAGTGTCTGGATTAGGGATGCAGGCTCCTAGTCACTTCCCCTCTCAAAAGTGGTTTAGACCTCTGCATGCTACCACAGTCTCGGTGAGTTAATATGTGGTTGAGTACTGCTTTGTCTGGAAGGCACTGTTTCATTGGTGTTTCCATTCCCATTGGCTCTTACAATCTTTCTACCTCCTCTTCCACAATTGCTCCTTGAGTCCTGAGATTAGAGATTTGGTAGAGATATCCCATTTAGGACCTAGTGTTCCAAGACCTTTTACTCTCTGCACATTGTCCACTGGTAAGTCTTTGTGTTACTTCCCATCTCCTGCAGAAGGAAGCTTCTCTAATGCTGGCTGAGAAAAACACTGGTCTTCAGGTATATCAGAATGACAGCATGAGTCATTTTACTACTGTGTTACTTTAGAAGAATAATAATATTTGGTTTTCCCCCCTAGGTCCATGACCTATCTAGTCTTAAGTTTTGGCCGCCTAGGCAACATCAGGCATGGTGTATATATCAGGCATATATGTGTATGCCTACATAGACTGGAGGGAGGGAGGAAAAGGAGGGAGGGAGCATGGGGCAAGGAGGCAAAGAAGGAGCCTTATTAAATGGAATGTATAAACACACAAAACACAAAATATTTACTCCTATTAAATTAGAGCATGAGTACATGAATGACCATTATATTGCTTTAAATTTCCTTCTCTTTTTTTTCCCTTGGGGAGGGGGTCAAAACTGGGTCTGAAAATTTTCTAAGACTTTATTTCACTGTTTTTTGAATCATACTTCTCAAAATATGAATATTATGAATACAGTTATCTGAACAGAAGAATATATGTATATTTAAGTCTCACTTATGCCTTTACCTTTTCATTCATGATTTTGTTAATTCTATCATGATCCACAGATTTTAAGAATTGTGTATCAAAAAACCATTCTGAGGAAATTTACATTATTTGAAAGAAATCTGAAAGGAATCATCAAATAGCAGGGGAGAAAAAGGCCCAACTAGACCCCCTTTGCCACCAAACAAAACCTTCAGTGTATCAGTTACATTTAATTGAGATGTTGACCAAAAGGACCTCATAGAGAACATGAAGGACTCAGGCTATTATTAATTGCTCTCCAGAAACTGAAATTTAACTGAACCTACTGTTAAAGACAACATCTACCTATTTCATTAAAGACAGAAAAGTGAAGCTGATACCTAACTAGACTAGTGTTCTACTCTGGTCACTAACTGCTGACTACTATTCATGGTACTGGAAGATACTCTGAACCAGTACCAGAGGATAAAGTTAAACACCAACCCAACTATAAACCCTTTGATCTACAATGGTGATGTGTTTAGCACGTTAGATTGCTGCAATAGTGGCACAAAAGTTGTGGGGGTAACCAGCAACCATCTGGTTGGGTATAAGAGCTGCACCTTGAACTTCTGGTCCTCTGCCTCTAAGCATCAGTTGCAGGGATAAAATGTGTACCTCCATGCCTAGTTGATGTGGTACTGGAATCAAACCTGGGCCTTGCTAATGCTAGACCAATACTCTACTAGCTAAGATGCAACCCTAGCTCCATCTGCCATTTTCTTAAAGATTAATCAGTCATTTTTAGAAATAATTCCTAGAGAAGGAGGTCATGAGCAGTTCCATGCTGTTTTACCTGCTTGTAGTCTTTTGGCATAATATTCCAAGTAATTTTAATCCCATGGATACTTAGAAATTCACCAATGAGCCAGGCAGTGGTGGCACACACCTTTAATCCCAGCACTTGGGAGGCAGAGGCAGGCGGATCTCTGGGAGTTCGAGGCCAGCCTGGTCTACAAGAGCTAGTTCCGGGACAGGCATCAAAGCTACAGAGAAACCCTATCTTGAAAAACAAAACAACAACAACAAAAAACAAAAACAAAAAAAAAAAAAAAGGAAATTCACCAATGAGACATGAGCTGGAACTCCTAATTAATTGTTTCTCTTGGCTAGAGCTTTTTGTAGACATTTATTGGTATTTGACATATACAATTTTAAAATTTGGACTGATGGCTACTTTCATTGTTCTTGTATATATGCCTTTAATCTTTTTATTGCCTGTCTAGTTTTTGACTGGGTTGTTTATCAGTTTTCTTATTGAACTATAGAAGATCTTTACATATCTTAGCTGTTTATCTTTTTATTGTTATATTTTTTGACAAATATCTCATCACAGTCTATGTCCTCCGCCACTTTATTTATGGTGTCTTTCAACATATAGAAGTTATAAATTTTATTATAGTTGAAAGTTACCATCATCTCCTTTATAGTTTATGCTTATTGGTTTTGTATGAGATACCGGGATATCATAAATATATTCCCTACTTTTTCATTTTCAAACTTGACAGGTATGCTTTTAACATTTAGGGATTCTTTGATTACTTCTTTAAAAAGTATGAGTTGGATGTCATAAATCCTGAAGAGATAGTAGTTTGCCATGAGCCCAGATTTAAGGTTGACTCTCAATCATTAATCAGTATATTGTTGTCATTGTGTGCCAAGTCCACGCTATATATTTGGAATAAGAATGTATATGGCATGATTTTCATCTTCCTGGTGATGACTGTCACATGTATGTGCAGGACGTCTTGGTAGTATCCCCCCCCCCGCAAAAAAAGGACCATCTTCTTTATCCATAAAGAGGCCATGACTCATTTTCCATTAGCTTTCTTGTTAATGTGTATATTTTGCCATAGTAACTTTATGGAAAACTGAGAACATAGAACCAAATATACATTCTTTTAAATTCTGATATCTCCTTTCCCCGATTGCACGACAAACGTAAAATTCTGTGGGTCTATGGCAGCCATCTTCCGAATAGTTTAGTAACCAGAATTATTTATCATAGATATTGCTTTGCTGAGGTACTTTAGATTGAAGGCATGGGGAACAACCTGTTTCTAAAGATTGGTTTCTGTTTGCAGAGACGCAATGGAGAAGACATACCCGTGGCTCAGACAAAGAACATCAATCACAGAAGATTTGCTGCCTCTTTCAGATTGCAAGAAGTGACAAAAACCGACCAGGATTTGTACCGCTGCGTAACTCAGTCAGAACGAGGTTCTGGGGTCTCCAATTTTGCTCAGCTTATTGTGAGAGGTAACACTTTTTTCTTCATGAAATTGCATACCTTTATGAGAACTGAGCAAGTCTGTAGACAAAGTGATTGGTTTTTAAACCACGGTATTCTTCATTGCTAGTCACTATTCTGTATCATCAGCAAAATTCTGATAATGTCAGTTAAAGTGGAGACTAGTTTTAAAATTGATCAGTTAATTGTCCAACCATTGTTTCATTAAATGAAATCTGATTTTGCCACATTTAATGTGAGAAAACATGTACTATATTTTCTTCTGTATCACTTCATAATTTTTATCCCAGCTTGAGAAATGTTCCCTCTTGTTTGAGACATTCTGCATGTACTGCTATAGTGCTTTATCCCAAGAAGTGTTGTGACAACAAGGTCCCAGGGAATATTACAGGTAGAACTGTAAACATTATCAGCAGCAAATCTCTGTATTAAATGTTTGTTATTTCTGGTCTTTTATCAAATCTTACGAAGTCAGAATGAGTTTTTTTTTTCTAATCTTAGATGCTAAAGTCATTAGAAGAAAGGGAGAGCTTCATATATTAGGCATCTCTGTTGTGAATTCAGAGAAAATATAGGCAATGTCAAGATCTATATTACCTTTATTAAAAATTATGATTTGTTATCTATCTCGGAGAGTGATTTAGGACAGAGGAACACAGTGTAAGGAGAACACAGAGATCCTGGGAACATGACCCTTGACAGTGGGCACTGTAGGAATCTTATGTACACATGGGCAACATGTAATTGTGGCATGTTTTTCTGTGAAGATTGCTCTTTTCGTGAAAGTGGTTTCATAGTTTCTTTGAGGAGCTGACAAATGGAATACAAAATAATTAGTTTCATGAAGATTTAGAAGCCAAAGAGCTTTATTGAATCAAATATCAAGCAATCTTGACACAAATGAAAACCATGTGAGGTTGTGTAAACCTCAACACGAACACGAAGGCATTTGACTAACCTAGTGGGAACTGAACTCGAAACTGTGCAGAGCCATAGGGGAACCATTTGTGAATGAGTCTTCTCTGAGTCTGGGAAATACAAGTTGAGAGAACGTTTCTAGAGTCATGTAGATAGCAGAAGACATTGGGTAAAACATATATGCATGGGCATAGAGAGATCACGTTGTGGTTAAGAGAGCAAATTGCTCTTACAGAGGACCCAAGTTCAGTTCCCAGCGCCCACATCAGGTGCCTCACAACAGCCTACGATTTGAGCTCCAGGGGATCTAACCACTATCGTCTGACCTCCTTTGTCAACCACACTCATTTGCAAAGACCCTCACACATGTGAATGTAAATATCAATAAATCTTCCAAGAGAAAACAACAAGCAAAAACTGCAACAGGCAAGAAGCATAGCACATACCATAGCCCAGGAGCTAAAAAGAAAAAAATGAGATATATTCATATCGCATTAATCTATTTTATAATCTTGATGATGAATAATTGTTAGGAACAGTGTTTGGAGATGTACTTGATTCTCATACATTATTCTTTAATAACTATAGAGGACAGGAAATTAAAGTTCAGGTTAGTTGATATTGCTCCCAGAATCATAACAATATAATACCTCACAGAGCCAGACTGCATACCCTGTTTTTTGTCTCTTAGTGATGAGTTCCTTTACCAAGTCAGTTTCTCTAGCATTTACAGTATTCGCTAATCTTCCTCATCTCTTATATACTTTGCTGAGATTCTATAGCTCCTGATAAACAAAACAAACATTGATCTTTGCAGGATGAATATGCTCTTGTCTTCAATGTAACCTTCCTTGTAGCTGCATTGTTTCATATCACCTGCACAAGTTCATGGAATGATAGGCGCTCTTACTAAATAAAGAGTAAGACAACACCACACCCTTTTACAGCTAGTCTCCGAAAGATATCGCATACCTTCATACTGATGAGTGCTTATTCATTAGTGTCAATCACATTTCAGCCCCTTTCGTGTGAGTCTGATTCATTGGTGTTGGGTGCCATTGCTATCTCTTTTGTATGAGTCTAATTCTGAAGACGCCAGATGTGCTTGGTCATTCTTTCGTTATTTCACAGGTTAAAAGCACCGCATCTCTCAAGTCCTGTGTAAGTCTACAACCCTGAAGGAAGTGATATCTGCTCAGGGCTCTTAGACTCTTAGACTGCTTTTGTATACCCTAACTACTACAACATGTAGTTAAACATGTAATGATATATATATATATGTTTTGGGTTTTGTTTACTTTTGTTTTTTCAAGGCAGGGTTTCTCTGGGTAACCTTGGATGTCCTGGAACTCACTCTGTAGACCAGGCTGGCCTTGAACTCACAGAGAGCGTACAGTTCTTAGGAAGGGTACCACACTGGATGTATGGGATGCTGATGATTATTTTATCCATGTCCTTTCCTTTCGCAGATAGGATATACCTATTAATGGAAATGTTTGCTTATTTATTAAAAACAATTGTCATGCTTAGAGCTTCAGTGTTTGTAATTCTCTTTTTCTTTCATTTATTTGATTTTTGGCAGTGCTAGATATGAAACCCAGGGTGAAGTACATAAATTTCAGTCAGGCAAGAACTGAGTTATGCCCCTGTTCCTTGTTGCTTGATTTATAATTACATTTCTATGATTTTATTGAGGCCTAGTTTTCCTTAGTTGGTGGCAAATACATTGTTTTAATAGCATTGAAACATAATTCTTACATTTCACACATTTAATATTTTTCCTTTCATAAAAACCATTTCTGCATGTTATCCATTTTACTTTAGGTTCTGTGCTATGCATGTGTTAAAGTATCATAGCTCTTTGGGTGTGCTGGTTGCACTTTTGCTAACATTATAAATACCCTTTTTGATACTTTTGTCTGTTTCACTTAGTTTCAACATATTTTAGGATCTGCATCAAATATGTGCAGGTGATACTTTGCTTGTCTCATTATCTGAGGATCGATATAGAGGAATACATTTCCTTATTTGTACAGATAACCACAAAATAGATACTGCAGACTAAACCATATCCCTGGGGGTCAACTGTCTAATTGCTGACCAAACCTAGGCTCCTGGGGCTTCAGCTGTCCTGGTACTGAAACAATGGGGAAGATTCTCCATGGTGACAGGTCCTATCACTCAGTAGCACGTTTGCAACTGATGTCCTGCTATATGGACACAAAAGATGGTAATTTTAAGGGAAATTTTTGGGGCAGTGATATGAATAGTCTTTAATGAGAGTTGGCATAGTGTTGCCTGTTGTCAAACATGACCCATGGGTAAGAGTTTATTAGTGCATTTTCTCTCAAACTGGAAGTGACAGGGCATGCTTAAGGCTTTTTTTTTCTTGTTTGCTACAAGTGAAAATTTCAGTGCAAAATCCTTATGCCGAGGAATATTGATCTATGTGCTCCCAGAGCCACGGGAATAGCAGAGTGGGCTGGCGAACAGAATTTACTTTGCCATAGCTCTACCTTCGCTTCCAGATGGTTTTGAGTAATGATAACTTCTGCAGCTTGTGCAAGCCGATCTTTATTGACAAAGAAGCTTTTGCACATCCGAGACCAAGAAGAGATGTTTTTTGCTCGGTGATGCTACAAGTTTAGGGAGATAAACTTGTAGCATCTGGATAGAGTGTGCAGAAGTGATGTTTGCTAGCCTCAAAGTGAACGCTAGCCTTCAAGATGACTCTGTGTGGTGGTTGCTTTTGTCCTTCGCTGTTTCGTACATGAGATTCTTTTTGTTCATCTAAATCACCTGTCAGTTTTCATCTGTCCAAGAAAGAAGATGTCAACATTAACACAGAATTTGGATGTGAACGTTAAGATTGTTTATACTGGAGTTATTTGTAGCTTTAAACACAACTTATTTACTTTCATAGCTAGCATTATAATTACATAAACTCAGTAGTTTTCTCAAAATTACCAACACAGTGGCTTGATGGAAGTGAAAGCAGCCGGGCTGGGTGAGGCTAGAGGAGGGATGAGGAGTATCCTGCCTCCTATCCTGCCTCCTCCATCCTGCAGGTGGAGAGAAATGGGCAAAGCATTTCCTTCCGTGGTGCATGAGCCGCCCTTTGCCTTCTCAGGTGAACTGGAGGAGCTGCTTTTATGTTTGGCTCAAAACATTATTCACCTGAAAAATTAATCTTGTTTTGTTCAATGTTGTTTTTCTGGCTCTATCATCTCTCTGTGCATACTAGTTAAAAAAATCACGTCTAAATATTTCATTTTTCTATTAACAGCAAAGGCATCCAGGCAGTGGAAAGAATGACATACTTTACTAATACTCTTGTGAGCTGGTGGTTTAAAGGCCATGGAATTTCTAGCTCCAGACCGTCAGCAGCCTGCTTAATGCCACGGGATATTGATTTTTTTAACCAGTTTTCATAGCCTAGCTGTCAAACTTGTGAATTCATACAAAGATCTTTTTTCTTAATGGTGACTTGAAGACCCCCCCTTTTTTTTTACCTATATTGTGGAAAGATTTTTTTTACAATTTTTTGGAGGTTGTAATCTAAACACCTACATTTTATAAAATCTGAGTGATGACGAAAGTTATAGAGCACACTGATAAACTACCTGTTAATTTCCCTTCTCTCTAATTCCCATAGAAAGAGAGGAAAGGCCAGAGTCAGCAGGTACCAATTGTTCTAAGTTTCTTGGAGATTTGAAAGTTTCATAGTTTAGTTTTTTGCTCTGCTACTATACCCTTGAAGATGATAAAGGACACATTTAGAGTCTCCTCTCATTCCGAGTACCTACTTCTGATTCAGGTGTTTCACCATTCGAGATGGCTGGTACACATCTAAATTCCAAATGAGCCAGAGATCATTCTTATTTCAGGTACTGCACCGCTAGGAAACCAGAAGGCAACCACAGATTTGAGTTGCTCTTCTAATCAGTTGGAGGGATGCGTCTCTAAATTGAAGAAATATTAAAACGTGTAATAGGATCTTCATTCATTGAAAAGTAATTGGATTTTAAATATACTTGTCTCTAGAACTTATACACTAGCCTATACTGCTCTGCCTGCTTATGTATACCGCTGTTCCAAACTCTATTGCCTATTCTCCTGATAGGTACTCATTAAAATGGTGGCACGCAAAACTCATGTTTTGACTGGGTCACCGTTGTCATTTTATTTACTTTCTCAATGTTCATTTCAAAAATTACCATGCAGCATGAATCATCTCCCAGAGGGCACCTGCAAGTTTTTCTTAGGGTGATTGACTGGTGCGAAGCACTAGACAATGTCTCACTGGGAGCTGTGGGCCAGTGCTCTTTGAACTGAATCTTTAGGGAGTTTGGTTTGTGACTACTCTTCTTCAGAACTTACAAAGAATCAGAGAGGAAGCGCCCCACTGACATGCTAAATAATTATTTGTGTGGATCTTGAGAGAATTTGATATCCACGCATAGGCTGTAGGTCTTTCCTCTGGAGCCTTTTAGCTCCCCGCTCTTGGAGTTTGTGATGAATGTAATTGGGACTGATGTCTACCAGGGGACTTCTCCTCCTTGAGCTAACAGTGTCTTTGTTCTTTATAGCCTTCTTCCTTTTTTCTATTTTTCTTACCCTGATCCCAACCCCCAAAGAAAACAGCGAAGTCGGTCTGTGCTAAGGTTTCAATCTCTCTGCCTTCCTTTGCAACGTCATTGGGAAATCAACTGTCAGCTCTTATCAAGTCTGCAAGAGAAAAGACCAAAAGAAACAGCCGCCTCTGCCTGGCAGCATTTATAATGTAATTCAATAAGAAAATACAGAGTTACTAGCTTGGCATGGAATTTTGACTTTGACTTGGTAAAATTTATAAGTGTGTGAGAAAAAAAATTTCCTAACAAAACAAAACCCAGCCAAAAAAAAAAAAAAATGAAAAGTCCAACTAAAGCAGACATTGTATTAAGGTTTCTTATTAAGCACTAATGCAGTCAATTATATTACTGTATGTGAGTATTATAGGGTGTTGATTGGGCAGAAGTCCCATAACTGAACAATGGAAATCAGTCAGTGATGGCAAAGAGATAATACACAGTGTTGGGAGACTTAGCGGGTGATTGAGCTGTTACACTATTGCTGTATTTCATTGGTTGTCCTTCTTGGGTCTCTTCTACTCTTTTCAATCCTTGGTCTTCACCAGAGCCAACAACAACCACTTTGCCTATCAGTCCTTCAACCATGGATGGGCTTTTGTTTGGAGTTTTTAGTAGGAATCATTTGTTAGTGAAATGCTTTTGTCTTCTTGAAAGCTAGGTAATATGCATTCATTCGGCTTCGTAATACATGACCTTTTATTAAGACTAAAGACCCAGAAAACAGAAACACATTCAGAACTCTTAGAAACCTAACCATGAGAACCAAGTAAACATGCACTTGAATATTATGGTTAACATGTCTATCCTAACCTGTTTGGTTATCATTATACCATAGAAACCCACTTTCTTTCTGAGTTAGGATAGGCGGGTTTTTGTCTTTTCTAGGAAATGTTCAGTTGAGCAACAATTGAAAGATAGGCTGCAGTCGCTAATGTAGATAAACATTTACATTTCTGGTAGATCTCAGCAGGGCTTTTGTTTACATCAGAGTTAGGAAGTTTTAGGAAAAGGAACAGCTTTACCCTTTCAGGATTAAACACTCAAATTTGAGACTCTTGTAAGGGTAAATGGAAGGACAAAGATGACAATGGCCACCACTCTTAGATCTGTAGTATCCTCTTTCTTTGCAGCATTATCTTCACTCTGGGATGTGTCTTTTAGAAAAAGTATGGCTTGTAAATGTGTTCTCTTCTCTTGAGCAGTATAGGGAGATGATTATCTTTAACTTGGGGGCATAATTTGCAACAACACTTAATGCACACCAAGTTTTACTTTCTGAGCCTTAAACTAAAAGAGCAAACATTTGGTTGTTTTCTTACTGTGTTGCATGGTTTGGAACATGAGATCTACCAGAAATGTAAATAGAAGAGCACAGAATCTGTGATCATATTAAAATAATGAGGAGGGCACAATGATTACCTCTGTGTTTGCTAGGATGGACCTGTGCCCACCGTTTCTATCTAATTTCTCCACTTGTCCCCTGGCAGTTTCTGTCATCTTCAGATACATACAGGCGATTCCTCATGTGACCTGCCACTTCTTAAAGTGACTTCTCTTCACATTAAGTTAAAAAAGAAATCCTGGCCACAGTCCTTTGTTTGCCAAGCAAAAACACCAAATGCTTTCCCCCCCTAAATACAGCTGGAAATTCCTTTCCTGCCCCCAAAGTCCTTAATCAATAGGGGCATACTTTCCTCTCTCATAAATCTGCTATTGATAGAGTCTTTTCCCCAGTCCGTCCATCCTTAGTTCTCTCTCCTCTTTCCATCTCCCTCAAATACAGCTCTTCTCTCATGGTCTTATTTCATTCAGATTTGTAATTATTTGTTCATGTTCCTGACATCCAAACAGTCACGATTTTCCCATATGAAATAGAATTAATTAATTACATATTTTCCCTCTAAAGTTGTTTAGTTATGAGAAAAAAATCTTTATTTGATGACAATTCTTGGTACATTAGTTTAGAACAGTCTTATATTCTTTGAATTCTTGAAACCACAACACCAAAGAAATAGTATGTATTATATGATAATTTCCATATAATCTGTATTTTATTAAGTCGGCTCTGGGTGCCCAGTCCTCATTCATTCTCACACAGCATTTCCTACTGTCTCTTTACTTCTACTGTATGATTTTTCCCTCCCTCAGGAACAAAAGAATGTCATTGATTGAGCCTTTAGAGTCAGGGCGGCCCATTGAGGATCCTCCTGAGCACTGGTAGGTTTAACAGCTAGAATAACTAGATGTGCCAAGAAGAGAAGCCATGGAACACACATTTCTTGTGGATGAGCATGAAGCATGAGCTGTAATAAAGATAAATTTCTAGGGAAGAAACTGAAGGTGCACCCAAAGTTGTGCTATAAGCCTTCCAGAGGTAGAATGTGAAAACCAAAAACATATATTTGCTATTTGGCCTTGAATTCTGAGAGGCCAAAATGGGGTGTTGTGTGTTTGTATCTGTCTTAAGGGAGACTAGGATGGAGTATGGTTTTTAGCATGATGGACTTTCAGGGACTGAGTTCAGCAGGCTGAGAGTTCCCAGGGCTTGAAGTGGTGAAAGAGTCATCGTGGAAGGAGTGGTATAGTGAGAATGGGGCACTGCTGCCTACTTACGGCAGATATATTGGTCACATGGTGTAGTGTCAAAAGAGATTCAGATGGATAGCCCAAGATTCCAGTTGAGATCTGGTGTTGTGGACATTAATTCAGAAGACTTGTCCAAGGGCTTATTTCAGCAAGTAGATGACGGTTTTCATTGTAAACTTCTAACTTCGGATGCAAGGAACACATCAGGTTCAAAGTATTGGGCTGTGTGAGTTATGCTCAGACTGACTACAAGTTATTGAATGAGAATCATACAAAGTGAATTTACACTGCATGCTGAATAAAATTCTTTGTTTTAACTTCTGTTATTAGAAAATTTTACGTTGTGAGACCTTATGGTAAGTGCACATATATTTAGTCAAATGGAATTTTGTAAGTAAAGGACACGGTGATGCTTAGAATATCTTTATCACCAACAAATGCATATTCGAACACAGGCAAGTAATGTTTAAGTTTGTGTTCCTCAGCCTTCCGAATGGACTTCTGGCCGAATTAAAGGCTGCCTGTTCGACTTATGCCTGTAATCCTAGCACATTCTGGACGGATTGGATGATCATCAAAAGTTTAAAAACAGCCTGGTCTGTATAGTGAGTCTCATGCTAGCCAGGGTTATGTAGATTCCTTATCAAAGAAAAACAGGGGGAGAAATGTTAAGTAAAATCTTTTCACTGATTTAAAAAAAATAAAACTTTTTATTGCACAGAAATGAGGTGCATTCTGTAGAAAGTTCACCTTTTTGTCTGCTCTTAAGAATTTGATTGCAGCTGATAACAATATGTTGCTTTCTCGTCTAGCAGTTTTTATTTATTTATTTTTTTTGAAGGTCTGGATGTGTAGTGAGATTTTCCTTCTAGGACTTTTGGCCTAAAGCATTTCCGTATCCTCGAAGAATGTCATTCAGTTCAGCAGGTGGTTTGAAAATACTTACTTATGGGCAGATAAAGAGTTTCCACCTGTCATAATTTTCCTGTGCTAAAACTCCCACTCGGCTTGACATTTCTGTGTTTTGTGCAGGATTGCTGGAAAGCAGTTACCATGACCAGGCTGCTTGATGCACAGTAATGATGAAAAGCAGAGTGTTTGGAATTCAGTGTATGGATGGCAGAAATGCGAGGTGTCAGGGAAGCCATATATTAAAGAGAATTTGAATTGGAAACCGAATCCCCACCTGCCACTGGGAACATTTTGATCATTTTGATTTATTAAACTTTTATAACAACATTCAGGTGGAGCTGAATTAAGAACTTTCGTCCAGGACAGTTTATTGTACACCATCCACTATTTTACTGGTATCGTTTTTGAAGGTTCTTGCAGTTTGTGAAGGGAGAAAGAAAGAATGGGCGAGGGTTCGGTTTATAGGGAAGTTTATCCCTGTGTTGATGAATATCACTTTACATTTGGCTTTTTTTGATTCTCTTGCTGTTAAACATGGTTTGCCTTTTCAAAATATTAAGTTATTTAAAATTTTCAATGTTTTTCAAGCATATTTGAAGCAGTGATAAATTTCTGATTGGAACAGTGCATGTCTTACACGGAGAAAGAGGGAGCGTGAGCGAGAGGAAGAGAGAGAGAATGCATTTGCGGCCTTTGTGCCTCTGTTTTCAGATGTGGTGGGTAAATATTCACATGGAGAAGCTAAGGTATGCTGAAGCCTAACAGAGGAAGTGCATCTCCCAAGAACTGTTGGGATCCTGTGCACCAGTCCTTTCACAAACCGTCTTTCGGCATCAGCAGCCATGAGTGGTCTGTTCTGAACAGTGGCTCCTTGATAAAGAGAAATCAATTACTGTTAGAGAGGCACTCGAGGTTAAAGGCATTACTGGTTCACACTTGGTTTTGCAGCCATAAGAGGATACTTAGCGGTGAATCAGGAATGACGGAGAAGATGGATGAGACAGAGTTCAAGGAGCAGTAACGTGAGGGTCCAGGACTATCATTCCAACCTGTCTACGCAGTCATGATGGATAGGTTTGGTGGCAAGAAGTAATAATACCAAATGATGAAAGATACATCTCAGCAACTTTAGCCCAGCAGACTGTACCTGTTGGAGTCCTGGGTCATAACGATTCCTGATTTGCAACCAAACAGGTTGGCTGCATTTAGCAACCCGGCTTTTTGGCAGCTGTGAAGGAAGCCAGCAGCATATCAAACACTCCTGCACATTGTAAATTTAATTACCTCATATTTCTGCATAGTGGATGTTGACAGGAACTTGTAAGCTATGCTAATATGGTAGGTAATTTGTTACCTCCAGAAATCACTTTCCTTGTGTCTTCTGATCATTATCATGAAAGATGATAAATGATCGAGTCCATGAGGTATAAATGAAAATGAAATGGATAATTGGATTCTATGTCTAAGTTGTGGCTGGAATAGTTGCAGCGATTATAATTGAATTTATCTCATAAAAATGCACTGGGCCATCTATCAGTGACCTTTCATCCTTCTGAGCCTCCAGTGTTCTATGGAGCTGGTCTTACAGTGCTTGTAGACTTGGTCATAGATTTACAAAATAGAAAAAAAAATCCATGTATTTTAAAAGTATCTTGTTAATTCCAATGAGTACAAACAGCTAATGCTGACGCTCTTGCTTTAAGAGTGAAAATAGAGTGTTTTCCTGTTAGCAGCACCTTGATCAGATGGCTTTGGGTCAGGGAAGGATACATTGAAACTGTTTTTGATGAATCCCTTTATCATTTTCAGCACATCCCTTTCCACTGAGCGATGGAAGTGTGCACTGTTGCTGGCATTGTGTTTACTGTGGTTCTTAGAAAAAAAAAAAGAAACTTCAGTGTATCCACTTTAATAGAACTGATTTTCAACACTACCATGCTTTTTATCCCATTTCGCCCTTTCTTTAATTTCCTTTAAATAGCAAACCATCCTTTGTTATGAACATCAAAACGGTCTTGGATCTGGGCAAGTGACCCAGTGTGGAAAAGGCTCTCTGTCCAAGCAAGAGGACCTGATCTCCATTCCCATGTAAAACCTGAGCATGGCAGGCACTGTCTACCTGTAATCCCTGTCCTGGGGAAACGGACAAAAGAGTCCTCAGGGTTTCCTGACCTGTCACTGTAGCTCAAATTCCAGGTTCAGTGGAAAGATATCGTGTCAAAAGTTCAGGTAGAGGCAACGGGGAAGTCAGCCAGTGCTGATTACTTGTATCCACAGGCATGCATGCACACGTATAGATTTATTCATTGATGAAATTTGATGCTTTTAAGAAGTGATAACATACATTAACATGTATTATCATTGTGGTTGTTCCCAACTGAACAGATAAAACAAATAGACAGTAGTAGTTGCATATGTAGTTCTGGGTCAGTTCATCTTCAACACTGTAGTGTGTTATATTTTCTGTTACTCTGTTATCTTCTGTGATCCCCACCCCATCCCACCCCACCCCACTTGGCTTTCCTTCAATAATGTTCAAAACATATTTAATAATCTGTTTTCTTCCTTATTTATTCTCATCTAAGGGGATCTGTTTGGGACTGAATTAGTGAATCGTGGAACTTTGACTTTTTTATTGAAATGACCTGTCAATCAATGAGGTATGTCCCCAGGGTCCTGTCCTGTCCTGTCCTGTCCTGTCCTGTCCTGTCCTGTCCTGTCCTCCCCTCCCCTCCCCTCCCCTCCTCTCCTTTCGTTCAGTAACAAAACATTAATATTCTTGATCCTTAAGAAACCTGAATCTGACAAACAGCCTTGGTTCATGGGCCTAAGGGCCCAGGCCCATGCTGTGTCCCAGGTCTTAGCACAGCTATTGCTTTATTTTCATCATGGATACATAAAATTCGACAAGACTTCTCTGAACTCATGGGGAGGTATTAAGATATCACTTCTGATAGCAAGATTTAATAAATGTGAATGGTGAATGAACCTTTTTATTATCTTCCCCCACAATTCAATTGCTCTGGTTTTTATTATACAGCTTTATTAAACTCTATCGGGATATTGTTCGTAATCTTGTATTGCCCTCCCAAGTAGCGTTAGAACTCAGATCTACCACTTTTGCCTCCCTTAATCTCCATAAAGGAACAGGCATTTTTGTCTTATTTTCTCTAAATCAAGTGGCAGGCGTTTTAGTGACTGTAGTGACCTCCTCACCATTTACCCAGATCCTGGTGAACTAAAAGAAACACAAACACGTCCTCATATACCCATGCATACTCGCATGTACTCTTGTACATCTGTGTGCACTTGGCTTAGATTCCAGGAAGCCCTGTGGTCTCTGCTATAGTCTAGGAAGAAAGTAACTTGAAATCAGTTTATGAAAATTATGGACTGGGGGTTATTTCTCCTGATGGAATTCTTTTATTTTAGAACTTCCTTGTTGGCGGAGAACAACTTCTTATCTGAAGTTATATTACTTACTAGATAAGAGTATCTCTCCAACTTATTCCTAATTTTTTAAACTTAATTTAATATTAATGCTGAAAAAGTCCTTATACTGGGCAGTGGTGGTGCACAGCTTTAATCTCAGCACCTAGGAGGAAGAGGCAGGTGGATCTAAGTTCAAGGTCAGCCTGGTCTACAGAGCCAGCTCCAGGACAGCCAAGGATGTTACACAGAGAAGCTCTGTCTCTATAAAAGAAAACCTCCCTCGTTGGCTGTGCTCAACAAAGTGTGGTCATTTGAAATACAAATCTCAGACTCTCTTGTTTGTTGTTTCTTTTTAAAAACAATATTATATACTCCCAGTATCATAGTGTATTACCCTTTGGCAGACTTCATGTTACACTCTACCTAATGGTTTACATTAAAATGTCACAAACATGGCTGGGATAATCTACTCATTCTACATTGTGCACAATTTCTGTGTTGCAGAATTTGGAAGTCCCCAGGGGATGCTTTTTCTGTGCCATTGACACTTTGGCCCTGTTCTGGGACATCTTAGAATGAACAGCTTAAAATAATTTAGACTCCTGCATATCAGAAACATCTGGCAACCTATGTGTGTACATTCCTGACACTTAGGCTCTGATAGGTTTTCCAGTTAATTGTAAATGTAACATACTTAGTCTTAATCCCCAAGAAGTATTCCAGGCTCCAGCAGTCAGGAAGTGAGATGCCTGGCCTTCTGTGAGCTGCAGCAGAAGTTTCTTTTCATCTAGGCTCTACTTGAGGCAGGGTTGAGGTCACTGAAACTTCAAGGTTTGGAGCAACCCCAACTTCCTAATTGCAGTACTAAATGAGAATTTGTGGGGTGCTCTCACTCCCCAGTCATGATTCTATTGAATACCTCTGTTTCATTTTTATGTTATGTTTTTAATAATGGAATAAACAGAAAATCTAGCACACTCCATACACCCTAGTGCATTTTTCTTATGATTTGAACATCTCCTAACTGGGACAGTTGTGGTTCCTTATATCTTTATCACTAAAGTGACATGTGCTTTTGGATGTGACTTTGGATTCAGGAATGGTGTCCTTCACTTATAGTATGGAAACCGCTGAATGTCACTGGATGAAAATGCAAAAAGAAAAATGGTAAGGAAACACACTCTAGTCTCCTCTTCACACTATGTAAACAGCAGGCTTCCTTTCTCAGCTCTTTGTCTCATATCGATCAGAGTACTTCCCATTATTTGTGGTGTTTCAGGACTTTAAATATTGGTATCCCGTTACGATGTGAATGTCGGGGTTTTATGAAGGAACTGAAAAATGAAAGCCCATTGCCTGGCTGACTTGTCACATTAGTGTAAAATGTCCTCGATCTGGTAGCTTTTCACATGATTAAACACCTTTAGTACGTCAACAAAGCTATTACTTTATCCAATACTGTATAATAATTCCTGCTTACCTCCTGATTCCACTTAATTATACAACTGTCTAGTGATTTTACTTTTGATGGCATCCTGACCATTAGGAACATAGGTTTTTGGCCTTCAAAAAAGTATTCATGGAATTGGAGGATGGTGGTAATCAGTTTTCCGTTGTTATAATGACCTGCTCTCGGCTAAGTCCCTGTAAAGAAAAGAAACTAGTTTAGCTCATAATTTGCTAAGTTGAAAGTCAACGCAACATGCTCCAAATTTTGCAAGGAAACTCTGCATGTATCCTTTGAAGAGATGACATGTGTGTATGTGTGTGTGTGTGTGTGTGTACGCGCACGCGCGCGCACACACACACACACACACACACACACTCACACGAGCGCGAGCACATGCACACAGACACACTCATGTACACATTTCTGGTCCTACATGTGAATGAACTGAAGAGTTCCTGGAGCTGTAACTGAGTACCTTATAGGAACAGTCTCCTTTTTGAATAAAGAACTTTCCAGTAGATGCTCTTTGTCTCTTAAACATTCCATAGCCTCACTCACATTGCCATTCCTGTTAAATGTTTCCCCCTTCTTGAGGAATGTTAAGCACTTGTGCATAGGAATCTGTCATCTCGTCTCTGATCGTTACTTCGAACACCTAAACAGCTGTCATTAGGACCAGCTTACCTTGAGTTACTGACCCTAGCTGATGTATTCTCTTCTCACGGGAAACACTGTTTCCTGATGGTAATCCAGCACCCTTAAAGAGAGAGAAAAAAAAAAAAACAATAGAATGCATCATTTATGTTTTACTATGACTATTACTGTCATTATGGATTCTCAACTGGAGAAAATGTTTGACAGTTGCTTTTGTTCATTATTTGTGATAAATGTAGATGTGTTGAAAGTTTTTCCAAAATTACGTTGGACTCAATAAACCAACAATACAGTTTATTTCACCATGTAATTTTTCTAACATTGATTTGTGCTTTTTGAAATGAAAATAATTTAAAATTTTTACCTGTCTTAGAGTCACTAGTATTTCTATAAAGTCTGTTCTCTTAGGGAGACAGTGCACATGCCTCTCTTAGGTAATGTTCTTGTTTAGTTGGCTTTATTTTGTCATTAGGATTATTTTCATAAAAATACAAAGTCCACCATTTGTTGCATTAGAAAGAAATAACTTTTCCCTCTTCCTTCATGAAGAACCTATGTTGTACCCGCCTAAGTTATGTAAAAATAACAGTCTAATGATCACATATCTTAGTGACCTGGGGCTAGTAAATTCTGGAATTTGCGTGCCTTTCTGGAACCAATTGTCACCATTGTCTGCAGTGTCTCCTGATTTCATTGGTAATCTCAGTCACTATAGTCGGGGAGGGGGGAAGTGGAAGCCATCTGTGCAAGGCTCCTTTAGATGAATACCTCATGTTTCATTTTTAACCAAATGAGCACAAATGATGCATTTTATCATGAACATATACTTAACACATATTTTATTACAGTGATTTAACGCCATATAGAGTGTTTATCCCCAGGAACAAGTTGACATACAGTGTACTTGGTTACACTTGATATGGAATTCATTTAAACCCCACAAACTTGAGGTTCCAGCGCATGGGATATCTTAATATATTTTTTTACATGTAAAATATTCAGAATATCCCCCAATAATATTTTTCTTGAATTTACACATATACATCACATGTCCATGTAGGTATAAATATGTCTGCTTATAATACAGTAGAGAGATCATAACATTGTAAAAATTAAAACAAATTTACTAGATTCAGCCATTCATTGTCTTCTACTACATATCAATATAAAATGAATATAAACAACATTCTTGTACTCCGTATCTTTTGTCCCGACGAATAAAGGACTGAAAGGCTGTGCTGTGTGCTCTCAGTGTATTGAACATGCTACTGCAATAAACTGACATTTATTGCAATTGTTCCAGTTCCCCTCCATCCTCCCACCGTATATTTTCTTCTTCTCCCTCATAAAGGTGACTGATGAGATTGTGATCTGGTGACCTGTTTATGTCTCTAGACTTACGGGGAACTCAGTGTAGACTTGATGGCTTTTCTCCTTTTACTACCGAGTTGATTGTTATTCTCGGAACTACCTGGATGTTCTTCCCTTGAAATGCTGGAAGCAGTTTGAGCTCTGACAAAGCTAATGTGAGGAATTAAACTACAATAAGAGACAGCTTCTGTATCAATTACCATGTGACACCTTCGGAATCCCCTGTAATTTTATTAGAACGTGTCATTGATTGCCCTGTGGATCACAACGTTGCAAAATGTTTAGTGAAACTATTAAATTATTGTAATAATTGAAAATCCTGAGCCAATTCATTGCATAGATTGTAAACAGGAAAAGGGGTAGTTTATTGATAAAATGAGATACAAATTCATCTTCCTACCACAGTGTAATAAGCTTTGTATGTCAACAATTCCCTCATTTTTACCTATACCCTAGATGCGAACTTTGCCTCTAGTTTTTGCTGACATCTCTAAAAGGCCACACTGCTCTGCGCCTTTTTATTTCAAGGAGGTATTAAAGTGATTGGCGCAATGTTTTCAAATCGCAGTGACTAAAGCACCATGGTAATACATAGGATATAAAATCCAATAAGCAAAATTGGCAGTTTCATCACCAAAGTGATTCTTTGTATTTGAGCACTGTCAGGCTGCATGAGAGCACAGCAGCATGGAGACCCTTCACATCCCACTGAAATGAGATGGAGAGACACGCCTTAATATGGAGAGTGGAAATTTAGCCTAAGAATTCCCCTCTCAGCTTAACTACACACACACATACATATGTGTATATGTAGGTACGTGTGAGATATTGTATGTATATGATATATGTGTGAGATATCACAACATATCACCACATTATACTAGAGTATATCATAAGATATGATACCTTATTCATGCACTATTAATAAAAACTCAGGGACAGATATTGGGGTTCAGCATGAAGACCAGAAAAGTAAAGCATCCAGCCACTGGCTCTTACCTCGACCTCAGTCTGAAAATGGTCTTTCTGCCTCCAGGAAACCTCACAATGAGCCTGAGCCTGAGAGCTGTTTCCTCCTGTTTTATAATCCTTTCTAGTTCTGGGAATAAGGTCTGCATCACTTGGATTAAAGGCATACACTGCCTGGTTTCTATAGCAATCTAGTGTGGCAACTGGGATTAAAGGTGGGTGTTACCACTGCCTGGTCTGTAATGCTGACCAGTTGTGTTGTTTTACTCTCTGATCTTCAGGAAAGATTTATTTTAAGTTAATTAATTAATTAAATATTTTACTTATTAAAATATAATTAAATGCTACTACATCTATTATAACATATTTTATTACAATTTATGGTATAACACTTATTATATTATATAAATAATTATATCACATATATAATAATTTTATACACATGCAAATACATTTTCTGGTATTAGTATAATTATGCTACACCTATCCTGATTCATAGTATAATTCACATTAAGAAATATATCACAAAAAATTTTTCTAAGAGAAAGCTTTAAAAAAAATTTTTTTTTTTTTTTTTGGTTTTTCGAGACAGGGTTTCTCTGTGGTTTTGGAGCCTGTCCAAATTTTTAATTGGTCATCTTTGACCTGAAGATAAAAAGGAAGTATTATGGTTAGGCCTGTTGTTGTGGCTTTTTTTTTTTTTTTTACAAGTTGGATAAATCATGGGTTGCCACTTGGTCACTGAGCAATTGCTGAGAAAGTGTTCTTTGGTTCCAGTCAACTAACTCCTTTAATTAAATAGTAACATTTTGTAGGTGCTGTGTATCAATGTCAGAACAATTGGGCAGCTCTATGGTTGGTTCAAAGTAGGAAGTAGTAAATCTTCCTTTCTGAGGGCTTAATTTCAGCCTCAGAAAACAAGCTTAATACAACAGAAATCCTCATGTCTTCCTTCTTAGACTGAAGTTCAGCGTGCACAGTCGTCATGGAGCACGTAAAACCCCCGCAGATAGTTTAGAAATATCATCTTCGGGTCTTGTCTAACTGTACGATCACTGGTAACTATGGTATTCAAGGTTTTGCAGGATTGCTGCGAAAAAAAAAAAAAAAAACAAGGAAGAGCAATTTTGTAGACCAAGTACAATTCTTAATTGCATTACAGAAATGAAAGGGAAAGCTAACCCATGTGGGCTTCACCGAACACATTCCCTGCTGTTGGATGCTGGAAAATTTCCTTCTTCTGATGCCAACTAGTTTTTCTGCTTAGGTGAATAATAGTTCTACTTCAAAAGGAAAGCTAGTAACTTCTACCTTTCTTTCTCTCCATTTTCATCTGTGTGCCGTTGAGAATGTGTATGCATGAGAAAGATGTCGCGCCTCAGCTCCCAGTCAGCATTTAGCTAAGGTTAACTTTGAACCCTTGGTCTTCTTGCCTCCATGCCCCATGTTTTGTAATTAAGTGCACACACCACCATGCCTGGATTTATGTGACACTGGGGTTTAATCCAGGACTTCCTGCACCCTAGGTAAACACGCTGAAATATATCTCTAGTTCTTGAAAAGTAACCTTCTTATTCAGGGTTATGATTACAGTGATGAAACACCGTGATCAGAACTAAACTGAGGAGGAAAGGGTTCATTTGTCTCACGTCCATGTCTCTGTTCATCACTGGAGGAAGGCAGAACAAGAACTCAAGCAGCTCAGGATCCTGGAGTCAGGAGCTGATGCAGAGGCCACAGAGGAATGCTGCTTGCTTGCTTGCTTGCTTGCTTGCTCCTTGTGCCTTGCTCAGCCTACTTTCTCACAGAACCCAGATCCGGCAGTCCAGGGGGGGTACCACCCACAATGGGCTGGAGCCTGCCCCATCAATCACTACTTAAGAAGATGCTCTACAACTGGGTCTTGTGGAGGCATTTTTACAATTGAGGTTTCCTCCTTTTAGAGGATTCCAGCTATTGTCAAGTTGTTAGGGACCTAGCCAGAATAGTAAGGTTTCTCGTACTTCAGCCATATGTAATACTGTTAATTGACTGTGGTTCATGTTCAAGTGTTGTTCTAGAAAACATCCCAAACTCCTTTATAATAGAAGGGAATTCGTTTTTATTTTCCAAGACATTTTTCCTTTCTTACGTGTGTTGAAAGATTGTTTTCCAGAAATTACCTCCTGTTCACTTGTCTGGGATTGTGGAAGCTGTATACACGAATGTTCATTTCTCTCCGTCTCCTTGGTGCTGAACTAGCCTGTTTGAGTAAATAAATGGTTAACCTTGCACTATTGAAGTTGTAGCCACTGCTCTTTGTCGAAGTGGGGAAGTAAGTGATGGAATTCAGGTCAGCACAAGCAGCTGTGTCATTGCTTATTGCTCGACATCGTGCCTTTGTGCTTCGTGGCTCGCAGAAGTTATTAATGGACAAAACCTGAGTGCCTGTGAAGCCATACTCTACCTGTAGCTCAGAATCGCTATCTACTTTTCATGGGGATGACAGCCGTTGCAATAGGTCTCTTTGAGTGAGGTGTGCTCGATGGCATAGAGCCTTCAGATTTGGCCTACTTAAGTTCTGTGTCTTTCTGGTCCTTCATGGCCCAAGTGAGTCAAGCATATGAGTTAGATGACTGATATAATTTGAGTGCTTATATACACCAGTTAGACTGCTGAAGCTTAAACAGGGTTTTCAAATAAAACTTGTTTAACTTAAGATTAAGAATTTCCACATGTTAAATATGGTGAGTTAAGTTTTGTGGAAGGAAATCTGTGAACATTGCTGGCAACCTCGTTCATATTAGTAAGTATTGGAAGAGAGTGGACAAAAGGAAATAGAGAAATTCTGTGACTGCCTAATGAATATGTTAGCCCTGGGAAGTCAAGTGTCGAAAAGTAGTGAATGAATAGCATTATGAGATAGCATGAGGCAGCATTATGTATTTTGTAAGTATGCCCAGGTTAAGCTCATAAAATAGGAACTCGAAAGCCTTGCTAAGTGAGCATCAATTTACATCATACTCTATACTTCCAATGTAAGTTATTCTATTGTCACATACTTGATAGTTAATGTACGAAGAGCATGATTCTAATTATGAATGACCTGGCTTCTGTTTCTCAGGGGGTGTAAGGCATGTGTTTCAAAGTTGTGATTTTACTTTAAGGATCTTGAGATACTCAAGTGCCATTGGGTTGCTAGCCCGTTGAGCAACAATTACAAATGATTTAAATCTCCCATAGGGAGGTCACAACTGAGCTAATAAGTGTGGTATGGCAAGGCCTTTCTTCTTTCTGTGAGTTTCTGATGTGTGTCCCCCTTGATTAGACATCCAGTAGACTACAGGAGCAAACACGAACATGTGAATCTATCATTTAGCAAAAATTAGAAGTGGATTCACATTCCAGAAAGAAATAATGAATTGAAAAAATCAAATTGACTTTGAACTGAACATTTCATTTCATCAAATGTTAGGAAATTGAAAAAAAAATAGTCTGTCTCCATGTAAATATTCTCATGTTGAGTGTCATGGGAGTTTACATATGGTAAAGGGCAATAGTACCAGTAGTCCCTTAGCAACTATCTGCTCTTGTCTGGTGGTGGCGGTGCATGCCTTTAATCTCAGCACTTGGGAGAAAGAGGCAGGCATATCTTTGTGAATCTGAGGCCAGCCTTGTCTACAGAGCTAGTTCCAAGACAGCCCTGTCTTGAAAAACAAAGCAAAACAAAAGCATCTGCTCTGATTTTAGTTTCTTTGAAAAACAGTTAAATAGGTAAAATATATTGATATAGCTTAAGTAACTTCCTATATTTCCACTGCCTTCAACATAGCTGTAAGATTTTTCTCACGTACGTTAGTGCCAGTTTGCAGCCTTCTTGGCTACTTGGAAGTAGGAGACATGAACAATCTTCCAGGAGGGAGGAAACCACTTTCCGTGTCTGCAGTCAACGGAAAAAATGCCTTCCAGATTTACTATGTTCTCTCCACGTCGGGCTTGACAGTGGTAAAGCAGTGTTTTCTATATGTGGTCATGTTAGAGAATTTGAAATGGTCACATAACCTGGCATCTTTCACATGGCTCCTCATGAAAACCCAACTGTCTGCACTAGTGGGCAACAGGGAGATTTGAGCTTAAGTGAGGAGGACGTCATAGCACAGCAGCGACTGCAGGAATGTGCTGGAAGGGCCATACCTCCAGCAGCTCCCAGGAGTTGGGAGAAATAAGTATCAAGTTTTATCTAGACTCTTTGTGAGGCAGGAACCTTCGTGATACCTTGCTTCTCTCCTGCATTTTACTAGTTTTAGTTTTCTGGGTTTCAAAGACTCTTAAGAGGCCGAGTTTATTAAATACATCGAGCTTGCTGTGGTTTGTGACAGAGGTCAGAGGACACGAATGTGACGCCGAAGCAGTTTCTATGGTAGGAGTGCTAACCTAGAGCTCCTTTGGCGCTGTCTCCCAACAAAGAGATAAAACAATGAAACTTTTAATTTACCTATTTCAAAAGATGGACATAGAAGTGTCTTTTGCCTTGACACTTCCTATGTTCCTGACATTTTCCAGCTTTCTGGCTTCTGTTTCTGAGTTTTGCAGTTTTATTGATTGACTGGATTTTGATAACTGACACATTAAAAAAAACAATTATAATAGGAATAATTGAGGGAGAATTTCCTTTCATAGTGGCTTTCTTGATTTCAAGACATTTAAACATTATTTCAGATATTAAACAAGTAAAGCAGGCTGAATATATAATTGGGATTTTCTCATCATAGTTTGGCTCCAGAATAATGAATGTAAGTCATTAATGGAAAGTTAATTGGGAACGTTGGCAAAGTTTATCTTGTATTTTGAGGATTGCATGCTTCACTTGATACCTAGTGTACATTTGGGATTTATTTGCACCACACCTCTGGGTCTAGGAGCATATTAAGTTATGAAGAATATTAGCATTGCTGCAAAACAATTACTTGTTCATTTGCTAACTGATTAAAATTCATGCATAATTTATTGAAATGAATAGAGATTTTATAAATAAATCTCCTGGTTCTCCGGGGTCCAAAAACAAAATACATATGCTAATATAAGGTTTCTTTTTACCGCCAACATCAAAAATTTACTACGTAGAGGGATATTAGTCTCCTTAATGTGAGTTTCACTTATAATCATGCCGTTAACCAATGTGTAGGCTTCTCAGCTGCTTTGCATATTGTGACAGCTCCAGCTTTGAGCTAGTTTTTGGTTATTGACTGTTCTAGTTTTGCATATTTGATCATAGCAAGTAAAATCAACCTGGTCAGTGTGCTGTTGCAATTCTTCAGGCCAGGGCATGCAATATATCAAACTTAGTACTTCACTTACATACGCCACTAGATCCAAAATTAATTTCTAGCTCTAAGTTGTTTATTTGGGGGGGGGGGGAGTCAGGAAAGCAAACAGACAAAAACCAAAAATAACACAAACAGCATCACACAGAGTCTGTTGGTGCATTTTTGAAATTTAGTTTTTTTAGACTTTCTCATGATAGTCTACTTGTGAAAAGACTCTGTGCAAAATTAAATAATACACTCACATTCACCTTGTCATGACTGCGAAGGCTTTTGTTTTCAGATTTCACTTGATATGTTGTTGTTTCCAACAGAAATGACAGAAAGCCTGTGTTTGTTTCTACTGCTGGTTTATGCTGACTTTGCCCACATCCCTCACCCCTTCCCTTTCTTTCTATCTCCTTTCCTCTTCTGTTGTTTGTTTTCTCTGGTGGATGTGGGACAAGCTCTGGATGTGTGAGATCTAGCATTTGATACACACATAGGGTGAGGTTTCACAGTATCCGTGCATTGGTAGTTTAAGTAAGGTTTGCAATTTTTCATGCATTTACCATGTTTTTTCTCTTCGTTCATTGAGTTAAATATCAGACCTCCGGGTCATTGGTGAGTCTTGAAATGAGTGCGACATTGTTGCTTTGGTGGGAGAGTCTCACTGAGCTGTGACTTTAACATGGTTTCCTACAGTAACAGAAATTAGTCAGTAGATGAGCCGTCTGGAGTGAAAACAGACACAGATACACACAGACACACACACACACGCAGTCCAGCTTATTGGTAATTAATTAGAATGCTTGAGAGATATTGGCATTTCCTGGGATGTTCTTCTCTTGGTTCCACTTCAGCTTAGCATGGAGAGAATGCATTCCCTTCCTGTCTTCCCGTCAAATAACAGTTTTGTAAGCTTTGAGTTGAAAGTTGTCACGCTAATTAGTGCAGTTTTTTCGGATAAATTAAAATTAGCCTCTATCTTATTTTATCTGAGGAACGAAAACTCTAAAATGTTGGTAAGGTTCCAGTGTTTCCTTTTGAGGTGAATTTCACTGAATTCGTTTGTGAAACAGGCCATCGTTCACCTAGGACAAAACTTCAGCCATTACTGGTAAATATTTTTCTTTTCAATCCATTAAAAAAGATATGTATAGGTAGAGTTTACAGAGCAGGCATTAGGAACTTCTTCCTGTAGAAATAGTGCTGGATGCCCATGGCACGTATAACACACAGGAGTTAGGGTTGTTCCCCCTTTACATATGCGGCTGGTAAATCACAACTTACATTACTCCTTGACAGCCAGTTTGAAAGCTATTTTCTTAATGGATGGACCATTATAAGAAGAGACTACTTATATTCATAGTTATTTCCAATAGGGAAATGCTCATTTTTGCCTACTATTCTTTACTTCAGTGAACTGTTTTTGTATATACATTCCCCATTTAAAAATAAAAAGGTCCCCTCATATGACGTGCCTACCCAATGTACAGAACTTTGTCATCAGTAATAAGTGAATATGTTGTACGTTTTAGCCTCTTAAACTTTGATGTCACATCCTCAAAACTAATTTTAGTCCGTCTGTAGATCCAGGCCAGATAGTCTTGGCCCAGTTTTGTTGATATTTGTGATTCAGAGGATTTTTATGGTAGTAACCTTTTAAAAACCATAAATAAAACCCAAATGGTGAACCCTATCTGAAAATTCTTGATCCATTTAAACTTGCCTAGGCTGTTGAGGTTCTTTCTGTGGAATGCATCCCTCCCATTTTGTACTGCCATTAATAGTTCAGAAGTTACTCTCTGTGTAGTTTTGACTTGCTTGTTTTCCAGTCCACTCCGGCTCAGAGCACTGTGTTGATGCTAGAAGCTTTCCTGTTTCTGATTTCCTGTGACTCTTAAGCATGCATTTTTTCAATCAATTTTGGGACGATTATCACCTTATTACGATTAATACTTTCTTTTAAAACCTTTCAATTTCCTGAGAAGTGCGAGAATGGTCCAGAAGTTGAAAGGAAATACCATATGGTGACAGTCTACTAAAAAGGCCCCTATACTGTGTATTCCAGTGGGAAGGCTGGGCAGACAGAGCAAGCTCTGTGGAGTCCTCCAGAGACAGCCCAGTCTTTCACCAACATTGCCGTTGGGGAAACCCTGTTCTAATGCATTATTCATCATTCCATAAGTTCAGATGTTGAAATAATATTTTCCAAAGTTTCTGTCAAGCAAAGTATCTTAAGCCTCCCAAAATTAAATTGCAATGTCCCTTTGACATTTGAGCTTAATAAGTGACATATTGCCTATCCCATGCTGCTGTGAGGGCCAGTGATATATAGTGATTGGGGATTTCTTCTCGGTGTAAATTTTAATCTCCTACTCTGTGTGGTGGGAGTGTGGCACCAGCTTTCCTTCGAGCTTGCTGTGCCTTTTCGTTAGCTCATCTGTTGGAACTTTGAAGTTGCAAGAAACAAAGCAAGAGCAGAAGCAAAAATAAATAAAGAGAAGATAATATCATAGTTCACCTCCCTCCGCATCTGAGGAGATGGCTCCTCTCCAGTGCTTTCTTTATATCCCTGTTTACTGAAGTGCCTTTGCCACTTTCTCTCCTGGAAATGCGTGTCTTTTGCTCAGTTGGCTAAAGACCTTCATAAAACCAATAGCTCTCTAAAATATACTTGCTACATCGTTGCTGTTATGGTTATATTTTATTTTATTTTCCTTTGTTCCTTCCTCTCTTTCCTTCTTTTCTCTCAGTTTTTGGGGGATGTATCCTACCACTTATCCCAGCCTGGTCACTATGCTGACCTCCTGTTTGCAATACTCCCTCAGCCTCGGCACCCTCTGTGTTGGGATCACAAGCATGCACCGCCAACCCCGATTTGGTTAGCTATTTAACATTTACCATGTATTTCTCAATTGTTTATTAAGCCTTTGGTTACATATGGATATTATATGGAACTTCTTTACTTAAT
>NW_026067910.1:15470861-15494085 GCF_014885135.2 Alexandromys fortis | reverse complement strand
TACTGTTAATATATCTCTGTTTTGGAGTTTAAATTCTTGCCTAACTGGAGTGTACACATACCTGTCTTTCCTAGAACCACCGAGACCCATTGCTCCTCCCCAGCTGCTTGGCGTTGGGCCTACTTACTTGCTGATCCAACTAAACGCGAACTCCATCATTGGCGACGGTCCCATTATCCTGAAAGAAGTGGAGTATCGAATGACATCAGGATCCTGGACAGAAACCCATGCAGTCAATGCTCCAACCTACAAGTTATGGCATTTAGATCCAGACACAGAATATGAGATCCGTGTTTTGCTCACCAGACCTGGTGAAGGAGGCACTGGGCTCCCAGGACCACCGCTGATCACCAGAACCAAGTGTGCAGGTAAGGCGCCATACCAGGCTGGGTCCCTTGTGAAGGAGTCTCACAACCATAATTAGCACACATATGGGATTAAAAGTTTTCCTTATGTGGTGTGTGACTTAGACATATAATCTTTATTGAATTTTTTTTTTGGCAATTCCACATATGTGTAATCTGAATTCTTGCGATCCCTGACCCCAGGGTCCACCCTTCTAAGAGTTGTATTGAATTTGTTCATTTGCCACCTTCTTTATGTAATAATATGCCTGGTTTAAGAGCAGGTGGAGTGCTTCTTTGAAACTGTCCTACTATTTGATGATACTATTGTCAGAGTGTTTTCTTGCACAGTCACTTTGATGAGCTTTGTTTTCTATGCAGAATATCTTAGTAGCTCTAAAGCATTTTCACTTCAAGTTAATACGGTAAACCTTCTAACCATGTAGGAATGATCTACCTCATTGATTTTTATTTTCAGTGTAGAGGTCACATAATAGAGATAAGAAAATTGACTCTAGGACTAGAGAGAGAGCTCCTTTGCTACAGTGCCTGGACCAATAAACATGAATAGAGTTCAGACCCCAGCCCCCACAGAAATGCTGAGTGTGTTTATGAGCAACTGTTACTCCTCTGGGATTTGAAGACCTGCCAATCCCCAGGGCTAACTGACTTGAGGCAGTTTGTGAGTTCTTATGGGAGTGAGAGATGTGAGAGCCCCCAGGGCTCACTGCCTCGAGGCAGTCTGTGAGTTCTTACCATAGTGAGAGGTGTGAGAGCCTGCCTCAGAGAACTCAGTGGAAACAATAGAGAATGGTGCCCCATGTCAACCTCTGGCCTTGATGTGCACATACGGATAAATATAGAAACAAATGAAAAATGATTGTACAGGGTACTTCAATGACATAACTACCGTGTGTGGGAGATCCTGTTGATGATTAGCCCAGTAGCTTGACACCTCCTAGAGACTGCAGGAAGTTTTCTCTCTGGTACTGTGAAGCACGATTAATTAAAACTCAGAAAGAGAAATTGGGGTTCAACCTGAAGGCCAGAAAAAGCAAAACAGCCCATCACTGACTCTTACCTCAACCTCAGTCCGAAATGGCAGTCCTGCCTCCAGTAATCTCAGAATGAGACTGAATCTGAGAGCTGTCTCTTCCCACTTTATAATCCTCTCTGAGGCTAGGATTAAAGTCATGCACCACTGCGATTAAAGACATGCACTGCCCTGTTTTTATGGCCAACTAGTATGGCTACTAGGATTAAAATTTGTGTGTTGCCACTGCCTGGTCTGTACGACTGACCAATGGGGCTGTTTTACTCTCTGATCTTCAGGCAAGCTTCCTTTATTAAAATACAAATGAACTGCTACTACAGTGCTGTTCTAACTCTGCCTGAAAATGAGTGCTGGAAACAATGCCTTCATAAAACATAACAAAACTACAACGTAATATGGTCTTTGCTATACCACTGCAGAAATTTTCTTAGCTATGCAAAGATAAAACACTTGGCCACCTATTATTTGAGCACACTTTTACTTTAATAATTGTCAAAATAATAGTTTTTAGTTTAAGGGGACATTTTTGTATCAGCGCATTAGGTGAAAATATACATGCACTCACACTCACATGCTCACATATGCACGTATGGAACACTTAAATAGGCAATTTTTGAAAATGGAAAACAACACCATGGGAAGCTATGAGACTATTAAGTACTTATAAAATGTCCTTTTGAACATCTGCTTATTATTTACAATTTTATTGGGCTATTCACCAAGAATTCTGGTTTCTCACACAGTAGTCAGTAAATATTTTTGTTGCAATGAAGTTTATAGAAATGACTAACACCTGTGTTGAATGTTTTAAACTTCGGGATGTTTAACTGTTGCGACACCGCAGTGGCAGTGAGGAAGTAGAGTCCACTAATGTGTTGGTGGCGTCTCCTCACATCTGGCAACTGCAAGCTTCATCGAAGTTTTTCCTCAAATTCATGTTGGCCCTGGCTCAGCTTCAAAGTTAGTGTGTAGATACTCTGTAGATCTGTGACCTCTTCTTCCAGGTTTTGTGATACTTAAGATACTGTCGCAACTTTCTGCCGGTAAGGCAGGCTGACCTCACAGCCTCAGCTAGTCAGAGAAGTCGCTGCAAAAGGGGAAACGTGATGAACTCGACAGACGTACTCTCTACTCTGAAATTAATATTTCACACCAACACTTATGACAGCTGAGAGTTTATTTTGCTAACCATAACAATGACACATTTTATAGAAATTACTCTTTAAATAATTAATCTTCATAAATTCTAATAAAATTATAATAGTTGGTAGCAGTATGCTATTCTGGTAGTCTTCCTCTTGACTTTGTCTGCACTTCCTTTTACGTATCTATTGTGCTTTCTTAATTTTATTTTCATCAGAACAGGCCATTAGGAATTAGCAGCTGCACAACGAATTTTTGTGAAACTGTTTAACCTCAAAAATACTTGACACTCATTATTGGTGAGTGAGTTGCGAAGATTACAAGTGAATGTTCTGAGGGCCATCATGCTGTATTAAGTGGCTGAAAATGCCGTGTTAATGAACATTGATTTGTTCCGTATTGATGCGTGTGTTCAGAATGTATTGAACCAACAAAAGGGAAAATATGACTGGATATCACTACGAGAATAGCCTCGTTTGAGGGAGGCAGCAGCATAAGAATATCTCCTAGTCATATCCATTGGCGACTTAGAAACATCTTGATGTTTAGGAATTATATGGGCCCTTTAATCTGGTTCCTTATTTGAGAAACATTTAATTTGTGTATTCATGATCAATTTGAATGATATTAGGCCCAATCAGTTGTCTTTTTCTTCAAAATATAGGAATTTCAGACCATCTTGAGCCCATAATAAACCATTGCCAATGTTTATTACCATTAGTATCTTTCCAAAGTTACTCTGATCTAGATTTTTAGGGGAAATGAACTATAGAATAGATTTTTCTCATGAATGTATTATACCTGAGAGAAGACATGGCTACAGACCAAGGTCAACTTAAGGTCAGTATTAACTCCTGACATTTGGAAAAGAGGGGAAGCTCATGTAGTCATTTTAATCATTCCCTGAATAGGAAAATCAGAGCATAAATTAGAAAAATCATAAAGTGATTTCTTCTCCCTCTCTACATCCCTCTCTCCCACCTCTTTTCAAGATCCATTTCCTTTTCTCCAAACTGCAGCTCCCCAAGTTATTATGGACCTCACTTTTAGCCTCAAGCAGAGACCACAAAGCAGTAAACTACAGCACAGCCTACACAAGCCATGCTACTAGCTGATTCTTTTAGCAGAAATTTCAGAAGCTTAAAAATGCTTTGTAATTCACAGGAATGATCGCTTTGAGAGTTCAAGATGAAAATTCCTATCAAATGCTGTCAAACTGTACTCACATTAGTTCACCATGAGTAATGATATTTACACAGAGTTGAGTTCTAGATCTACAAAGCATCCTCTTTAATCAGGAAATACAGTTTATTGAATAATTGTTATTTATTTTCAAATAGTTGTTTTTATACACCATGTGCTAAGTATGTTAAATCACCAAAAAAAACCTTAAAAGTATAAATCTTCATATGTTCTCTCTCTCTCTCTCTCTGTTTATCTCTCTGTTTCTTTTGCTTTACATTTCTGTTTGTCTGTGTGTGTGTATATGTGTGTGTGTGTGATTTCTGATTTATATATATGAAATCATTGTAATTTTAAAGGGATAATATCATTTTCTGCAGTTAAGATAGTCTTACTGTGTTTTGTTATATTATACTAAGAATAATGCCAGCCAAAGAGTGAATGAATTACCATGCACTATTTATTTTCAGATTCACTTTAGTACACTTTTAAGCTTTAGATACTTTGTGTCTAGTGGCAGTTAAAGTCATTTGGAAGACATCTGGCAGAAAATAACTGTTGAACCATGAAAGGTTTTCACTGTGCACATTGTTTACAAGCTTACATTTTTTTAAAGAAAGTATAAGACTTATGGCTAAATACTGATTAGTATGACTTTAGAATCAACACAGAAAGTTATGTGTCACGTGATGTAATCTCACCAATCCTAGAACAGAAGATGAATGAACAAAAATTGTAGCCGATAAAACCTTGGGCACATGCATGACTGACTTATTCCCCGAAACAGACCTGCTTAATGTTCCCAGCTTTACCTGTATTGAAAGCAACGGAGATGGGTGCTGAGCACTCAAATATACATGCCATGTTTTATAACCCCTACCATCCCAAAGTGGATTAGTTCCCCAGTCTCTGAAAATGCCCCGCCTAGTTGGTAAAGCATTTCTGTTTACCTTCATGAGACACATTAAAATCATTTGGTAGATGCAATTACCTCTTTCAAGGTCTCAAGTGGGGCAAGGTGGTAATTATGCATTGTAGTGGCTGAAGCCACCTACGCTCTGTTTCATGCTTCTCCACAAACCCGGGGCAAGTGATTATTTCCCCGTTAGTCTACAGCCCGACGCGTGTCATTGTTCACATAATGTTTCTTCAGGCATTTTATAAATTTTAAAAAGTGCCACAAATGTGAAGTTGCCTTCAGTGAGAAGTAATTCAAAGATTCCATTGAGCAATCTGAGAATGTATGCTTGCTTTTTGTTCCCCCTTCTGTCTGTTTCCTCTGGGCATACCATCTGGTATATAAGCAGAACAAAAATACAGTTTCTCCTTCTTATCAAATGGAAATAAAAATATGCCATCCCCAGGAACTGTCTGCATTGCACGCCTGCTCAATTGCACATTAAAATTGTTTCTTTAAATTAGCTTCTGCGTTCGGAGAAGCCATCGTGGAACCGCTTAATGGTAACTGACTTTTGGCACCATCTCCTTCATAGGCAAGGTCAATTGTTTAGAGTGTCCACAAGGTAATGTATTTACACATTCGGGGATACTACTCTGTCCTCATATGTTAAACTTTAATGCTCTCAGCGGTTTTTCTCAGCCGTGTAGATCTATGAAACAGTGGGAGGGAGAAAGAGGGAGAAAGCCCCCCTTTAAGAGGAACATTTACTGAGCATGTACCTCCTCTGCCCTGAGTCCAGAGGAGAAGAAAAGAAATTATAGATGGGCGTTTTCCAGATTCCGTGGTTTGTGGGATTGAATTTTGGCCCTTTAGCTATAGCTTCATCAGCATAGGAATATTGTTTTTTACTCTGGTCCAAGATACTTATCTTTCTTAAAGAGTAGTTACCACTGACACTCAGCTTAGAGCTTGGAACAAACTAAAATTAGATTGTAAAAATTGCTTTGTTCTAATAGTGTTAGGATGGCTATTTCTTCAGTTTCAATTGAAGGCTTGTATTAATGTATCTTTTTCATTTTTCATAAAAGTATTTCAACTTACACATGATTTATGTGTTATTAAAATCATTTTTGAGTATGAATTTAATAAAAACCATGATTGTGTTATTGAGGTCAGGAAAACTAAAGATAGTGCTGGACTGACCGCTCAGCAGTTGAGGGCACGTGAACCTGCATTTGGCTCCTAGCAACCCTATCGGTCAGCTTGCAACCTCTGTAACTCCAGCTACTGGGTATCTGATGCCTTCCTAGGCTCCACAGGCATCTACATACGTACACTTCACACACAGAGACACATACACATGCCTATTTATTTAATGAAAGAAAAAAGCCAAAGATAAATTCTATACTAAGCTTGGTATAGGGCTCGGGAGATGCTCAGTGGTTATGGCGTTTACTGTATAAGCAGAAACTGTAGGGAAAGGTGTCACATTTGTGCGGGTTGGGCTTCATGGCTTACTGGTTATTCTAGTCACAGGAAAGCTGGAGACGTGCAAGACTAGATCCCTATGTAAACCCAATTTATCAATTAACTCTTGGTTCAGATGAGAGACTCTGACCTCAATAATTAAGGTCAGAACAAGCAGGGGACACACCGGAAGTCAACCTGTGGCTTTGGCGTACACCTTTCCCATTCACGTGCATCCATATCTACATGTATGTGGGCACTTATACTTAGGTGAACATTCATAATGCACACAGAGATGAATGCCGCACACACATGAGAGAGGACATATAAAAGTAGTGAAAAACAGCTCACCAATTTCCTTAGCAGTCACAAAGTTATACCCCATTCCATTTCTTTCTTTTTAATAAGAATTGAATAATGGTCTGATTTCGTTGTTCAGGTTGTCTAGTCTTTATTCTATTTGAAAAGCCCTTGTTCCCAAGACGTGTTCATAGCTGGCTTCTTTGCTTACAGCCCTAGTGTAAGTGTCAACGCTTCAGCGTGAGACGGGTCATGCCTTGGATGTCAATCCTGACTTGTAAACAGAGTGAAGAGCAGGAACATTCTAAGCAGAGGGGAGTGCCTGCTTCACTCGAGCGTGTACACTGTTGGTAATCTGTGGCTCTAAATATAGATGAAGGATTCAGGGGAGTATTGACCAGCCCTGGGCTTGTGGTTGAGTTGGCTGCTGCTAAGCTGTGGCCAGCTCTAACATGTTTCTTGGATCAAGCAGACTGAAATTATCAGCTTTGATTTTTACAAAGATCATTCCATCCCTGAGGAGTATGATCCAAGAGAGACCCAATGGCAGACAAAACATGAACGTGCATCTATAATTGAATATGCATGCGTGCTTCTATTTATACTGCTATAGAGAAGACTGTAAGGTGTGTGTGTGTGTGTGCGCGCGCGCGCTTTGCAGAAAAGACATATCCTGTAATCTTCTCTATAGAAGCACCTTGCTATTTTATCAAATAATTAATAGTCAATCTATAAATCCTATCATTCCTGATAATATTGATAGAGAGATTTTTACAAGAGCTTTGTAAGTGCTCCTCTGTCTGTCTGTCTGTCTGTCTGTCTATCTTTGGTTGAATTACCTTTTGTTTTCAGGTCTGTGTGTTTCCCAGTTTCGCTAATATGCTTATGAAACCTTTGGTACAAAATGCTTGTACCAAAACCTTTGTTGTGTAATATTTTGTGTTCTGACAAATAAAGCTTGCTTGGAGATCAGCAGGCCGAGCTAGCAGTAGTAATCCTTAGAAGCCAGGCAGTGGTGGCCAGTGCTTTTAATCCCAGCACTTGGGAGGTAGAGACAGGAAGTGATAAGTGTAGGGTGTAGACAAGATCTCAGCTCTTTTTGGACTAAGGAATTAGAGAGGAAAGAAACGACGGGCGGCTGCTCCACTGCTGGTTCTTTGATCTTCTAGGTTTCTTTGAGGATACATTCATTTCATGCATTTGATCACAGGCTCTTCTTCTAACATTGCCATCCTAGGACTGAAGGTGTACTGTTGTAGGGGGAACTGCCATGTCCTGCCGCCTGGCTAGCTTAAATAACACCCTAAATAACCACACAGAAATTGTATTAATTAAATTGCCGCCTGGGCCATTAGCTCTAAATTCTTATTGGCTTACTCTTACATATTAGTTTAACCCATCTCCATTAATGTGTATCGCCACTTGACTGTGGCTTACCAGCATGGGTCTAACCAACATCCATCTAGGGTGGGAGAATTATGGCATCTGCCTGTCTCTGCTTTCTTCCTCCCATAATTCTGTTCTGTCTTCCCCACCTATCTATGTACTGCCCTATCAAAAGGCCAAGGCAGTTTCTTTATTCAACCAATGAAAGCGACACAAATACAGAAGGACCTCCTACACCAGTGTACCTGATAAGACAACATGATAGGGTTTTACTTCCAAGACTCTAGTATTATAACCATACTCCCAAACAGACAAATAAACAAATGCAAACTGCTATTATTTGGTGTGTTGCTCAGAGGTTCAGGCACGTCTAACATTTGGGAGTCACTCAAGGTTTATTCCCCAACAAGAAAGGGGGATTTTTTTAAAAAAATAGAAATATGGGGCAACTTCTCATCAGAAAACAAATTTTCTTCACGCACTGTTAACTTTTCTAAACAGAGATGGTCTCATAGTTGCTTTGCAAGGACCCTAAGCTTATTTATTCCCAAGACCTTACTTGTAATATAATGCATATAATAAGCCCTGCCCATGTGACCATGAAGGTAGTTCAGTTGATCCTTCTACTGTCCTCAGCGAATCTATAATAATGATGAAAATACTAAAAGATATTTTCATCAAAGATAATAATGGACTCCTTAATTTCAGTCACCAGAATACTGCCATTTCTGCAACTCTCCGTGGAACTTATAATTTCTGGAAGTATATTCTGTACTTTAGGCACGGGGTGCCAAGAAGCTGACAGGACAGTTCTGCCAATGGGCTACTGGACTTGGGTCACTCAGCACCAGAGTCACGAAAAGGAACACATACGGAACTTTCTTAGTTGTAGTGGGCTTAGGAACAGGAAGTGCAGTGTTCTACACAGCTCAGTTCGCTTCACAATTCCATAAAGGTAACAGCCTCAGTAAAAATGTAATTACCTTCACTAACTAGAATTCGGTTGTCCTCAGCATCGTAATTTCTCAGCCGGCTTGCATTGTTGATGAAAAGCATTTGGAAACCCATGAAAGTGACACTGTGCATATTTATCTTCAGTGCTTTACCACATGTTGAGTTTGCTAATGGTATCATTAAGTACTTTTTATTGGCTTCATTTGTTTTTCTATTGAGTTTCGCATAGTACACTCAAGCTGACAGGTGGAAATAATCATCAATCTTATGATATGTCACAGACTTCCCTTCAAAGCCTAGAACTTTTATGTGTTATTGATATCAATTAGAATTTTTGTTTTGTTTCGATTTGTTTTGTTTTTGAGACAGGGTTTCTCTGTAGTTTTTGAAGCCCGTCCTGGATCTGGCTCTTGTAAACCAAGCTGACCTCCAACTCCCAGAGATCCACCTGTCTCTGCCTCCCGAGTGCTGGATTTAAAGACTTGCACCATCACTACCTGGCAGCAAATGGAATTTTTTAAAGCAAGTAGACAACCATATTTTAAACCCAAAAATGATACATTAGTGATGTCTTAAACAATAATTCCACAGTCTTGCCTGATGAACAAAATAACCTAAGTACAATTAAAGAGATGTAGAACTAACTTGAAAAGAAATGAGTTAATTATGGGAACAAGTTCAAGAGTCGCTGTCTGTGAGCCTCTGACCTCAGTGATTCATGACAATAGTCCAGGTTTTTCCTTGATTAAAAGTTACTTCTGCCTTCATTTATCATTCTGTGTTCAGTTCCTTATAGAAGTATGTGTTTATTTTTTTATTTATAATGAAAAAACAAATAATACTCAGGCAAAAATCATGAAATCATTTATTCATTCTTGAACATATTCACTCATTCACTGAATTTGCGTGGGTGGTGCTGAGGTAAGGCTATTTGGTATTTTTGAAACCCATTAACTGTATGTATCTAATTAGTACATTGAGGAGCTTCAGCCACTCTGCACAGTTTCTTCATGATAAAAATCATTCCATCATTTAGTTTGACTCAATACAGATCTAAACATGAGACCATCCACTTAAGAAGTCACTTTTCCGCCGGGCAGTGGTAGTGCACACCTTTAATCCCAGCACTTTGGAAACAGACAGAAGTAGGTAGATCTCTGTGAGTTCAAAGAGAGCCTGTTCTACAGAGCGAGTTCTAGGACAGCCAGGCTTACACAGAGAGACCCTAAATGCCCACTCCCTTCAAAAGAAGAAGTCCCTCTCTCATCTTTGCTGTCTGCTTCTGACTTACGGTATCATTGTACATAGTGATTCTCTCTTCGCTGTTTTTTTTTTAAATGTTTTATTTATTTAATGATTTTTTTAATCTTTTAAAATTTCATTTTACATTCATGGGACCAGAGGAGAGGGAACAGCTTACTCAAAAGAAAGAGACAATAAGTGAATTTTATTTTAGAGTCTTAAAAGTTATATTATATTCTTTGATCCCAGTAGAAAATGAACTCTTAAGGGTAGGAACTGACGCTTTTCATGTAACCTCAGGCAGGATCTGTGCAGATTCATCTGTCACTACATATGACACGACCTAGAAATCACCGGGTGATGTCCATTTTAATTGTCTCAGATGAATCTTCTCAGTGAGGGTAGTTTTAAATGGTAACTTCTCTTCTGTTTTCTTGTCAGTAATGTTATTTTCATGTATTGCTGCATAGTTTCTATTCAAAGCATATAATAAGAAATCAGAAAAATATTATTTTATCTGTCACTTACCACAATCTTTTTACTAAGTCCTTTATAGATATATTTTCTACATTCAGGATATGTTTTCCTATTATTTTATACTATACAGGTAAGCCTATATTTTCTAAGGATAGTATATTTCCCTTTATGGGTAGTTTTTCATGTGGGGTGGTTAGGAAGCGTTTGAAAGGCCATGTTGACAGAGATTGCACAGTAACTCCCTGTGTTCCAGAGTCATTCTTCTGCTCCTCTTTCCTTTCTCTCACTTCTGGCTAATTCTGCATTATAGGTTATCTGTGAAAATTATGCACGTGCCTCACTTCCAATTCATCATCCCAATCCAGCTGAGCTGGAGAAGATATAACACTGGTGCTTTAACTCTGTATTTTTGGAGCTTCCTCATTGAAAATCTCATGTTCGGTAGACCGTATAAAATGTATATACCAGAATTATTTTTATCAAATGTATATATAAGGCAATATTAGTGTGTGGGGGGGAGACGATATATCACAGTTTGTAACGTACTTGGAACGCTTGAGTTCAATGTCTGGAATCTATGTTTATTTTTCTTTTAAAGCGGACATGGTGGCATGTGATTGTAATACTCGTACTGGGATGGGAAGGAAGCTCACCAGAGGGCAAGCCTTGCCTGCTTGATGAGCTCCAGGCGAAGACGACTCCCGGTCTTAAAACATATGTCGACCATATTTGAAAAACAACACTCTAGTGTAAACTCTTGTCTCAACATGCATGCATGTGAGCATACATGTCTACACAAACAGAAACATTTGCTAGGAGCATCTAAAAAAGAATTTTTAAGTTTTTATAAATTGGCTTAAAATTCTATTTTTTTAACCTGTTTGTGTGTGTCTCTATTTCTTGTGTGCATGCATAGGCCAGAGGATAATTGTCACACACTGGTCTTTCCGTCATCCATGGATGTTGGGATGGGGCTCAGGCCATCATGATTGCAACTAATAGATGTGTTTACCCACTTAGCAAGCTTGCCAGCCGAGATAGAACATTTTAAAACCTTTCTTATTACTATCCTATTTATATGAATGTTGTAATGTTTGGCTTCATTTTCCTATGGCTGTGCCTGTTGGAGTTTCTTTAATTGCATAAAGAACATGTAATTTTATGTTCTGCTTATTTGACCTGTCATCTTCCCCCGCCCTCATTTCTGCTGGACAGTTCACCATCTCTCACCATTATTTAATATTCTACTACATGTATGTGCTGAGATTTATTTAGCCTTTCCTCTATCACTGGCAAGTTGGGCTAACTAGCCACTATGAATTCTAAAATAAAAACCTTGTGATTGTCTTTCCACATCTTACATGTTGTTGATACACACTGTTCACTTATTTATCTTCACCAAATATTCTAGTGATGCCGTTATGAACATACCTGTGCATTCCCTCATGAGAGGAAGTATTTTGTAATTCTTCATCTGCAGCTTCCCCATGAATCACTACTCAGGACACTTGGGCTCATTAGTCCACCGACTTGATCGATATCACAAAGCTAGTAGGTCAGAAAGGAAGAGTGTTGTTCCCATTGTGTTTTCTTTGTGTCTCCTGTAGGTATGGCAGACACTACCGAACCAGACTGCTGTTCTAAGCCGAAAGTTCCTTTGGGGCAGTCTAAATCTGGGCTTACGATGTGCCGGGCAGAGCATTAAGCTCTTGGCTTGTAGGTCAGGGCTCCCTACGTGCTGGTCTGTGCTGAGCTGCACAATTTCTAAATACAGTTTCCATTGTTTGGAAAATGGTTGTGATAAAGTTTACATAGATGAGCTCTCTAGCTCTGCAGGCTCCTTCTCTGAAAGACAGCTAGAGTTTTATGAAAGCAGCACATTAAGAGCTCTGTTTATAAAATAAGGTTTGGTCATGGGTAAACTCTACATTTGAATGTGGCCCATGTGCCTCCCAAAGGATAACGTACCCAGTCTCTCTAACATCTCATCTTTGGTTTGTACAATAAGGGTGAGTAATTGAAATTACTCCTCTCATGTTTGGGACCAATTAATCAGTGAGCCATGTGCTAAAGTCCAGCATTGGTTCTGCATTTTCCAGGAATTGTGTCTCTGGTTATGAAATGAATTTTTAAAATGAACAAGATAAACATCTTAGTGTGTTCATTATTTTACTCAGAGGTATATGCACCAAACTCATTTTGTACCTTTGCCTATAGCGATTCACCGTATATGTTCCTAAGGCTGTCGGTGTGTGGTCTACCTTTCTGTTGGAAATGCTATGTAATGCTTTACTCTGGGTCTTGGTGAATGAGAGCTGTAGCAGCAGCAGTATTACAGAATGAAACAGTGGTTAGTGCAGCTTCCCTTCATCCCCTCTATGGGAGGACAGAAAGAATATTTAAAACTATTACATGTTTTCTGCTGCCATTAGGGATATTCAATCCTTAATGCTGTTTTAAACATTTAAACAAGAAACAAGTAAGCCTTATATGATAATCTATTTCACTGAAGACATCCCTCCTTACATTATGAAGAGTCTAAATATGCAGAGAATCTAAAACAAATAAACAAAGAAACAAACAAAAAAACCATGTCGTCAACAGTCATTACACTTTGTGTCCTGCTTTGGGATTGATACCCTGCATATATCTTTGCATCCCTCTTTGAATACATTAATTATTAATGCAAAGGACAGTTTTCTTAAAAGAACCAACTGTTTGAATGTTTTCTTAGAATATTTGGTATGGCTTGTTTTCCAGAGGTAATTCTCTAGCTGTGGTTTACAAAAAGGAGCGAGAGATTTCTGGGAGATTGGAAGACTGCTACTTCAGTCTAAGCAAAAAATTGATCAGCACTTGCGCTGAAGCAGTGGAGATAAGCATTCCAATGAGAAGGCGAGGCCGGGAGAGATTGGAGATGTGTAATCAGGAGAATTTGGTGACACACTGGGAGTGAATTCCAGCTTGGGAAATCAAGGTGTAGTGACAGGCTTTCACTTAAGGCGTGAAAGTTTGGGACAGTCTCATAAAGAAAATACCTGCTTTTTTGAGAAATGAGATTGTCGGAAGGCAATTATATTCGTGGATCTACGGTTTAACCAACAAGGCAGACAGTGGGGCACACAGATTTGAGCGTTGTCACCTTTTCATTTCTTTTGTGAGTGTCACAGTGAATTAGATACCGACTTGTCCCTTAGCTCCACTTTTTAACAGAATCTAATCGTATGGGATTATATATGGAAACTGTTAATGACTAACATAGAAATCAGTAAAACTTATAATAGATTGGGTTGTGTTTAAGAATGAAACTTGTTCAGTGTATCCTTACAAAGAGCCCCCAGTTGGGTGAATTGTGACCCACCTTGGTGCATCATAAGTGTTCTCACTAATGGACAGACAGAGCATCATAGTAACTCAACGGATAACTCTATGGCTAGCATTGACAGTGTGGACTTCCTCTTTAGTCGGCTTCTACGGCCAATGCTAGGCTGACTTGCGAGTAGCTAGTCTTCAGCTCCTGTTTCTCTCGTCTTTACAGCCGTGCTCTCTCACTCAGGTTAAGGCTATAGATTTCTGTTGGCTAAAGCTGCAGTACTCGGCATCTCCTTGGGACACCCCAAGAACACATGAACGGTGATTGGCAGCCACCTACCCATGTTCCTTCTTACTTTGTGGACTACTAGATACAACAGATAGTGTGGTAGTGAGTGCCTGATGCTTCCGTGGTAGTAACCCTCCTCCCCCATCCCGACTATGAGCACTTTGATTAAGGTCTATACAGTCTAATTCTGCAAAGCCTCAAATCAGAAGCCTCTTTAGAACAAAAGTAAATATTTAGACTTCCTGGGGATTTTTGACTAGAGCAGGGCAAATAAGTATATATCTCGACTCGGGGGAAAGTAAGGATGTTTATATCTCTCCGACTCCACTGGAATGTTCTTATAAACCGAGAAAAGTAGGTCAGCAAAGCTGAGTTATTTCCTTCTAAGATCTCCAGAGCGGATCTCTTAAGGAAATAACTCCAGTTGCCTGTTATTGGGAAGAAAAGAGGGGGTGCATGCCAGTGACTCATTCCCCAAACAGGCATTGGCTGTAACGTGAGACGTACAGGGTAAGGCGTTTTGCTGCCACGATTTAAGATGATCTCTTTTCATGGACAGTGCTTTTTATTATTTTGGAAATTGCCAGTAAGCCCCCTTTGAAGTTGTGGTCAGTCAAATCATAATTCATTCAGTCGGGTACAGTTCTGGAAAAGATTCCGCCAAATAATAGGCCAGCCAACTTTCTGTTTCTTTATCAGATTCCTGATATTTTCAGTGTAATAGGGAAGGTTTGTTTTGCTTTCTGGTTTCAGAGGACTAAGTCTGTGATTGGTTGGTCATTATATTAGGGGCTTACAGTAGCCCATCCCTGCAGTAGTGCGTTGCTGATTGACCAGCTCTCTTGTGGTCAAAAAAAGAGGTAGGGAAGTAAAGGAAGAAAGGAAGCAGGAAAGAGGAAGGGGTGGGATTTCCCGCAATCCCCTTTGAAGCATGCATAAGTCACTTAACTTGTGTCCACTTACTTTGTGGTCTGGTATATAACCAGTGAAATTGTCAGGCATTCTAAGACAAAAGTGTTTATTTTCTGGGCTCTCAGATTTGAGAAATCACAGCCTGCCACCCCCACTTAAAGCTTCCCCTACCTCTCCTGAGTACCACTCTGGAAACCAATGCTATGTGCTATGCTGTGGGAAGGCTCAGATGTTGTACTCTGGCAATCACAAGTTGTTTGGTCAGTGCACTGATTTGCATGTAAAACCATGTATTCATGCTATTACCTTGGAGAGACTGGTTATGAGAGAAACAGATCTGGAACTCTACCAAGCCCTAGGAGACATATTCGACAGATGAACATACAGGTGAACTTGTAACACTGTAGTTAGACTGGGACAGTGTTACTCTTATCTCAATTCTAAGATCAAGAATTGTTCCAATGAAATTTGTTCGCAATTAGAAATACTCTCCTTTTCATATCCAAGAGGATGCAGCTGTAGCCCAGCGGTGTAGAACCCCCAGTGTCTGAATAAGAGAAATAATGTGTACCTGCCTGCAGGAGAACGAGAAAGATGACTGTTCCTATGTACACAACATTTTAATTTTCCTGGGACCAGTAAGGTTTTTATTATATTGTTCTTTTCAGCATGTAATTTTGCATATGTCGTCATTTAAAAATGTGTTCTCGGCTTGGACAGGTGGCATTTAAGTATTTGGGAGAGAGAAATGGTTTGGCAGACTAACAAGGCACATTACAAGCACCTGCCTTGAAAGGAAAGAAAGCAACGTAGACATTTTCCATTACTGTCCATGGTTAAGGTGCGTGCTTTAGCCCCCCCCAAAAAACTCGTGCTTGCGGCAATAATCGTGCACTGTCATATTTTTGAAGTAATATGAAAATGCAGTTTAATCTTTTTGACAAATTTTGCCTCACTTCTGGCTTGGCAAATTTTTGTCACCCACACTTCGCCGATGTCTAAGCAGTTTGTGACTTGCTGCCTGAAATGGCTCTGAATTAACTGGATTCATCAGAAAAAGAATTTTATTTGACATATTTAACTTTTTTCCTTCTGTTTTTCTTTCTTCTACATACCACACTCTTTCTTCAGTTACTGAGTTCAGATTGCTCCACATTGCTTGTTTATTACAAATATGTGAAATTATTATATCGAGCCATGCCGTATAGAAGGAAGTTAATGTGTATCTCTATACATACCAGCTCACATATGACCTCCAGTTCTGAAAAGACCAATTATTCATTGTTTCTCCCCTTAGCACTTAAACTCATGTCTGATACATCAGTTGTCGGAGATGTGAGTGTTCTGCATGTTGGAGATTAGATTGATTTGATTACTCCAAGGTTTTTTGTTGTTGTTGTTGTTTGTTTGTTTTATTTTTTTTTTTATTTTCAAGACAGGATTTCTCTGTAGCTTTTTGGTTCCTGTCCTGGAACTAGCTCTTCTAGACCAGGCTGGCCTTGAGCTCACAGAGATCCGCCTGCCTCTGCCTCCCGAGTGCTGGGATTACAGGCGTGTGCCACTACTGCCCGGCTGATTACTCCAAGTTTTATACTCCGCGTGCCCTTTGCAATGATGTGCAGGTTTATAGGGAGTATTGTAAATGTTTCCTTTGATCCAACAACATCTACTTAGCTTGTGAAGCTCAGTGGTATCATATTGAGGTAGCAACAAAACACAATTTAATTTTAATTGAAAAAGACTAATAATTTGGAAATATTGATGAGACATTAAAAAACTCAATGTCAGAAAAATCTGTTTAAAAAAGGCAGTTGGAAGACATACAAAAAGTAATTTTTTTATGTTTTTATTAAATTTAAAAATGTGATATATAAGGCTTCCTGGCAAATATTAAAATAATTGGATATGTTAACATGTGATCTAGCAATTTATTATAATAGAAATTGAAAGTTAATTTCATTTTTAGAGCTATTTCTAGCAAGCAACATGTGGTTGTAATATTTACTTTAAGTATTTTTGTTCATCTCTGTAAATACTTTCTGGGTCATCAAACAAGTTGTAACAGTTCATGTCATTGGGGTGCATGCTTCACCTATGCTTCAGAATAACAAAACAAGTAAGCCATTGGGCTGATTTCTAGCAAAGCTGCTTGAGTCTTTTGAAGTGTTGATTGTGGGTGGTAGGAGCTGGGTATTTTATCTAAAGTGTGTGTATTTTATTGCTAATGATTCCTGGACATTTTCATATCTCCATGACTCTGTGCTTATAAAGTTCATAATAGCAATATAAGGTTTTCAGAATATATTATTGAAGTAGTCTTTGTTTCACTTACACAGAAAGGCATACATTTTTCTATTCTTACTAGTTTAAAAATATTAATTTGTAATTATCTTACCTCACATTTGTAACAGGTTATGAAATTCAAAAGCAATCTTGTGTAAAGTTTGACATTAAGGTCAAGAAAAGAAGTAGATTGGATAATAGAAGGAAACAATACAGCTTTTCTGAACCTCTGGCATGTTTGCAGGAAACAATAGATCCTGAATTAATTGCAAATAACAGCAAAATCTTCACAGTCATGATTACAGTGTGTACTGTTATGTACAAAATATCTGATACAGTTTTCCAAAGTGCAAACTGCTTAGTTGTTGACACAAGGTTATGTGTTTCATCATTGCAAGGATCCAACAGGGCGCCATATTTTCCACAAACCGTATCTGAATCCTGTCTTTGTTGAGATAACACAGGCTGGTACTGGCAAACATGACTCCAAAAGCCTTCAAGGATGTCATTGTTTTCATCAGGAAGTAAGCCTGAATAAATGTAGACTTCTCTTGAGTCCGAGGGTAAGAAAAGAATCCTAGCTCAGTGTTTCGGTTTTATTCAAGAACAAAATGGGAATGTCCATAGTAGTTCCATCCTGGACATCCTCCTGCCATCCTTGGGAACATCCCTATCACTACTAGTTCTTGGACTCAAAGCCATGAGGAAATTGATTTTCAAAAGGTACCTCTCCTAAGAACAGTTCATATTCTGTGCAGGGAAGTTGTATTTGACTGTGTCTGAGTAACTGTCCTTATGAGCATCAAGCAGGAACACTCTTCTAATTAAGAGTTAAATGAGAGGGGCTGAAGAGATGGCTCAGTGGTTAAGAGCATTTCCTGCTCTTCCAAAGGTCCTGAGTTCAATTCCCAGCAACCACATGGTGGCTCACAACCATCTGTAATGAGGTCTGGTACACGCAGACAAAATATTATATACATAATAAATAAATAAATATTTTTTTAAAAAAGAGTTAAATGAGAAATGGATCAACCATGGAAAATTTTGGTAAATACTAAGTATAAAGTTTAGAAATACATATAATACTTGCTCTTTTACTTAAGATTTCTGTATTCATGAATATGAAAACCTTTAGTTTTATGTCTATAATTATCTGATTTCTATGACTCAGCCACTTAGCTATCTCCATCCACTATTTATTATTGTAATTATTTTCAGATTTTAAAAATATAAGCAACACGGTTATGAACATACTTGAATACACCTTTAAGAAAAAATACCCATGGCATATAAATAAAACTATAATGGTAATTTCATATGCTATAACCATTTTAGTTTTTATTAATGCACACTTTTAAGCCCATTTCCAAAGTTTTATACTTAGTAAGTCTACAAGATTTGGAGTTTTAAATATAATACCTATAATTTACAAAACACGACGCCTGTTAGTCTGATCTTAAAGCTGAAAATTGAGTGGCGATTGGTTTCTATTTATCCACGTTTAGCTGTTTACTGAGTATTCAGGACTCAGGCCTGTCATTTGTTAGTGCTGTGCATTTCTGTGCGTCAGTACAGCTATCGTCCATCTGCTCCCTTAGTATCTGCGCTTGTTCTTTCAGACGCTCATTGTGATTCACTTGAGGAACTTGAGTGTCTGGAATTACTCTCAAAGGGTGGAAACCATTCGAATGTTTCCATGTCTTTCTTCAGTCACTTTATTATTTATATTGCACATACTTACATATTTTTTTTCTACTGTGTTGCCCCTATTTCCAGTCTGTGGTCTTCCTCCTATCCTCAACAGGCTGTTATGTTCGCTGTTGTCCTCTCTCATCTCCGCCTGTTCTTTTATTTAATTACATTTTTTAAAGCAGTGGTATTCTAGGCTTGTCAGCCATGAGTTCATTACAGCTAACGACTGAAAAGTAGAAATTAACTTAAACTTAGATCTCTACTCCCCAGAGCTTTAAAGGTGAAGGTACTGGCTCAGGATTAATGGCACTGATCAATTGACTAATGGCAAATGTATATTGTTTAGTTCTTTACTGTAGTTGTAGGTAGTCGAGAATTGCAATTTAAACAGAATAAATCATGCCATGTAAAATCTAAAGCTATACACATGCCAATATAACTAGTGGGTGACAATTGCTGTTGTGAATAACACATCTGGGAATAAATGTGGAATTAGGATTCATGAAAAACAAAAGTCGAGGCTTTCGCTTCTTTCAGGTTTATATTTCTTGCGTAGAGCAGCACCTTTGAACTTTAATTGCTGTCTGTGAGTTCATCATTTATGTTTCCTTGCAAATAACGTTATTCACATATGAGTATCTGTGTATGCGGGGAAGAGCATGTTGATAGCAGTGTCTATAATATCTACTACAGCAAGGAACTTACCATAGTTAGAGGTGGCCATGGAAAGCCCTCCAGAGGAAGATGAGAAAAAAGGGACTTGTATGTCATGGGATGCTCACGAAGGAACTACAAGTTCTCTTCTAATGAGTTCTTTTCTTGAAGTCTATGAATTTTATTTTGGCAATTAGAGAACTGAAACATAAAAATTCCTGTTTCCACTAATTTGCCTTTTTGCACCAGAATCTCCTTTCATTATAAATAGCCCACAAGCTACAACATTGTCAGTAACACCAGTGATTTCCTCTATAAAATATTGTAGGTAGTACTTTCTCCTCTCCTCTCCTCTCCTCTCCTCTCCTCTCCTCTCCTCTCCTCTCCTCTCCTCTCCTCTCCTCTCCTCGCCCCTTCTCCTCCCTAGCCCTCCCCCTCCCCACCCCACCACTCCTCTCCTCTCATGGTAAGCAAAGATCTTACCAGTGTTATGTGTTGCTATTTAATGACTGGTTACCATCTCTGAGTTTGGCCTGTGCATATTTGTCAATATTTGTACTTTTCTAAACATGGTTTGATTGCTCAGTTTTCATCATTAATAGATTTCTCCTAGATAGAGTGCTTTAGCTAGGCAAGTCTTTTCTTTTTATGTTAGTCAAACATATAAAGCGGTATTGGCTCATCCTTGACTTGCAATATTCCTTCTAAAGGTTTGACAATGAATTCTTTCTAAATGTATTTGAGTTTATTGCTTTTGCCTCAGGCTGTTTTCCTGTGTGTGATAAGGCAGTCTTAGGTAATGTATGAATTATACCAACACTCTGGGTTTCTTTTCTTTTCTTTTCTTTTTTTTTTTGCCAAGTAAATCCTAGAAAATTCCAGCCAGTGTCTCCTCCCTACCTTGTTTTGCTTTTACATACAAACTCTTAGACTATCAAGTAAATTTAAGAAAAATTGCATGGGAAAATGTAAGATTCTATTCTTGTGCACTTGTACTTTATACACCATATATTTTCATCACACTATTAAGATTTAGATCTTAAAGAATAAAACACAAATAGTAAACCACCTTGTAAAATGTGAATGTCTCCTAATTCTATATAATAGGTATACATCAGAACCGGGACCCTCTTCAGGCTGTATTCTGGTATATTAGCACTTGCTGTTATTTAAATGCCATCCCAATTTCCTTTTTTTGTGGCACTGATGTTAACCTGATGTAAGCTCTAAATTGTCTGGAATTTAATGGTCTGTTATATGACTTTAATAGTTCTTAGTGAAAGAATATTGGATTATATCATGCAGTTTGAAATATAATTTGGTTACTTCCTCATCATCATAAATATGACATGGCCCGAGTTGTAATTAGGGACAATTTAGTTTTTTTTCTTCTTCTGTTGCTATAGATAGAATAAGTGTATAAATTTGTTTTGATATTTTCTATCTTGGAGAATATATTTAATCCCTCATCAAGAAAGTTCTTTCTTAAAATTTACACACTATTATATTAAAGTTGCTCCATTAAGAAATATTATGTGCTCTCAGGATCCTCAAGCGGCCTTGGCCTAATTTAAGAGAGAGTCTTACATTATTTTATTTTCTTAATTTTTAGAAGGGTTAAATTCGAATTGGAGCTTATGTAACTTACAAGAGGGAAATGGAAGCAATTGGCTTGCACTAAACAAGTTTGAATGGTTGTTAATGCGAATGACTTTCAGGCAGTGAATGTCAGGGAATAGTAGATTACTTTCTCTTCCTCGGGCACTTTCAGCCATCTCCTGTGGTAGGACTGACATAACTTCTCTCTTTCTTTCTTGAAAGTGGGAAGCAAAGTAATGGGAGTCTGGTAATTTCGTCCTGTGGCTGATGAGGATAAATCATAACGAGCTGGGGAATGCACAGGCGCAATTCTGAGAGGGCCAAAAAAAAAAAAAAATGAGAACTTTCTGAAAGATGTTAAGAAAATGTTGTTGTATTCAACAAGGCCATGTCCCCTTAATTGTCAGTACTCCCTACCTTTTGTGCTAAATTTCACAGGCCACGCGAATTGCTTGGAAATGTCAGCCACCGTGTTTTTTAACCGTCTTACCCTTGGCATGACATCGAACATATGCTATTTTGAGGTGGCGTGTTTGATTAGCACAAACGATTGGAGGTTACAGACTAATAGAGGTGAAAGAGGATTCACAAACATCTGGATTAGCCCTTCTTCTTATGACTCATAAATATTTTCATCGTCCCAAACAGATGGCCATGTGTGTACCTAAATTTCATAAATAGAGGCACTGAAGTTTTATTCTGTGGCTCATATTTTAATTTGATCACTCTGTGATCTATGGAATTCTACATTTTTTAATCATCTTCTCCATTGAAACCTGTTTTGTATCTGCATTGGATAAGATTTAAAAAATAAATTTAGGTTTAATATTTCAGCCAATCAATATAAACATATTAACAAATGTTTATTTATATCATAAATTTTCTATTATTCCGATTCATTAACCTTTGGATTAAGTATTACTGTATCAGATAGATGAATTATGTTTGTAAATCTCGGAAGGCAACTTCAGCAAACTTGACAGTGTCAAAGGCTCATCTAGGATTGTTATATTTTCTACTGATGCCCTCAGCCCCATTGATCTCAGTCTGAAGTACCTCCTTACTCGATGAGTACCAGAGCTTTTCCTTCTGAGACTAACTTCCTGGGGCTCCTGCATTTGCCACATTATCCCACCTGTTGTCTCCAGTTACTGAGGATGTAACTTGTGTTCCTCCATCTCCTTGCCATCATTTGCCCTTCTGGACTGTTCAGAATGATGCCTCCTTCCTAGTGAGCTTTTGTAATCGCTATCCTACTATGCATTTTCTGTGCATAAGCAAAAAGCAATACATCATTGCCTCCTCTGGGAATTGTTATTCACCCTGGGAGTGATTTCCCCTTTGAGACTACATAGAGTATATCTATATTTAACTTTTCATTACCTAAGCTTAGGGTTTTTCTTTCTATTGTTTGAATGAAAGCAACATAGATTTATTAAAGAAAAATGGAAAGAACTCTGGAGTGGAAATGTCTCCACGGGAGGAATATACAAGCATATATTTTTTTTACTTAACCTAATATGAATATTGTTTTCCTAGGGTGTGATGACTATTAAAAATTACAGTAATAATCATGTTTTAAATTATCTAAGATTTCCATTGTCCTGATATAAAAATATTTTTGAAAAATTTTATAATTGCTAGCTTATAATTGAAATCTGATACTTGTGTAACAATATACAACTTGTGCTATGAAAATGATCTCAATATATAAATACATATAATTGGGTCTTTTGTCTGTTTTTAAAACCTTATTCCAAATTTTGCTTCTCTGCAGCCAACCCATTCTTTCTATAAATTCATGTTCCTCTCTGTTTTGACATCACAGTCTATTGCCATGAAAATGAATGATATCTCACACTTATCTTCATGTCTTTGCGGCACTTTTTAAAAAGGAGATTGTCAGGAAAAATACAGACTTTATTGGCACCAGTGGCCTTCTCAAGATAATGCCCCTCTCTTTATGTTGGTTTTCCTGTCCTTCTAGAACCTGAGTGTTACAAGTTAGTACTTTCAAAAGTTTAAAAAAAAAA
>NW_026067910.1:15465580-15469027 GCF_014885135.2 Alexandromys fortis | reverse complement strand
TCAGCCCAAAGAGCAATCAGGGTCCCCTGCCCTGTGGGAAGTCCAAGGATCACCCACCTCCATTTAGGTCTAGTGAGGTGAACATCCAAACTGCCTAGGCTCCCACAAAGCCAGTACGTGCAGTAGGATCAAAAACCCATTGCCATTGTTCTTGGGGTCTCAGTAGTCCTCATTGTTTGCTATGTTCAGCGAGACTGGTTTTAACCCAGGCTTTTTCCGACCCAGGACAGCTGGCCTTGGTGAGTTCCCGATAGAACATCCCCATTGTCTCAGTGTGTGGGTGCCCCCCTCGCGGTCCTGAGTTCCTTGCTTGTGCTCTCTCTCCTTGTGCTCCTGATGTCAACTTCTATTTTTAAGGTACATATTAAAAAGATTCACTGTGGGGCTGGAGAGGTACAGCTTGTAAAAGCACTGACTCCTCTTCCAGAAGTCCCAGGTTCAATTCCCAACACTCACATTGCAGTTAGCTGTCTGTAACTCTGGTCTCAGATGCTTCAGCACCATCTTCTGGCTTCAGGGGATACCAAGCATTCTTGAGGAGGTCCACAAGCATTCATTCAGACTCAACATACGTACATATTAATAAATTTTTAAAAGAACGAAGATATATTAGAAACAACAAATACACGTGTATGCAGGTTACTAACACAGGAAAATTAAATAGGCATCAGGTTTAAAGAAGAAAACATAAAGCCCCACACATGTGTCTGTTTGAAACAGATTCAGAGTGGGACAATTGAAAGCTAAACTGTCTACCATGCAGTGTGTTTGCCATGGCTGAGACGCTGTGTTTGAGAGCATTGCTGCTTCCTATGCATGTAGTTAAATCCAGAAAGCCTCTGCCTACATGCATAAATTAACTCTCTGCCATTTATTTTGTATCATTGGTCGGGGATAATTTGCACAGTGCATTCAAACTTAGTGCAGTGACCTTGACCTACCTCTCCTATGTTTTGTTCCTGTCCCAGGGTAAACACAACCCCATCAGTTTGAACTACACAGAGAAGCCATTCATTTACAATATTGTCATTTTGTCATCAGCAGGTTAAATGATATTTTGAGATTGTGTTTAATGCTTTTTTTATTTCTTTTATATTTTTTATTTTTGTTTTTTCGAGACAGGGTTTCTCTGTAGCTTTGGAGCCTGTCCTGGAACTAGCTCTTATAGACCAGGCTGTCCTCGAACTCACAGAGATCCCCCTGCCTCTGCCTCCTGAGTGCTGGGATTAAAGGCGTGTGCAAGCCCCACACGGCTGTTTTTAATGCCTTTAAAAGCAATGTAAAAGTCAGTGTTGTTTGAGGAATGTTTTGAATAGTCATGTGCCTAATAATTCCAACAAATGCCAGATCACCTGCCGTTGGGGAGATGATGTTCTTTATAGTGCTTGTTGTTTATTTGGGAGACTCTGATGTTCTTTTATCTATTTCTTTACTTATACACTGATATGATCTATCTACTCACACACTAAGTCATCAGAGAATAACATCCCATTATTGCTACTAATTATATTTTATATTCTATTTTCATCAAGTTTTTCATGTTTTTCATATTTAGTTGTTATAAACTACTGACTCACTCTAAATTTTGTAACTTTAGGGCTAATAAATAAGCAGAAATATTTAATTAACCAAGTGCAAGTACTGCCAGCCAATAAGGAGAACAAAACCATAATTGGTTGTAAGGAAAAAAAAAATACAGGCTCAGAGAGTAGGGAGATGGTTAGAGATTAAGCACACTTGCTCTTCCAGAAGAAATGAGTGTGGCTCCTGTCACCCTGGACCTGCCACTAACTTCATGTCACCCTAGCTCCAGGACAGGGGGTCTCTACATGTGGTCATGACCTTTTTCACAAGGCTCACCTGAGACCATTGGAAAACACAGATATTTATATTAATGATTCATAACAGGAGCAAAATTACAGTTATGGAGTTCAAACTAAAATAGTTTTATGCTTTGGGGTCAGCACAGCATGAGGAACCGTTCTGAAGGGTCTCATCATCAGGAAGGTTGAGAACCACTGCTCCAGGGGATCCTCTGTTTTCTTCTGACTTCTTCCTGTACCCCCACACAGTATGATACACATACAACCACAACACGCACACACAAACACATACTCTCACACAAGAACATTTAGTTTTGGAAAAATAAATCAGAGCAATTGCTTCATTGTCAACCACAATCTCATGTTGGGATAAAGAGATGAATGAGCTGAAAAAAAAAATAATTCTTTTTCTGTTAGCCTCAGCTTTGAGAATGCTCCTTAAGTATGTAATGTCATGCTATTGATCCTTCATTTTTTCAACATATATTGTTATCAGCTTTTTGGTGCTTTGTGGAAAAGGGTTGATATCAAATCTGGGTCAGAGAATATAAAAGATCCTTAGATGCCAGAAAACAAGTAAATCATTGCATTTAAAGTGAGGTAACCAGGGCCTACCTGGCAGCTTGAAGTAACCGCAACTAACCAAAACTTAGTAAGAAAATGAGATCGGAAAGGAAAATGCAAAAATACAAAGACACAACCACATTTTGCTAAAAGGGAAAACAAATATCAGTTCAAAAAATCACAGTTTCCAAAATTACTGTCACAACTTTTCCGTGTTGAGGAATTTGCAGATCCCAAAGCTAAGGAGTGTGAGCAGTCACACACTACTCGGCCTTGTACATTTTATGTACCTCATCGTGACTAATGAGTAAAGAGAGGAACTCTTCAGGAAGAATTATTCCAGCTAGTGAGAAAGAAAAGGGGATAGGACTGATGTGTTCCTAGCTATGAAAGTAAAGCCATAGGTTATTGACGGTCTTTGATGACACTTAGCATCACAGTATCCATATAACACTCTTTCCCAAAAATACCCATACCTCAATTTAGTCAGTCTTTGCTGTCTGCGTACCAGCTAACAAAAGTTTGGAACAAGTAACACAAAACATATACAAGCAGAAAGCTATGGGATGTAGGAACCTGTAGAAATAATCTGGGCTCAGTACATCAAGTGCAGAAGAAGAGGGAGAGGGAGGTGAAGAGCGGGAGTCTATCAATTGACAGTTTGCCAAGTTATTATCTGCCAAAGATATGTGGGCTTCTTTTTGATCCTGATTTGGGCAAAGCCATTAATTACCAGTTACATGCATGAGTATTCATTACATTCTTCTATTTGCCTATACGTTTGGCATTTGTAGAATAATCATAACAATGAAACATATTTGTGCATCTAATTTTATTTTCTACTTATGTCATTACCCAACTAGCAAATCAGCTAGCCCTAACAGCTGAGACTGGGTTGTCAGTTTCATTATTTTTGAAATCATCGCTGATTTCTTTTTTTTTTTTCAGTTTGAATTTTTTTTTTTATTGAGAATAAGAAAAAAAAGTTTCCGCCTCCTCCCAGCCTCCCATTTCCCTCCCCCTCCCCCCAACCCCACCCCCCCCCCCTCCCCCACCCCCC
>NW_026067910.1:15460434-15464703 GCF_014885135.2 Alexandromys fortis | reverse complement strand
TTTTTTTTTTTTAGATCTTTGGTTAATTTTAATTGCCTATGTTACGTCATGGTTGGAAAATGGGACATGAGGTAGTGTAATTAATTTGTGCCCTTTTGAAGTTTTAAAACTTCATTAGCTAGGTTAATTTGTCTTTGCAGAGATTACGCGTGGATTTTTTCATTACCAGGGATTGAACAGGCTCTTTGACAGGAAGACGTTTCCTCTAAAACAAAGTAGAGTATGGTTATTAAACTAACTCTCCTTGCTGCTGTTGAAGCCAGCTATGTGACATTTTGTTTCAGTTATCTTTAAATGTTAACCATAGACATTAACAATAGCAAATTTGAGTTCTGTAGAATATAACAGTATACTGTTCGCTTGCAACATCTGTAGTTCTGAGGTCAGACCTCAGGAACTTATCAATTTGTGGGTACAGATTTAAAAATAAAATTAAAGAATTATGACTTTGTTTTCTCTCTTTTCTAATATTTTCCTATAGATACTTGGATGCAGTAAGCTTCTATAGAGATCTGTATTTCTCGCACGTGTGTTATGAATTGAGTTCTCCTTTCTGTCAGTATACAATATCTCATTTAATAATATCTATTTTTCACAATTTTTTCTATGAGATATGACAGTTCTCCTTTCTGTCAGTATGCAATATATCATTTAATAATATCTATTTTTCACATTTTTTTCTATGAGATATGGCATGTAAATGAGATCACCGAGTTACACATGGCAGATTTTAATGCTGGATTATTTTAGCATATAACTCTGACAGCTTTTCTATGGTTGTGAAGTTTTTTTAAAACATTCATGAACATTTCTAATCATGAATTAATTCTTAGCCAAAGAATTCACATTTCTGAATGTTTAGACTTCCTTTATCATCACTGACACTAACATTGCATTTTAACCTTTTTTTCTTTGGACCACGAAGAATAACACATTTAGGTGAATGGAAACCTGACATATAGCTTCATACTAGACATCCAAAGCCCGACATGTACTCTCATGTTAGCCATCCAAAATCTAACATGTACCGCCATGCTAGACATCCAAAGCCTGACACGTACGTTCCTGCTAGACATCCAAAGTCTTTGTGTATTTTAGTATTTTAGAGAAAAAGGACATTTTCACTTGGGAAAATAGAGCGCATGAATTTTCATCAATCATGTCACTTTATTAGGTCTTTCATAATATCTAAAACAATATCATTATCATAACAATGCTGTATTGTTTCCATCTTAAACTCTTTCTAAATTGGTTGGTTCTTTTTCTTTTGAAGTTGTAGAGCTTCACTGAATAACGGTACTTTCAGTTTGCCATCCCTTCTGATTGTAATTTAAATCAAACTCTAGAAAGCATTTTCTCTCTCCTGTAGCAAACATATGTTTTTGCTCACATGAAAGTCCACATGAAAACGAATTACAAGAATAATGAAACAGGTTTAATCATAATTCTTTTACTTCATGTTCATAGCTTTCTCAACAGTGTCTCAGTGTTGGTAACTTCCTTCGCTACAACTCCGACAAAATTCTGTTTCAGCTGTCGTCTCCGTCCTCTCATTGTTCCATTTTAATGTACTGCAGCTCTGATTCTCTCATCTTTTTTTATTTCATACATAATACACAGCAGTTATTTATGTGATATCTTGTTCATCAACTTATTTCTTTTCATACCTATTATATTGTTCATGATGGCAAAAACTGCCTCTTCTTTTGGATCCTTTTCTCCCTTGTAGCTAGGAAGTGGAAGTCATAGGAAAAACTGAGCTCTGATTTTATCAGTGATTGGCTGGGTTAAGGGATGAGTTTTTCAGACATGTTTGAACTTTCTCCTGTTGCAGGCAGTTAACTCGAGGCTGTCCCTGAGGCTGAGGTGGTCCCTATTATTTCTGTCACCTGCCTTCCTTTGGATCTCCCAGCTCTCAGCAGTCTCTTGCATTTTTAGGCACCTCTTTAACTCATTGGCTCTTACCTGATTTCTTTTTACTCCTTCATCATAGTTGAGTTTTGTCACCAGCTAGATGTCACATTTCTTCAAATACTGCTTTTTTTGTTTGTTTGATCTTCCCCACATCTCTACTCGCCCAACTTTGTGTTCTTTCTCTGTTTCTCAAAGAAAAAAATAAAACAAACAAAAAATAAGACAAAAATATCCAAACAAACAAACAAAACCAAAAAGTACACTCCATATGGATACTTGGGTCCTTTGCAAGAGTATTCTTAACTCTTAATTGCTGAGCCATATTTTCAGACCTGGATTTTGTTTTTTCTTCCTTCTTTCCTTCTTTCCTTCCTTCCTTCCTTTCTTTTTCTTTCTTTCTTCCCCTTCCTTCCTTCCTTCCTTCCTTCCTTCCTTCCTTCCTTCCTTCCTTCCTTCCTTCCTTCCTTCTTTTCTTTCTTTCTTTTAAAGTTATCAACTGCAAAGAGCTTTCTGTTAAGGATGTGACGTTGTGGCCACTTCCTCTTCTCAGTGCTGGGGTTTGAACCTGTGCAGGTTTTGTACATGCTGCCACAGTTGCTGGGTGTTCCTATGTGCATCAGACTTGGAATGTCTAGAATACATTGTTGCCTTGGCATCATCCACCACCCCTAGCTCTCACAGTCTTTGTCCCTGCTTTCCTATACAGATCACTGGCCCTTGGGGGAAGGGTTTTATAAAGACATCTCATTTACTACTGCCTGCTCCAGAATCTGGCACATTTAGACAATCTCTATGGTTGACTTTATGGGTGCAGCTTCCGAGATTTCTAGGAGACACAATCTCAAAGCAAATTTCATGGTCCCCTGGCTCTTACAATCTTTCCACTCACTGTTATTCAATGATGCTGGAACCTTAATTGCAGAACTTTTATTGTAGAGGTATCCATTTGGCATTTATCCGGAGCTCTACAACAATGTGTTTTGATTATTTCTTCCAGTTTTCTGTAATAGTCTTCACTTGTTTAAAAAAACAAACAGCTTTTTAAGATGTGAGATACGGACTACATTTATCTGTGAGTACAAGAACGAAAACTTAGAACAGAGTTACGATTATTCTGATTTACTAAAATGGTGGCTATAGATTCTTATCCAAGATCCACGAATCCATGAGCCCGGGGCAGTTAGCTAGATTGCCGGTAGCAGGTGTGATTTCCTTCCTCTTGTGTAGGTCTGAAGTCCAATCAGGAGCTGTTGGTTAGGATAGAACCTGGACTTTCTGGATGCTAGGGAATTTCTCAACCAGCTGAGCTACATCAGCACTCCTAATCAAAAGTTTTCATACATGTTTGTTGTATGGACACGTCATTGGCTTTGTGCTTACCTGTAGCAGTTTTTCTCTTACCACTCATGTTCTTTTTATACCTGGGATACCAAATGACACATTGCAAACATGTTTAAAGTTGTAAATTAGGCTATCATGGTAGAACAGTGGTTCATTTCTTGTTTGCTAACGCCTTCCTTGATTAATTGCCTTTATAATCATCACACACAATCCTAAAAGGAAACCTGTGTATCAATCACATGTAAGAGGATTGAGTGGTGAGGGCTACAAATTTACAGTCTCATAAATACAAATTTACAAGCTCAAATCTCATACACCAATCACATGTAAATTGCTTGAGTTGTTGTAACTTAAAATGCTATTTAAATGACAAGCATTACACTGCTTCACTAGTAATCACAGTCACTTTGGTTCCCTGAATTCCCTTTGTTTCTTTTCCTACCAACTCGCTAGTCCCATGGTACTTCATCGTTGAGTAACTAACACCAATCATAACAATAAGTGGTATTCAAAAACATAATTTCTTGCAAAATATCACACTAGTCATTTGGTTATTTTTTAGCCTGCTCTTCAAAAACAAATCTGTGTGTTTGATGTTCTTAGTTTCCAGGACTGAGGAATAAGCTCAGAAGGTTTAATTGTAGACCTGGCCAATATTTAACCTTTAGTCAGTCTTATTAAAGCTTTACACTGGACTCAGCCCATATTTGAAAATTTATACACTTGTGACCCTTCCCTGGAAATATGATATCTAGAGCAGAAAAGATAACAGAATTTTTTATAGTGTCGTAACAGGCACCCTGTCAAAGAACGGACTGCAGTCAGTATTGAAGTTTCAAGGGTAGGGCTAGACCAAAGGGGAGCATTGCAGTCGCCTCTGGAAAGATGACTTGAACAGGCAAGAGAGGCACATTTCTTTTCTTCTTCTTCTTCTTCTTCTTCTTCTTCTTCTTCTTCTTCTTCTTCTTCTTCTTCTTCTTCTTCTTCTTCTTCTTCTTCTTCTTCTGTTTTTTC
>NW_026067910.1:15440716-15455632 GCF_014885135.2 Alexandromys fortis | reverse complement strand
ATTAAAATATATTTAATAAATAATATAAAAAGGTTTCAACTAAAAGAGTAAACTTGGTGTGCTTTCTCAAGACAAGAACTTTCACCATGCCATGTCCAAGATGACTGTTTCATAAGATAATGGAGTCCATGTTTTTTCCAACATGAGGATCTAGGTAGGGCCCAGAGAGTCAGTAAGAACTTCAGAAACTGAGTGTAGTGTTTTGAAAAATAAAGTCAGTTTCTGTCTCGTCATTTTTAATGCTTCTTGTTGCTGTTCTTATTTGAGGCAGGCTTTCTCCATATAGCCCTGGCTGTCCTGGAACTCACAATGTAGACCATGCTGGCCTTGAGCTCACAGAGATCTGTCTGGCTCTACATCCAAGTGCCTGAATTAAAGACAAGCATTCATCCCAATTCCTTTTTCGTCTTTAAATATAATGGTTTTGTTTCTTTAGCACCAGGAATAAGAAATATTATTGTTTCTTCAAATTGTTTGCTTCAAAGGCTGAATTTCCTTTAAATATTTTTTTGTTAACGTAATAAATTCATTTTGGGCACTGGTGGTGGTGGCGCACGCCTTTAATCCCAGCACTCGGGAGGCGGAAGCAGGCGGATCTCTGTGAATTCGAGGCCAGCCTGGTCTACAAGAGCTAGTTCCAGGACAGGTTCCAAAGTTACAGAGTAAATAACCCTGTCTTGAAAAATCAAAAAAAAAAAAGAAAAAAAAAGAAAAAGAATATAGTAAACTCATTTTGGATTAAAGTGAATTTATTGAAAGCCTTGTATTAAAAAAAAAAAGGAACCTGATTGTTTTTTTTTTAACATAGAACTGCTTCAGTGAGCATCACTTTTGCACTCAAAGCCATGCGTTAGTAATGAGCATGAGGTAATGGGTTGGAGATAACTACACACTGTGGGAGCAGCAGCCCTGTCACGCCTCTGTCCATCTCCTAGACACTTTCCTGTACTCCTTTAATTTTGTTGTTTTCCTGTGTATAATAAAAACACTTAAAGTAAGTTCTACCCTCTTAATAAATATATAAAAACAGTAATGGTATAAATCCACCGCATTCTTGAAAGGCAACACACATTCATGGTTCATTCTTTCCTTGTGTTATGAGTTTCCTCATATTAAAGCATGTTAGTTTTTATTTCACCCTAATTGCCCCCTCCAAAAAAAAAAAAGGAAATCCATGTTATTGTCTAACTGTTAGGAAGCTAAGTTTCTTTTAAAGAGCACAATTAGCAGCAAAAAATTAGCACCTGGAGCTGACTAGATGGCTCAACAGGTAAGAGCACTTCACTGCACTGGCAAAGGGCCCGGGTTCAATTCCCAGCACCCACGTTGACATTCTCAGCCACCAACTCCAGGAGATGCAATGCCCTCTTTTGACCTCTGTGCATACCAGCATATAGTGAACATCCATTTTAAAGCAAAGCTTCATATTCATAAAATAAAAATGAGTAGATCTTTAAAAACTATTCCCACCCTCAGAATACTGCCTTCCTGAAAGACGGATGTTAGAACCTTAGTCTTTGAGTGCATGGCAGAAAAGCATCACACACTTGCTTTCTTGGTGGAAACTATGTGTCCGTGTATATGAAATGCATCCGAGGAGCCTTTTCCATCCCCATCCTCCCCACAAACTGCCTGATGATTGCATGCTTGTTATCTGCAGTTAGCTTTTTTGTGTGTAGTTTATATATTCACCCAATACCCTTAAGTAATGTGAAATAATATTATAATTTAAACCTTGAAAACTTTGTAGTATAGAAATAAAGCTCTTGTCTTCCTAGAGCTGAGCTTAGGTGGAGAGAGAAAGCTTGAACAGGGATTAGGTAAGAATGCCAAGGCGATTGTCAGTGCTGTGCAGAAAAGCAATGCTAGGGACAAGATACGGGGTGTCAAAGAGAGGTATCCGGGGAGATTGTGGCACAGGTCGAAGTCAGGAACAGGACTGAGGTGGAAAAGGTAAGGAAAGTGCCACCATGGCACACTTCAGGGGCCAAATGTAACGACAGAACACACATGCAGCTAAAACATCTATATAAAAATAACAAAATGTAATGAATTTTCTATTTTTTTCACTGTTTCTAACTGCAAAAGTATCTGAAAAATAAAACAATATTTTAAAAAAAGACTCTTTGCGACCTATCTTAAAGTAATTTGAAATGTTACAGTTGGTTTTTGCTTCAGCTGTGGTATGCTGAATACACCACAATAATACTAAGTCTTTTGCTTTGTGTCTGAACCCTACTTTTTTAACCAAAGACCTAGGTGATGAAATACCATGTAACTAGAAGAACATTCAGACCTCTTTTCATTGAAAAATCAGAATGATGTTTTCGTATTTGCTTATTCTAATTTTTTGAATAAGAGGTATATACAAGTAATAGACACTTCAAGTGTTTCCTGTATATTTTCATCTGTCAGCAGTATGTCTACATTTGTCAGTCATATCCATGATAACAACTATGTATGTGCCCTTTGAGGTATTTGTATTGTTATGTTATATTCCTAATTTTTGTGTGCTTCTGATGTTCACCTTGCCTGTGTCAGAGGTGTCATGTATTTCTTCACCTTACATGGTATTTATCCCTTTTAGTTCATTAAAGGTAACCCACCTGGGACAAGATCTTAAGGCCTGTGGTATGCCTTATACTCTACCAAACAGCTTATCTGTGCCTTTGCAGGCGTCTCTGCCTGAATTTAAAAGTAAAAGTGAATATATTTGTGTTGCTCGTTGAGCTCATGTTCTGAATGACTCCTGCTCTCTGGTTCTGGATGATAACGAGGAAACAGAACTCAAGTTCAGGATCATCACTTCCAATGGGTGCATTTATACTATGAGGGTTTTATAAATATGCATGCCCATATGTGAATGCACTTATGCATTTTTATACTAATAGGCATATTGCTACAAATGCATGCACTGATAATGCATACATGAATGTTACTCTGTATTCTTTTTTGTATGTCTTTAGGGAAAAGGGAGAGATGTGACTTTTTGAATACCAAGAGGAAAATGATGTTTGCAGTTAAGAAAGGTTTATCTTGATTTATCATCTCAGAATGAACTTCCTTACAAACTGAAGGCCAGGGCCCACAACTAGTTCAGTGTTTCTCTTTTGCCTTCTGTGTGTAAGGAGTGATAAACAGATCATTAAACTCATCTCTACACATAAAACCTTGAGTTTCCTAAGACTAAGGCCAAAATGGGGATGGTATAATATCATTTAAAAATTAATAAGTATAAAATGTTTTTGTAACCATAGTGAAATTAGTCCGTCAGGAGCCATTTGAAAACAGTTGATTTGGCACACAGTGAAGAAGGTAAAAAGTAGCCAAAAAAGGTATATATCTGAATTCTGCCCATAGAACCTTATTGTTTGACGACTCTTGTGTTACTGGAATAGCTGTACTGCAAAAGTTCTCAGACCTTGGTCACAGAAATCTTTATTCTTGTTTGTTTGTTTGTTTTTATTTTTTTTGATGCAGATGAGTAGGGAGGCGATCTTGCTCTGTATAGTTCAGGCTTACTTTAAATTAGGCTGACTTTGCCCACAGGGTCTGAGATTACAGGTGTGATCCGCCACATCTGGCTGTTTATATTTTGATTTATTTTCCTGTGGCATATGCGAATGACTAAATTGTTCTAAATTCTCCTCACACATGTATTACCTCTTAGCGTATTTGGCTGTGTTCTTAAGAAAGTAGTGGAAGATGTAAATATTTCTCCCATGGCAGTTTGTAGCTCTTAAGGAAGTAGTTGAAGATGTAAATATTTGTTCCATGGAAGTTTATAACAGATATCTCTTTGTCATACCATATAAAGCATATTATTTTGTTTGCAGAAGCATGATAATATTTGTCAGTAATATGTACTGAAAATGTGTTTTTTGAGCAACTTTGTTTCGCTGAGCCATAAGGAAGTTTAAATCAGTATAACACTGTAGTAAAATGATAGTTTTTGAAAATTTCATGTACACTACACAAATTTTGATTGCTTTTTATAAAAGCATTGATCGGTATAAAATGATATATTTTGACTTTTGTAGTTAATTTCAGTAAGAAATTAGATGGGGGGGGGCTGAAGAGATAACAGTTCAGAGCACATACAACTTTTGCAAAGAACCAAAGTTCAGTTGCCAACAAGCACATTATGGTATTTCTTATAATCCCTACTCCAGGGAATCATACTCCTTTTTCTGGCTCCTGGCAGCAACTGCTCTTTATGTCCACATACCATCCCTTCCTCAAGATATACACATATAATCATATCTGAATATATTTTAATCTTTAAAAGAAGAAATTGGATTTTTCTCCCTGATCAGAATAGTAAGTTCCACCTACTGCAGAATCAGGGACCTTTATATAAGTAAAGACTGTGCATCTAATTCCCGTATGCTCTGATCAGAATACTCACACAGAAACTATATTAATTACAACACCATTTGGCTGATAGCTCAGGCATATTTTTAGGTAGCTATTACATCTTAAATTGACCCATTTTTATTAATCTATGTATCACCATGAAACTGTGGCCTACCTGTAAGGTTTCAGCATCTTTGTCCTTCAGCAGCTACATGGCATCTTCCTGACTCTGCCTTTTTTCTCCCCATATTTAGTTTAGCTTTCCTGCCTAGCTCTATTCTGCCCTGCCATAGGCCAAAGTAGTTTCTTTATTAACCAATGGTAATAAAACCTGTTCACAACATACAGAGAGGAATCCTACATTACCTTCCTATGTAAAAGTGCTAGCACACTGACGTACCAGAGAAAGACTGAGCAGGAGGGGCTGGGCATCATCAAAATAGTTCTTCAAATTCATAGGTTTGAAATAAATAGCTTGTTGTCTTGTTATCCCATATCCTTCTTATTTTGTCTTTGAATAACTAATTTGCTCATTTAAAAATATTGAAACATTTTTATTGATGTAAGACTTTCTAATGAAAATTTAGCCTTTATCTGAAGTTGAATAGTTTCTAGGGTAAGATGTAATGAAGAAATGCAACCTGAGAGGATGGCTGTGTTTGTCTTTCTCCTTCATCTTGACCTTCTCGATGCTTTTTAAAATGCTCTTCGGATTTATTCTGTCGTGAAGAAAGAAGCACTTTGTTTGAAACAAAAACAAAAACTGTTGTAAAGTTCATGACTCAGTGGCCTATATGTTGAAATCAGGTTCCTGGGACAAATCAAGCATTCAGAAAATCTCCACCGTAAGTAAAATCAGCACTAGGATTGTAAAATAGAACTACTTGAACATGACTTCATGTGTTCCAGGCAACCACTCTACCAGCTGGTTATATCCCCGCCTGATTTTTCTCCTGTCAGCAGATGAGATCTCTCTAACACTTTTTGGCCCATAGGACTCCACAGAAGGCATACTGAGCTCTTTTCCAGGTTCACCTCTTATCTGACTTGTGGTTTCTGTTCTGATGGAATACCGCAGCCTAAAGGAACTTGGGAGGAAAGGGCTTATTTTGCTTATGTTTCCAGGTGAAAGTTCATTACTAAGGGAAGTCAGGACAGGAATTCAAGCAGGGTAGGAACCTGGAGGCAGCAGATGATTCAGAGCTCACAAGTAATAACATGGATGCTTATTAGTTACAAAAGTTTGTCCTTAGCTTAAACTTGCCCCACTAGCTCTTATAACTTAAATTAACCCATATTTTTGTTCATCTGTGTTCTATCTTGTGGCCTTTACTTCTCTCCCATTCTATGTGTCCAACTCATTCTGCTTCTTTATTAAACCGGTCACAGAAACACATTGTCACACAGTGTGCAAACATCCCACAACATACCATTCCTATCTTCCTGAGATTTTTCTAGAAAAGAAATCTAGACAGTATCAGGTAGGTGTTTGGCTCACATTGTTTTTGACATCATTCAGTCCTGTATTTAAAATTTACCAAGGTTTTTTGCTTGCAGCAAGTCCAAATTTTTATCCGGTATTCATCAAGTGGTTGTTCTCGGGCTGTTTCTGCCCCCCATTGTTGTCTCAGGAAAGCATAGTCTCCCACTAGACCCGTCCCTCTCCTTCCTGACCTCATGCTGTTTACTCTGAGCTGCTGATGCTCACACTGTTCGTCCCTCTCCTGAACTGTGACAGTAGACATCCACTGCATGTGTTGTTTAATTAGCCAGACCAGCCCCCTCCAACCCCCATTTGATTGAAGTCTCTTAGGGAGACAGCAGTTGTATCGTTTCTTTTGTATTTCCCACGTGATTTGTTTGATGAGTTTTCTGTGTGGAAAAAGCACTCAAGTGATTATTCAATATGTCCATCACATTTCCCCAGCACAGCACCCCACGTTATCTCCCGTTAGTCTGCCGCTCTAAGAACCAGAGGCTCTGAAAGGAGTATTGCTTCTGCTTCCCGGACAGACTATCTGGTTCCCTGGTGTTCCACGTGATTGGTAGACGAAGCATGCTTTACATATAAAAGTAAAATTATTTAGCCTGTCAAATGAAAATAAAGAAGACCAAAGGTGATTAAATTTTACTGTAGGAAGAAAAATGAGACAATTCAGACCAGTGTTTTTGAGAGGCAAAAATATAAATGAATATAGTAAAAACACCAATAAAGACTATAGTAGAATAAGTCCAAGAGTATGAATCTTCTTGAATAAGATATGAAGTTCGGGAATACTTAACAATAAAAGAGAGTGCATGAGGCTTCTCCATCTTGGTTGCTCGTTATTCAGCAGTACTCATTGTGTGTCTATTCTTCTCTGAGGGAAAGAAGCAAAAGAGGCAAGAGTGAGAACCATGACCTAATTATATGTAGTGACTTTATATTCATTTTGGCCAGCAGAAAACCTTCTCTGCTCTTAACCAAGGTAAAATTATCCTTGCTTGTCCCTGATATTGATAGTGACAGTTTATGCTCACCATGTCTTCTTTTTAACACCTAAGTGAGAACAAAAAAGCTAGTTCCAGTTTTACCTGGAGACTTGATATATATTAGTTCTTGTGAAGAAAATCAACATCATAACACCACATACCTATCTTGTCTTAGTAAAAGTGACTTTATTTTTATAGTGGTATATATTCAAATATTTCATCTTTATAAATACATGACAAGTGCTTACTTTCTAGATGGAGTGGAAATACCCTGACCTGGAACACAACAAATCTGAAGTGTGATTCTCATTTATTTTTCTTCATCGATACAAAATATTTTTTTTCAGAATTATTCCTCAGAGATCAATTATATTCTTTCACTACTTGGGACACTTCAAGTGGACTACCCATTAGTGTATGTAATTTTTACCATTGGTGTTATTTGCTATAATTACTTGGCTCTTTTGGATGGTGAAACTTTTTTCTTAGAAAAGTTTTTATGATGTTTGGGCATGGTAGACTGAGAACTTAGTAAGATTTTTAAGTGGTATTTGATTAGTAGTCTAATTAAAACAAGGATTAAGATCCACCCTCTTTCAGTTTTCTAGTAAATTGAATATGGAACACAAACTATACAATAGTCTAAACTATGGTGAAACCTAGCTAGGCAGTGAGCTTATTGCTAGGATAGAGAAGAAGTTTATATTGATATTTGTATATATTTACTTAAGATTTCAAAATACACAATTGAAATACTCTGTATACTGTTCTCTGTCTCTTTCTCTTCTCTCTCCTGCGTTGTGCCATTATTACCCTATGCCATATCCTCTCTCACTTACCCTATCACTTATATATCTGCCTTTTTGTCTCTCTTGAGGCATCTGGGTTTTAAAATGCAAATTGATGTCTTACCGGTCTTACAGTTTTATAAGTAGATCTAATCTTGCAATAAGAAAATAGTAGAAAAGCAAATGAAATATACCTTAAAAGACTGCTTCTTCTTAGTGGAAACCTACAAAGTTTTCACAGATTGCTCTCTTTAAAAAGTAAGCCCTTCTGTAAGTACCCATTTTCAAACCCTCTTAAGGGCCAGTATTATGACCTAGTAAGTAAAAGTGCTTGCCACCTGTATAAAACATAGATCTACAGAGGGAGCAGGGAGTAGAGGTACTTAGTCGTTAATGTAGGGACTACTGACGTTTTGTATGCTCTTCTGGAAAAAGATATGAGCTCATTGGATAGTGGGACAGGAAGGGTCTCCTTAGAGTACTGACATTCTACTAGTGTGTACATGGACAATCTCCATGATCCTGACCAAAGGACACATACCCCTCATATTAACGAATGGAATGAGATCAAAAACAAGTATGTGTCATCTCTTTTGGCTAGCACCCCACATGTGGCATAGGTCTGCCACCCTTGTCTCAAAATATTTAAGCAGAAAGAAATAGCATGGGGAAGTTGTAAAGCAAATGAGAACGCATCCGCCGTGTGTTGATGAAGATCAGCAAGCTCAGAAGAAAATGCACTTTCATGTCACCTCTGTCTTTCCACAGTAAGAGCCCCTAGATTCCTTTTTATCTGGGGTGGCCTATCTCCCCTTTGTATTTGGCTCCCAGTTCTAATGGGTTTGGATGGGATGTGTGTTCAGGAAGTATACTCCATCTTCCAGGAACATTCCTTGAGACGTATTTCTAACACTTTTCTCAGGCGCTCCACTACTCCTTCGTTTTCTGATGCCATGCATATTAGTGTTATGGTCCCATTACAAAATAACATGTCGCTTAAAGAGCAGACTTTAGTGTCTCAGTGTGGAGAGAGAAGAGTTCAAGATCAGGGTAGCTTACATGTTTGGTTTCTAAGCCCTGTCTCATTGCCTGGAATATGTCTGCCTTCTGATTGGCTTCCCTGCATACATATCGATGCCGTACTCTTGCTCGAAGGACATGCGTCCATGACATCTATGGTGTCCATGTGCCTAAATTTCTTTCAATTATTAGGCTATAGCTCATCCTTATGACATTTTAAAGTGTGTTTGTCTCTTTAAAAGTCTAATTTCCAAAGGTGTTCACATTCTGAAATACTGAGATTCAAGACTTAGCTGTAGAAAACATATGGCCGCGGAGAATGTAGCCCACAGCCCTGTATACATTGAAACATCTGGGCATCTGGTGATAGCAGGCATTCATCTATTTGAGCACTTTACAATGAAGACCAACTCTAAGAATGGTTATTTTCCTCACAGAAAACACAGAACACACAGGCTTCATTTGAGCATCTTTTATCAGCAGCTTTGGGAATCAGTAGCACAGAATCAGGGACATGATCTTAGTGCAAAGTTAGTGACTTAGACTGTGCTCTTATAACAAAATACCTGAAATTAGTTAATTCATAAGGAACAGAAATGTGTGTCCTCACAACTCTGAAGATAGGATGTTCAAGGGTTAGGATGGGCCAGGCCTCTGCTTGCAAAATGGTGCCTTGTTGTTGAGTCTCTAGTAGGGATATAGCCTATGTTTGACGTAGGAACAATGTTACAACATTGGGATAAAAGGACAAAAGGGCAAATCTTCATCCCTTTATCTCTTCATAATTTTGCTAATATCAAAGAGGAAGGGTGATTGTTTATAACCTTATGTTCTTTTAATGGCTTCAACACATGAAAATGTAACTGTTAGCATGTGTGTATGGGAGACACAGTCAGATCATAGTAACTAGCCAAGAAGATACTCTTCATTAAAGGAAATGAATGAAGCAGTCACTGTAGAGCACTGGGAAGTACACGAGGATGCAGAGGAACAAGATGTTATGACAGCATCAGGTTTAGTTTCTAGAGAAAATGACCAGTAGGTGATGTCATAGTTTACATGTGTGTGACAACAAGCAAAAGGACAACAGGATTTTTGTTGTCATTTTAGGAGGAACAATGTGTTACTTAAACATACAACTCTTTATACTGGCAGGAGTCTACGGAAGAGATAAAACATTGAAACAGTTTTACCAGTTATCTGGTCAAGAGAACTATAGCCCTGGTTCTGTCATTTACTGCATCAAGCTCTCTAACCTGTCAAAGGTCAGAGGACAACTGTGAGAACCTGGAGTGGATAAGAGATCTCAAGTGACAGTTTAATGACTCCAAATCTATCCTGGGTAGACCCTGCTAAGTTTTTGCAGAGAAAATATGTCTGTGATGACATACAGAGATCACTAAACTGTCAACACAAAGAGAAATAATTTAAAAATAATTATCTCCCTTAATCATGGGGACAAGTAAGTCTCAAATCTGCTGGACACACTGGCACTTTTGGAATTCTTGAAGTAGTTGTCGTCAACATCTTATCATCTAAGGTCATTTCCAGACAAAACTTTCTCCTCTATTAAGGTCCTAATCTTATTTATATTCCCTCCTATCCCCCATAACATCTTCTCCCCTCCCTTTTCTTGTGCGTTCCTTTCCTCCCCCAACCCCACTGACCTAGGCAATAGTCCATTTTATTGACTCTACTCCTTAAATGTTCCTCCCATCTCAGAAGAATTTGCACACTGTCTGTATTCTGCTGTCCCAGGGTCTCAGAGCCTGCCCAAGTCGATATGTGAAACTACCCGGCATGTGTGTTATGGGAACCTGCTGAAATCCAGCCAACAAAGCCGACACCATTCACACCAGCCTAAAGCATTGGAAATTGTAGTTTCAACTCTCTTTAGAGAAATTTTTGTAGTCACTCCTGGAACGTTATAATACAGGTTCAAAAACAGGGGTTAAGGCTGGCCCCAAGGAAGTCTTCCACCCTAAGAATATGGGTATATCTGAACATGCAAATAGGAATAGCTGCAGCCCTATAAATAATACGTGATTTACCCTTTTTCCATTCGTGATCACTGGGGAATATTCATATTTGACATTGGAGTCGTATTAGATGAGATCCATCCAGAGCCAAAAAGAACTCATGTTTTCCCAAAGTATTTGGAATTTTATGTTTTTCTAGTAATATATAATATCTCCAAAAGAATAAAGTTTTTAAATTTAGACTGTTGTAGAAAACAGATGAGGCAGTCCCATAAATATGTGAAGTCTTCAGTGTTTTAGCTTTTAAATTTTTAAACTTTTTCGTAGTTATTATAAAAGTATAGCTTTTGCTTGTCTTTAGCTTTTCTACTTAATGGTACACCGAGATACCCACTTTCAGTTTTACTTTGTAGAATATGTTTCCTCAAAATATAAATCTTGTCTTGTTTTATTCTGCAGAAGAAGGCTAAAAATGATAGCTTGGCAATGCCGTTGCTCATCAGTCATGAACACATAAACTTGAGTCTAATGTAATCACTCCAGAAGGATTTGAAGTTATAAAAAAATGAAATCTAAATTGTCTGCAGACTGTGAATAATTTTGTCCCTGCCCATGAACAACACCAAGGTTCTTTACATTTTCGTGCTCAGCTTTTAACCCCTGTGTGCCACTCCGGAAACAGGAAGACATTTAGTGTTTCTTATGTTTACTTTAAGCATTAAACCGGTGTGAATTTCAAAGATAGAAAAAAATCCTTCACACACTGCTTTCGGGTGGCATTTTGGAAATCACACTGTTCTTTTTGCCTGGTGCAAGATGAGATTGCTGCTCAGTAGGAGAAACTGAGGAGGCTATCTGTGCCTGTCATCCTGATTAAGAAGTGCTTTGGACATAGGTGAAGCGCCCTTAGGATCTAAGTGAAATTGTCCCCAAAGGGATTAACTCAGGGCAAAGATTTCTCCTGAGTTTGGATGGCTCCATTCCAAGGGCCAGTTGCACAATCCCCCTCTTCCCTGTTTGCTTCCTGTTCCGCCAAGAGTGAGCCCACACCATCCCTGTGCCATGCCTTCCTCATCATCGTGGGCCAGATTCTCAGATCCTGGATGAACCAAATAAACCCCTCTAATTTGTTTCTTCTCAGGTACCAGGTCACAGCACCAGAAAGACAAGAAAATGTGCCCAACGGATGCACACAAAAATACCTGTGCAAACCATTTTCCTTCCAATGAACAGTTTTAAGTAGGTGGTAGTACTTTCTACCCACACAAGTGCCCTTGGTACCATACAGTTTTCAGCTGTTCCTCTGCAGTTTGCTTTTAAATTTATGTGTTTTATGGCTGTGTGTGTTTTGCCTTCGTGTACCATATGTGTGCCTGGTATGTCCAAGGAGGCCAGAAGAGGGTGTCAGATTTTCTGGAACTGAACTAAGAAATGTGAGCCACCATCGTGTTGATGCGAGAAATGAAAAGACGGTGCTCTCTTCTGTTGACAAATCTCTCCTACCCCCGCTCTTCATTTTTTAAAGATTAATTTTCTCACTGCTTATATTTTTTCTGTGCTGCAAACTGAACAAATGCCCTTCTTCATATGAGGCTGACCCTCGACCACCGAACCTCCCACTTCATTCCTAACTCTTAATACCAAAGAATTTTCCTTTTCTTTTTTCTCTTCTTTTGTTATTCTTTGGTTTGGCATTGGAGACATGGTGCTGCTGTGTATTTCAGACTGGCCTTAATCTTTGGCTCCTCCTGTCTCAGCCTCTCTATATGGTAGGATTACATGTGTGCGCTACCATCCCTCCTCATTAGGACTTATATACCTAATCAATTTTATATCTCTATTTTATTACGTAGTGGTGTGATGTGAGTACATGTCTTAGGCTCCATATATTTTGAGGATCTATAGAACTGTTCTCCTCTACTGCAATGGAAGATGCTGACAACAGGCCTTCAAATATTACCAATGGGAAAATCAAGCCCATTTTTTAGTGTGAGTGTGCTTTCAAGGCTACACGGAGATCCATGAGAGATGGCAAGGCCGGTCTGCTCCAGTTTGGTCTTTTATGAGCTACGTGTGCATAAAGGAGAGTCAGATTTTACGCAGTAATAACTATTTTTGCTGAGGTTTGGGTTAGACAATTTTGGATTAGGGATTTCAATAAAATAAAGTATGTGGTAATTTTAACAAATGCCACTATATTTTGTTCACATGGTTGTGGTTTGTTGGTGTGATTGCAAAAATAACTGCAGTGTATCTCAGTGTAAGCTATAGTCCCTAATGATGAGACACATTGGAATCAAATGGAGTCACTGTGACCCATGACACGGTCCTTGTTTTATGAGATCCGAGCCCATACGTGCTTCAAGTCTTGACTCATCCTCTACTGCGTTTTTAGGTTACGTTTTTACTACTTTAATTAGAGTAGAGTTTTTAGCTCTATAGTAGTTTGTAATTATTTGTGTGAAAAATTGATTTGAGCGTTCAGCACGCACATAAATTCTTTGTGCATCAGTGGAATTAATTCATTTAAATTGTTCATATACAAATGGCTGAGTAGAACAACATTTTCCTTCCGCAAGGAGAGAGAGGCTTGTGAGCAGCCCCACTGGTGGGTGAGGGCTCCAACTTCACCTCCTGTTTCAGACTATCACAAGGTCTGCTGCCTTTCACTTGGCGTTGAATAAATATAGTGAAGAAACGAATGCTTGAAGAGATAGGGTTCCTTATAAACACGGTGGTCAACACTTTAACGACCAGTCCAATGTTTAAAGCAAACAAATAAAAACAAAGAAAAATAGCAACAACAAAACCCATTGCCCCTACTTGATTTAAAGGAAGACATTTTACTCTTTCGGATTTTTACTTCTAGCTGAGGGACAGTGAAAGAATTTCAGCCAGACCTCAGTGAGAAATGAATGTCTGTTATGTTCTAAGATGCCCCCTGCCTAGGAGCAGCACTGAACTCATTTTGCTGTTGAATCATAGTTAATTGGCTATCTGTCATCCCACAGCGAGAAGACTAGAGGTTTCTTGATGGAAGGTGGCACAAATGATGTAGCTGCTCTTCAGGATTATATTATTGTTGTTGTTGTTGTTGTTGTTAGGACCTCCTTTGCTCGGATCTCACTGTATCGTCTATGTTTTCCTACCAGAGAAGTAGTTTTTCGACGAAAGCACCACTGAGATTTGGAAAACGGCCATAGTGCATTTGCTCCTTCATCTTGCAGTGACTTTGAAGGAAGCCTGTTTATGAATTGAGTGCTCAGAGCTCTGTCCTGTGCGATCCCTGATACATTATTTCAGTGATGCTTTTTTATTGCTTCTTAGGAAATTAATTTTTCTTTCCTGTGGACCACCTTTCCCGGGGTTCTGTCCACTTAAAATGGAAGAGAGGAAAGGGGGGAAATAGGCATTTAGAATCCCATGAGACTGAAAATGGAGGGAAATTATGACCTAAGACAAGCATGGCTCACTCATGCAGCAGGTCTCTTGTGGGCCTGTGAGCAAGAGCTGATCTCTAGGCCACAGCTTTCATTCTGGATTCCCTTATATAGGTTGTAATTATTCAGTTATTTGGATGTGTTCTTTATCCACCCAATATGGCTTGTCTGAAATCTTTTTATTCCTGAATCAGTATCATCCCCTGATTGTGGGAAAGTCGTGTACTGCCCAATCAGGTAGTACCCATCTGTAATACAACTGATAAATAATTATCTTGTGGTACTAGACTTGTTTAATTCATTTAATGTAATAATTTGAAAAAATAAACAGTCTATGGTCTTTTTCCTTTTTTGATCAGACTACACTGGATTAACGTATAGATAGAGAATTCATGGATTTTAGAGACACAAGGCAAAAAGGTGGTCAGTCGCTCAGAGGAAGCATAGCATGAACACGAACAGTCTGCTGGTTTGGGTGTGTAGTGGCCAGTGGGCTGGGCTCTGACCAACACATACAAATCTATGCTGATTTTCACGTTTGTCACGACAGTAAAAAGTTGTGGCTTTGTATTCTTTATTTTAAAAAGTCAGGTGTGTCTATACTGTATAAGATTTATCTCTGAGAATATAGCCTTCAATAAAGTGTACTGTTTGCTCTGAAATGGATTTCATATTAGAAGTAGGTGAAGCTTTTGGTCTTTAAAATATGAGGCAAGCCGGGCAGTGGTGGCGCACGCCTTTAATCCCAGCACTCGGGAGGCAGAGGCAGGTGGATCTCTGTGAGTTCGAGACCAGCCTGGTCTACAAGAGCTAGTTCCAGGACAGACTCCAAAACCACTGAGAAACCCTGTCTCGAAAAAC
>NW_026067910.1:15410827-15440697 GCF_014885135.2 Alexandromys fortis | reverse complement strand
AAATAAATAAATAAATAAATAAATAAATAAATAAATAAATAAAATATGAGGCAAACATTACAACAAGAACGAAGTGGAATAAACCACACTCCGATGGAGAAACTTGAACTTTGAACCCTAGGAATTCGTTTCTGCGCTGTTGTCATTGGAACACACACTCTGCCGTAGAGGAAACGTGGCATATAGACTTCTTACCACATTCTTTCACCTTCCTGTCGTATAATTTCAGCAGAGCTGTATATTCCGAGCTGGTAAGATGACTGTCTGAATGTGACATTATCTGATGACACTCGGAAAGCCTTTAAACATAGGAGATAGAGTCTAATGCTTCATTGCTCTCCTTGGATGGTGCTACACCCCCCCCCACACACACACACCCTGAGGTCTAGGCAAGATTAATGTCCTCAGCTGACATAATGACACCTCAGACTGTGAAATGACAATACTGTCTGCGCAGAGCGGGAGTCGGAATGTGCCTAATAAAATACATCACCTTAATTCTGATTCTAAATACTGTTAGTTTGATATTGTTCTGGAAGTAATGATGTTCAACTTGTAAATGTATTATAGGAACCATAATGTTTATACACTTAGATATACATATTGGTTTTCTTGGGAGTGATAAATCACCTCGCATTTGCCTTCACTCCTCCATCACGGGAAAATGTTGGCATTTCATGTTCTTCCCAGCACAATCTGGTGAGCTTTGGATGAATAATTTTTCTGTTTCATGTACATTGGAAAGTGCTTTTTTTTTTAATATGAATGTCACCCCCAAAAGAGAGGGACACATAGCTTCAGCTTGCTTTATGTGAGTCCTTAATTTCTGACAATCAAAACTAGTCCATAATCAAATTTTAAAAAAATGAACAGTGTTTTCTTATGATCAGTAGATGCAGGGAAACAAGATATTAGTTACTGAATGAGTAAAGTTAGTATGGAAAATTGCCCTACATATGACATGTCCTGAGCAGCTGTGGTGAGATGGCAGAACATGAGAAGTGCCAAGATGTCACCAGGAAAAAAAAAACAAAACACTCTTTAGAGGTATTAATGGGCAGAAAAATAATAGCTGAATAACAGCACAAAGGGGACCATCTAGGCAATTCAAGCATGGACTATTTCAGAACAAGTGAATACTGACTAACCCAAGACGGTTTTAACTCTGATAGAATACTATGCTGCATTGATTGGACTGCAGTTGGCCCCTTTTAACCATTTTGCTGGAAGCACATGGTGACATCTTTAGTAGGAAGCACTATGGGAGTATACTCTTTGTTATTTGTGTTCCTCCTGTTAACAGCTGGTCACTATCTATCTATCTTTACCAAAACATTTTGATGAGTGACAGCCTGTGAATATGCAAATTAACTTGGTCTTTAAATTTTCCTATCAAATCACTTCAATATTTTTTTTTAAAAAAAAGTACTAATGGGCTAGTTCTGGAAAAGTGGTGAGTATAATGTGACATTCAACTGAAAATTTCTTTAGAAAATTTCTGCTGCACCTTGACAATTTATGTCACAGTCTTACCCTCTTTCTTCTGGTGTCTTAGTGTAAACCATCCCAACATCATTAGTGTTTCCCCCTAGACATCCTCACTGTTTCCAACAGGTGAACCACGCCCATACATATTATACAGTGTCTCTTGTGTACAGGGAGTGCACACATACTCTCCTGTGGGACAGCGCCACAGATGTACAGAGATCTCCGAGGAGCGGCATTGTGGTGTTGATCCCAAGTACTTTTGGAGTCTTAATGGGAGCTCTGGAACTCCACATGTTTCCACTGTGAAGAACAATGTTAGCTGAGCCCTATATCATGGGCAATGCTCTTTGTGTGGATAAATGCATAGAGAAGGGGAAAACCTTCCAAGCTGTAGTACAGTGCCTAAGCCAGCAGCCGGAGGGAGAGTGGCTAAAGTAGATGGAATGAAGACTGGTGACCACACTGATTGCCTCACTACTCGGGCTGTTGATTTCAGTCTGTGTCTATGTAATGTGTTAGGGAGTCCTTTACTCTGGCAGTCAAGCTTTAGAAGTGAGTCTTTTTTATGAATCAAAATTCTTAAGTTGATGTCAATAAATTGGTTCTAAAAATTTTGTAATAGAGGTTCTAGAATACCTGACGTAGTATTGAAGGAAGAGAAACAAGCTGGCAGGCTTCTATCCCTCGATTTAAAGAATGTCTAAAATCTTAATGAGTCAAATGATATAATATGAGAGACAAAATGGACTTATCAGAGCAGTCCATTAGAGAATGCTAAAGAAACTCATATGAATTTAGCCCAAATGTTCGGCTTTGTTTTGCAATGTGGCAATTATGCCACATTGTCTAGCAATTACATTCTTTTCCAGCCAGTGAGGAATAAAGCATATTTTATAGGAACTGTACATGTAGTTGCTCCAGACTACAAGCAATCATGATAGCCTTCATTGGTGAAGGAATAAACTCTGACCACAATAATCTCCCCCTTATCCACAGGGGACCTATGGTCCAATCTCTGGAAGATGCCTGCATCACAAAATAGTAGCAATCCCTTTCTGGGCACTTGTTCTTCATTATTTTATAGACTGATAATGATAAGATGAACAGCAATGACAATAAAGCGCAACAGTTGTAGCTACATACTGTAATAAAAATCCAGCATGGCTAGGCTGGCATCTGGAAGACATTATGGATGTGTTACTAGAACACAGCCACAGTGACTGCTACATGGCTAGCTGATGGAATTAAAGACACCGTGGAATTTCTGGACACAGGGATGATTTATATCCCAGGAATATCTAGGTAGCTCACAGGGTTTGTCATGTTACTCAAAAGGCTGTGTAATTTAAAGCCGTTAATTGTTTCTTCCAGCAACACTCCATTTGGCGCTTCCACATCTTAGCTGGCTGCAGATCACTGAAATCTTAAAATGCAAGATTGCAGCTAAGGCATTTGTGAGAGTGGTGGCCACTTTACATGAATGCAGTGCAAAGAGAAAGTAACTGAAGGAATAAAAACCAGACAGACATAAGAATATTCAGTGTGAGGAACCTAACATGAAGTTACACATATGATTCTAAAGGGGAAAAAAAGACCTTTTTTAAAAAATATGAAACTATAATGACAATGTGTTAGGTTCTCATTCCACCAGGGGCAGGATGGAAATGAGTAGATTGTGTCTGTGTCTGGAGGAGGAGATTTGCTTTAAAAAAGAATTCTTTAGCGAGGTGTCTGGCAAGTCGTAAATATGTAGCTCAGGCCAGAGAAGGCTGACAGTTTGAGAACCCCGGAGAAGTGACAAGAATTCACAATTCTTCAACCCCCGAGGAGCCAGTGCTCAGCTGATGTATGAGGAGCCGGTCCTGTAGATGAAGTCTGGAGGCGGTGTGCTGGGAATTTTTTGTCTTCTAGACCCCAGTTTTGTTAGGTCTATTTAGTTATCAAACTAATCGGCTGTGCTCTAGCAACCCTGAGAAGGACTAGGGCACTGTATTACACCAGCTTCACCAGTTGATACCATATTACCAACTAAGAACACCTTCCATGTTGACATTAACAATTCTAGACAATGGAGCTCAGTGGTTGGCCTATGCTTCAGGGCAAGAGATTATAGGATGGGCGCTGGAGGTTTTTGAAGGCAATGAAGTAACGGTAGTAGGTTGAGTGGGAGGAACCCTCTAATAAAGAAACATACACATGCTCATCCCCCGAACATGTAAACTTGGCTTTCCGTAGTTGCATCATGAGCACAACCTTATGTAAGGATTCATATATTGAACTTAAAAGAGTGTGACTCAGAAGAACAGATGCCATGAAAGGGAAAGGAAGGGGTTACATGGGTTTCTATTGGGGACTCAAGTGAGTGGATCATACAATCATTTGAGCATCACACTGATAACATGTTCACTTAATATGCAGGAAAGTGGAAATGCACCTTCCTGCTTTCTGACATGTCATCTACATGTCAAGCCTAATTCCTGGAAAAACAGCAGGTAGAACTTGTTACAGGGATAGTCTGCAGAATGCCTTAGGAGCATTCCCCCAAACTGTCAAGAAACCACATTCTAACAAAGTTTATATCCCAGAAGAAAGGAAAATGAAGGAAACATGAAGGCAAAGGAAAATGACATTGGGTAAAAACTAACTCAGAATAAGTCAGATTAAGGCATTTGGTAATGTATGAAGACATTCTTTAATTTTAATAACAATCATAACAGGAAACTGGATTTTATATAAATGTGGGACAGTCTGCAAGTTTTCTGTAGAAGTTTATGACTTTCTTATTTATGTATTTGTTATTTTTTTAATGTTATTGCTTGGGCATTGCTTTGGAGTGAACCTGTTGGGCTGTCCTGAAGGCCAGTCTGAATTGTGTTCACATGGCCCAGTCTATTCTCACGCCATCATGAGGGCCATCAGTCTGAGATGAGTGTCTCTGAGGCTGTGTGCCGTTGCACAGTGCTGCAGGGTCTGAGCCACTCTTGTCTTTGTAATTTTCACGAGTTACGACTTTCCTTAATATTTTTCTTGAACTTTCAAATCCACCGCTCCGACATCCGCCTCTGTCTACACTATGCCTGCTTCTCATGTTACTCTGCTGCTTTCCACATTCCGAGTGACAGGCATCCTTTCACCCACGACACATCCAACCCTGTGTGATAGTTTCCCGCTATCCTTTCCTTGCCTCTGAAAAGAACATTATTCCAGTGAAGCCCAAGCTGAAGACACAGAGTTTGTTACCCCATGGGGGGGGGGGGAAAGGGGGCAACTATTCAAATCATTTCTAATGGGTCACAGCTATAAGATATTGAAGTACTCCCATGGGTATGCAAAAGAAACTGCACAGAAAACACATTAGTTGCAGTGCACATGGGAACACAAGCAACCTCTAACAATAGGAAGCAGTTACTCACATGCCATAGTATGCTACACACTGATATGAGTGTTCTGTTCACGTCCTCTTTTAGTTTTGTATTTTGATTTTTCCTTTATTTGTGGCTGAAAACACAGCCCCAAGACCAAAGAAGTGTGCTTGAAGTCAGGGAGCTGTTGAATCCCAGTCCTGTGTTAACAGTTTTTACAGCAATTACCAAACTGCTTCTCAGACATTCTCAGTGGACAGACGTGGGAGAGGATGTGTACATGAAAGATATTATCAGCTTCTTGGTGTGAAAACTTACCAGTCTTTCAACTAAGAGGACGTCCTGACGTAGAGCACTAACATTCCTGTAATTTCAGGTATTCTGGTAAAATCCCACCACCATTATCTGAATTCTTCCCACTCCTCTTCCTTTATTAATCGCCATCCCTTCGGACTTGTTTATTCAGGTTCCGCTCCCATAGGTGTAACCTCGTAGTCACTCCACTCCACAGGCACAAGTGTGCGCTTGTAGCCATTTCATTTTTGTCTTGCCCAAAGGCCTAAAAATTAATTCTTAATAATGGAAAGACTGGTAAACTCTACTGTGAAGAAATGAAGCATTGCCAGAAGCCATTATAAATAGGGAGATGTGAAAGAGATGCTTGCGATGAAGTAAGTGATTCAAATAGAACAATTAACAGATGGCAGGAACAATTATATATTCATAGCTCTGGCCAACAGCATTTGGTAGATATAATTACCTTACAGGTGTTAACTGCCCTTGGATCCTAGAATGAGACATCTCGGAGCACTAGAGAGGCACAGAGAAATGACGGATGGTCACAAATTAGCAAACACTTCATTGGCTCTTTATTTTTTTTTTTTTTTTAAGACATCAACCAGAAAGCTAAATTCAGTTCTTGGAGTCTAAGGCTAAGCTCACAAAAAGTGAAACTTAAATGGGAGAGCAGGTGTGGTGTAATCTTCACGTTGATTGCTTGGGTGGGAAAACGCTGCACATTAAAAGCCATTTAAAATTCACTCAGCATTTGCAAGGTACAAAGTCCAAACAGGCAATCATTTATAGAAAAGGTAGCAGCTGTTATGACTTATTCCTTTGAATTTTTTTTTAAATTGTCTGAGTTTCATATGGAAAGCAGTACTTTTAGGCCACCTTTAAAAAAATGTTTTCTGTATGGATACGTTTGTAGTTAAGTTCTTCAGAGCCTTAAGAAGATTGTGATAGAATATGATTATAAAAATTTGTTATTGCTTTTAATCTCTTGATTTTGGCAAAATATTTATTTGAAAATCTAGATAGTCTAATATTTAAAGCACGCACAAATTTGGTCATTCAAACAGTTCCTTTGAGTATGAAGATAGATGGTTGCTTTTGTTAACATTTGAATTAGGTAGAATCATCTGAGGAAGTTTACCTACTGGAAATATTTCCATTAAAATGGGGAAATCCCTACACATACACAAACACACCTACCGTGTCTTCTCCCCACCTCCTCTTTAAATGTCTAACCTTCCAAATCTTATTGGAACTTTCCTCTGCACTACGTCTGAGGACATGATACATGAATGTATACGTATATATACACATATCTCTGTGACTGCCCTTTGCTTTCTTTATTAAGCAGTGCTCTAGGATGCTTGTTGTTTAACAAAGTTGTACTTTAGCAGCTATTGTCTAATGTTTCTGCACAAGTATGACCTGCTTGGAGGTACTTTATTCTAGAAATAAATTACAATTCTAAACGGTTTTTATTGATGTATACAAGCCTATAATCTTTCCTTCCACTTATCCTTTCTCCTGTCTCCTCTCCTCCTCCTCCTCCTTTTCTTCTTCTTGGAGCTGGGAGCCTAATTGTGTTGCTGAGGATGTCCTCAGGCTTTTGAGCTTGAGCCATCACCTTCCAAGGGCTAGGACTCTAGGCCTTTTGCCACCTTCCCCAGTGTCCTCTACTCACTTTCTAAAATTGCCTTTTTTTCTGTTAGTCAGATATAAGAAAGAGAGTATGCATTTCCCCCCCTTAAAACTGAGGACGAAAAAAAAATTCTACTGATTAGTTTCTTATTTCAAAACGTACTTGTGGGCACCCAAGTTTCAAAGGCACTGATACACAGAGGCAGGATAATAAAAGGTTAAATGTTTATGATGCCATATTATTTTATTTACCTGGAGTGAAAATATATTTTTAGTAATGTACATGTCACTTTACTTAAATGTGCTATAATTTATATTATATTTTTCCTATGGTAATGATTGAGTGCATTCCGGTGTGTTGAAATAAACTGTAAAAAGCTGAACTTATTTCTTCTGTTTTCTAAGATTGTCTCCAGTAATCCTGACGCCTTTTCATGTTTAAAAAAAAAAAAAGAAAAAAAGAAAAAAAAGACGCTTCAGTCTTGGTCACTGTGAATAATCAATAAATAAATTCCCCACAAGCAAATATAAGAACACATATTGTCACATTTTTAAAGTGAGGTCATTGGCCCAAACATTTACTCTTCTCATTTCTAGTTAACCATCCATTTCTATTAAACATATTTGGGAATGCAGCTCGGTATAGAGTGTTTGTTTTATATAGCTTGGGCCCTGAATTTGATTCTGAGTGAAACACACACAAGCACGCATAATCATTGAATGATTTTTAAAGCATGACGCTTGTCATGGGGATGAGCTATGTCTTTAATCTTTTTTATTTGTTTGTTTGTTTCTGGAGGATTGCTGTCTCCAAAGTGAATAATCTAAATTGGACAAAAAGATCTATGTCCGTGTATTTTCTTGCTTTAGGTTGAAAATAGATCAGTTTCTAGGATATGAATTGCTTTGTGAATAAAACAAAACAAATTATGTAACTTATGCTATGTCTTTTAAGCACACTATTATAGTTTCACATAGTTCTTGATAGTAAGAGAGGAATGCGAAGAATGTTTTCAGGAGTGTGATTGTTAGTCTTCTGCTTAAGAATACCTTTGCACAGAAATAAAAACCCTAGATCTTCCTTGTAAAAGAAGCAATTGTAGTCATCCTTGGGAAGTAAAATGAAGTCTAAATTGTATTATGAGACCAAATTTTAGAAAATGAAAGGGAAAAGATAACTTTAATTAAGAACTTTTTGATTATTAGTGAGCATTTGTTTCCCCATGTCATTGATTGATAATAAAATATCGAAGGAGCAAAATTTGTTCTGCAACACTGAGACCTTGGGAAGTACTATTGAACTTACAAAAAGAGCTTAGTTGTGGGTATGCCTCTGGGACAGTTTCAGCGCTAGTAGCTTTAATTTGCTAATCATTCTGAAGAATCATTATACTTACCACAGTGAAAAAAATAACAAAATTAGCTAAAACAAAGCTCACATTTTTATCCATGGAACAGTTCAATTTCAAAACAGTTAATTCCGAACTTTGGACTATCATATACTTTCATATTAATGATTCAAAGACAATTGGTAGAGATTATTTTATTTTTGTTGTTTGAGCTCTTTTGTTTGTTTTGTTCTTTCTTTGTAACTTTCCGTGTAACTGGCCTGGAACTTGCTGAGTAGCTCAGGTTGGCCTCCAAATAGGAATTCTTTTGTTTCTGCCTTCCAAGTACTTGATTAACATATGCACCCAGAAACTTGTAAAGCTTTATGTTCGTTTAAGACAAGTTTGTCATTTTTATTGCTTTTCTGAAATCTCTCTCCGATTTTTCAGAGGTCTCCATAGTAGAGAAAAAAGTACAGAGATGCACAAATTCATGCATAAAACACCAAAATTATGTTACAGAAGAACACTCTGTTTCCTTACTTCTATCGCTTGTCACCTGGAATAGCTGAGGCTAGTGCCAAAGTATTTAAGCAATAAAGAGCAGCCACATGCATGCAAGTCCATGCTCATAGATGTGTCACCAACAGCTGTCTTCACTCCATTGGTTTTTTAAATATTACATCTAGATCAAGAATGAGTGGAATTACTTGAATCACACAACACTATGACTGATATTGGCATTATTGGTTCTGCTTGTATGTTGCAATCCAAGCCTCCAGATGATGAGTTGGCCATTGGTCTTTTGTGGAGTTTGCATATTTACCCTTTCAAAATTACATAGTTGTGTTATAAAAGTAAATGATGACTCAGTAGTACAATTGCTGAATTCCTGAAATTAGATAAGAAGCTGCATGAAAAAAAAATGATAAAGTAAATTATCTTAGGGAGGTGAAAATTTAGAAAGCTACAGAATTTTAATATAACAGATTTTAAAATGTTAGTGCTTATAAAAAAAAACCTCTGTTATTATAGCTAGTGCAACTGTTTTTAGTAATTTGAGACTATTCTCCAGCTTAAAAATCTATACAAGAACAAATGCCAGTTTCCTTGCACTGGGATTGCCTAATCTGTTTGTTTTATTCAATTGCTATGGTTATTTTCTCTAAGTACTAACCTTCATATAGAGAGAGGCTTCTCTGGCTATACTTGACGGAGATGTTTCTTTCTGGAGATCTGTAAGCCATGATGAATGCTATCACTCATCTATAAGTCTAGAATAAAATAGGACTGTTCATCAAAAGGCTTTACTATTTTCATAAACTCTTCAAATCCATTTCAGAATTTTAGAATTTAAAATCAAACTTCAATTTTTTAGTTTATATTTCAACTCATATCTCTACCATTATCTTTTTGTCACATGACCTGTGACACAGTATTTTTTGAGGTTTCTGGCTCACCCAATCCTGAAGCTGTTTAGTCCCAAATAAATACACAGAGGTCTACATTAATTATAAAATGATTGGCCTAGTAGCTCAGGCTTCTTATTAACTCTTATAACTTATATTAGCCCATTATTCTTATCTGCTTTAGCCACGTGGCTTGGTATCTTTTTTGACAAGGCAGTTACATCTTGGTTGCTGTGTGTCTGGCTTCCTCTCTGACTGGGTGATTGCAGACTGAAACTTACCTCTTCCCAGACTTCTTGTTGCCCCCACCTATACTTCCTGTCTGGCTACTGGCCAATGAGTGTTATAAGTAATATAGACCTCTGTGTATTTATTTGGGACTAAACAGCTTCAGGACAAGGCGTGACAGAAACCTCAAAAACCAAAATTGTGTCCAATGTGGGGCTGACCAAATCCACTTAAAAGCCTAAGATTAAGAGTCTCATGCTCTACCGACTGAGCTCATCAGGCAGCCGGAAAACAACTAGCGGCTTGCCTTACTACAATAAATTAGCACCCATGTGGCCAAATAAAATCCACATAAAAGCTTAGAGGTCTTGCAAAGGAATTCTAGACACTAAAAAGCTAAGTTTTGCTGCATTTTTCCCCTGAATGGGTTTTGCTTGCTGGTGGTACAGTGTGGCTCCTTTAAGAGTGAAGCCATGTAGCCCTCACAGAGCTAAATGGAACTTTACCTGGTAAGCCACTGCTATGTGGTGATACACAGACTAATAGAAATGGGTTAAATTAAGATATAGGAGTTAGCCAATAAGAAACTAGAGCTAATGGGCCAAGCAGTGTTTTAAATAATATAGTTTCTGTGTGATTATTTCGGGGCTGAGCTGCCAAGCAACCGGAAAACAACATGCAACCTTACTGCAACAACTCAGAAAGTTTTATGTCACTAACTGTGTTCATGCAGATAATCAGAGGTCTGATTGGTGTTTAACTGTCCACCCCAGTGACCTTGCTCTTATTCTGCACTTCACATTCAATAGAATGGATGGCTAGTACAGACTTAGAAAGAATAGCTAGATAAGTTTTTATCCATGCTTTGAATTCCTTCTTCTGTGGTTGAACATGACTTACCAGCCCCATCCAGGGCATTTTCCTTTGGTTTTTAAGCATGGTATTGCTTAGAAAGATTACCTTAGAAAATACTTGGTCATTTCTTGCAGAAATAAAACTGTGAACATATTAGCATCTTTTTTTTTTCAGCAGGAACATTACCTAGTCTTTGGAAATCTAGATGCTGTTTTAAATATTTAGTAGATTATTTTTAGAGAATAGGTATAGATCACACCAACTAATTAGAACATAATTAAGAGAAGGATCCAACAACTTATGTCATCTAAAAGGTTCAGAACTCTGTCTTAATTTAAATGATTTTGCCTCTTCTAGCTTAATCTAATCTGATTCATAACTGAAACTATAAATAGAGGATAGATTAGGCCTTTTAGTATTTAAGGTCCAGTTAGAAGCACCACAAACAGACTTAACAGTGACAAAAGTAGTAGGAAGTCTTGTGAAAACAGTAAACCATATATAAAAGTGTCAAATGTGGAACCACTGGTTTGTCTTCGGGATTAGGTCAGGGAGGAATGCTGAGGTAGCTGGAGTGAAGCGTCAGGGCCAAGTGGAGAGGGTTGTTCTTGGGAATGTATACTGTTATTCTGTCTAGCTTTTACAACTTTAAAACTGCTAAGGTCACAACATCTATTTACATTAGTGAGTAGTATGCAGTAAAACTAGGATGGGTAGTCCTTGCCACCCTAGCATGAGGTCCTGAGTACAGTCCCCACAGTGTACAAAGGGCATCGAAAACTCAGCATTGTGTGTCATCCGTGTGTAATTCTGACGCTATACTTGATAAGCTCCAGCCCAATGACAGTGTCTGTGTGAAAAACAAGCCTTATGGCTTCCGAGACCTCTGAGGAATCTCCCAAGATTGACTTCTGGTTTCTAGACAGACTGAATACACACACGGACACACACACACACACCCCACACACACAAAACCCCACATACCCACACACACTAAATATGTTTAAATGATATGCATTGCATTGTACTGCATAGCAAATTCCCATATTTCCTATCTAACATATCTTAAAGTATGATTTAGTCAATATTAAAGCATGTGGGTGTTAACTTTTGACTTTCAATTCTAGGTTCAACACTAGTAATAAAATATATTTTATGCATATCCTATTTCAGAATCCATTTTGTACTTTACTCAATATCAACTCAACTTCCAACATGTTTCAAAATGTGTATTAGCATTTTTAGTGAAATGATTGAAAAGGGAGTGTATCTAAAAATTTCCTACTTTAGTATGAGATTTGTCTTTACTGTTTTAATTCATTTTAAATAGTTATTATTAAAAGTGGGTAATTACTTTCTAATTTCCATTTTATAGTCGATCTTCCTTAATAAATTTCCCCTGTGGCATCTGCCTAATCCTGTATTTCAGCAGCATTCTGCTCACTGCTACCTAAGTGTGTATAAATTGTGCCAGGGAGATGCGTAGGTAGGTGGAGGTAAGATGATCTCTCCTGACTGCCTGTGTGACTGTGGGAATTGTGTTGCCTGGGGGAACTGCTCCAGGAACTGAGTCCTTTGTTCTGAATGTCCTCTGTAAATAGGCCACTGGGCCCTAGAGAGTAGGGGAGATCTGAGTTAGACACAGTGGTAACTGTTGAGTCAGGGTCAATAAACTCTTCAATTGCCTGGTCTTAGCCAGATTGTGGGGTGTGGAATGAGGTACAGGGTGATAGCCTGAACTTGCCAGAAGGCTTTATACTTAAGGCACACACTGGAGTGTTTGACATTGTTTTATAATTTGGGCAGAGATGGCAGAAACAAGGTCTCTTAAAGCTAGCCCATGCTGGCCTGAAATAAATTATGTAGCCAAGGATGACATTGAGGTTCTGGTCCTTAGGCCTCCACCTTCCCAGTGACAGGATTTCAGGAGAGCTCTACCAGACCTGATTTAGGCAGGAGTGAGCGTTCTACCAGCTAAGCAAATCCTCAGCCCTGGTCATTATCTTGAGCATGATAAGGAGCAGAGGAGTGAATGATGGGAATTGTATTTTCGGATTGTCAGTCTTGGGAATTTTATCTTTAACAATTAAGATACAAGCAGAGAAAGGTGATGGGAAAAGCATCAAAGTTGTAATATGTACCCAGTAGCACTTGATGTGGATGTCATGTCTATCTATTCACTCCTGCCATCGCCCTCGTGGCCCTTGGCCTGTGCCATCTGCCCTGCCTGGGGACTTTCGACTAGGAAGTCTGTGAGAAAGACTTCTCTATCACCTCAGAGAAATCAGTGTCTCCTGTTTATCTTCCAGAGTGCAATATGAGCTCATTCTTCAAAGAAGGCTGTCTTCAAGACTATTTCTCAAAGTTCCCTTGTCATCTGTTGTAATCATTCCTTTTTCTCTGTCCTTTGTAGCATTTACTCAAGCTGTGTAAAGCACTGTTGGGATATTGCAATATTAAGGCTAGTGTGCATGCAGATAATGCAGATGTGTGCATATAGGTGTATGTGTGAGTGTGTGTGTGTGTGCGCGCACACACACAAAAGGAATTGCAACTGTCCTTTCTTTGGAGATAATTTCACATACATATGGTTTGTGTTGGGATTTGATAACATTCATATCAAACTCTAGAATTGAGAGTGTGCACTCCAAGTCTTTTAAGATTTGGTACAGTCCTTTTCATTTTCCCTTGTGTTTGTGAATCCATGTATGCATTTGTCTAGTATTGTTTTGTCCATTTTGTGTAACTATTATAACAAATCAAATAAGAGTGTTTTCCTTTATAATTGACCTGCAGTGATATAGAATATAGAAAATAGGTAAATATGTGATTTCATTCCTCTCCATGAGAAATGGAGATCTGAGGAAGATTTCAGGGAATGTATGAGCCAAGTCGTCATCTAAGTGTCGTGGAGAGGACATGTTACATTCAGCACATGCTCTGATTTTACAGAGTATGGAAGTGACTGTGAAATTGCATATTGTAAAGGGAGTCAGGGGAGATAAATTCAGTGCTCAAAAGGAGTTTGAATTGCCTTCAAAAAATCAAACCACATTCAGGGACTTCCTTTATTCTAATTGACTGAAGAAGAGAAAGCAAAGGAACATGGCCTCTGAACTCTATGTGCTAACCCATATTTAGCTCCTATGTTGGTAAAGGCTTAGTAAATTATTCAGGGAGATTATGGCTCCTCTGCCCCTGGAGATACCATATAAGCACTCTGAAGCACTTGTCTGCTGTGCTTTGACAATGATCTTGCCCTGGCAGAGCAATTGCCATTCTGAATTACCTGTCGAGAACTCTTCCAGTCTTCTGAACCTGTAACATGCTTCTTTTCTTGTTGTGGTGGTGGTAATAATATCACATGTTTCTGCTGTACTGTGGATTTCATAAGTGATGTTTTCCCTTGCTAATCCAGGAAAATATCATTATCATTTGCTGTGGTTTATACTCTCCATGATAAAAGCAAGTGTGAAGAATTTACATTAATGGAAAAAGTACCGATTCTTTAATCTCTTAATATTTTTAATATGTGTTTTACCAAGAAAACAATAAACATTTTAAGAAACAATACCCCATATACTGCTATTGGACGCTATTATTTTGCATATTTTCTTCACTCTTTTTAATAAAACTCTCTGCAACCAATCCAATGTAAAGTACAGATAACCAGGAGTTTATTTCAATAAAATAAAGCATATGTTAAGGACTGGACAGACGGCTTAATGGGTAAAGTGCTTAATGTACAAACATGAAGATCAGATATCATGTAAATTTGGGTGCAGTAATATGTAGCTGTAACTGTAATGAAAAGAGAGGTGAAAGCAGGGGAATCCCTGCAAGCTTGTAAGCCAGCTAGCTAGGCATAGGCATTGCTGGACAACAAGAAATCCTATCAAGATTGAAGGCAAGAACCAAAGCCTGAGGTTGTCCTCTGACCTCCACATGCATACCGTGGAATACGGTCCACGCAGACCTTTCAGGACGTACATTAAGAATGATATAGAATGTAGGGATGAAGCCAGAGTTCAGTTTCTCAAAGTAACTTATGTGCTCAGCAAATAGCCCTCCCAGGCAGATGTCTGATTCATCAAGATTTACTTCACCATTCATGTGCAGAGATAGTGTGAACAGAGCCAACGTTAGAAGAATAAATTTATTAAAGCTGTAAAACTTTTACCAACACCTTCCCCCTTCTGTCTTCACAGGTGAAATTGAGCATTCATTCAGTTGTAAGTCATTTGTGGCTGCACATCCTATGTGTTAGATATCATCCTGGATTCTGGGGATATAAAAATGGAAATGAAGTTAGAGGCACTCATAGTCCACAAAGAGGAACAGGCATATAAACGGATAATTGAAAAATATAAGATCTCTGATATCGTGTCAGAACACATGGCAGAGGCAGCAGCCTGAATGCAGAGTTTGGGGAACAGAGAGCCCTTGATTTTTGTGTTGTTAGAGGTTGGTAGGGAGAGTTAGTCAGAGGGCTGGGTCTGTCAGAGAGCACTCTTCATAGTATTAGAGGAAACAGCAGGGGAGGAATTGTGGGGTAAGGAAACTACATGTGACTACAGGGGTGGGGGTGGGGGTGCTATAAGTGTGTGTGTGTGAGTGTGTTTGAGAGAGAGAAAGAGGAAGCCTAGTATTCCAGAAACAACAGGGTGAAAGCAGGTTTGAAAAAAAGGACAGCACAGAAAGAAGGAAAGCGAGCCGAGGTCGCTGGGAATTGGAGTGCTTTGCTAGGGAATTTTCCTGAATGGAGCAGGTTAACGTTCATCCCAGTTTTAATAACTAAAGATGGTGGAAGGCACAATTTAAGAGAACTTAGAAGACACAGTTCCAGGGCTAGAGAGACAATTCAACAAGTCCTGCGGCATACACTCAGCCTACTGACCTGAATTAAACCTCAGAGACTTAAGTAGACGGATGGAGAAAGCGAATTTCCATAGACTGTCCCCTGACCACGACACATGCCCACAAGTACACACAAAAGTACACTTGAAACAGATAAAAGGGTTCATAGTTTTTGTTTTGTTTTGTTTTTAAGGAAATATAACTACAAATGCTTTTTATCTTGTTTAACATTTGGGATGTGATGTCATGATACTTTTTGTGTGCACTTAGGGTGACTGCTTTGAGATAGAGAACACTTCTAGTCTAGTGTCTTGCCTTTATCTCTCTGACTTACCAAGTGGTAACTCAGAATTATAGGTCGATGAAAATGATCTCTAGCAAGTATTTTGTAGCTGGCAGTTGTGAGCATTTAGATCTAATGTGGACCCAGAAATGAGATATTTTATGGAAAGTTGATTTTTGTGAGCTGCCAGGATTGGCAAGTATATCTTCCTCAGAGGCTGAAAGGTTAATTATTTTCATCTAAGGACCTTGCCTGTGTTTTATTGCACTTAGGGATACTCTATTTTTTCATGTTTTATTGAAACATTAGATATATTTTTATATCTATCTTCTTCTCTTTTGGCTAAAAGTACAGAAAGTCATTATGTTAGCATGGAAGTTATTATTTCATTTCTACAGTAATCACTTAAGAAATCTTCCTGGTCCTCAAAGTAAAATGCTGTGGTTTTATGGTTAAGATTGGATGGATTTAGACTATAAGTCAAACATACAAGTCAAAGCCCAAACAGTGCAATTTGAGTATGATACTTGAAGTCACTCTTTAAAGGTGTGGCCAAATGTGTTGGCTTGACCCTTCTTTGAAAACCCACATGAACCCTCCGAAAGGAGTCCTCTGCTCATTACCCACTTCTTTTCTCAGTATGATGATTATATTTCACAGTTTTTATTATTTCATTCAGTATTGACTCCAGAGCAAATGGTACATATTATACTTGACTCCTGGCTGTTCTGAGATGAATAAAATATCTGTATTGACGGTTGCCTCTTTTTTAGTTATTTTTCGAAGTGTCCACTTTCCCTTTAGCAATCATTGCTGTGTTCCTCTCATGCTGAATCGATGGCATCTAACCTGTGTGGGTGGTCCTGCATCTAAGCTGTGTGGGTGGTCCTGAGTCTAAGCTGTGTGGGTGGTCCTGCATCTAAACTGTGTGGGTGGTCCTGCATCTAAGCTGTGTGGGTGGTCCTGAGTCTAAGATGTGTGGGTGGTCCTGCATCTAAGCTGTGTGGGTGATCCTGCACCTAAGCTGTGTGGGTGGTCCTGAGTCTAAGCTGTATGGGTGATCCTGCATCTAACCTGTGTGGGTAGTCCTGGTTCTTGACATAAAAAGTTAGGGAGCCTTTTGCCCTCCCATCTATTCCATGCACCCATCAAGGACAGAGTGCCCAAATACTGGTTCAACTGTTTAATGGAATGTCTGTAATTGCTTCCAAGAGACAAGCCCTGCTTCTCCACACTGGCTGAGTCCTCCAAGCTGGTGGCATGTGATGTGAGCAGCGTTCATTGGTGTGGACATTTTTCCAATAATTTTTAAGTGTACAGTAGTTATTATTAATTTTTCTCGGTGGCCTTGCAAAACACTCAGGTAATATGCATGCATTTTTGATCCCAAGAGAATCAAGTTGAAATGTCTGGTTTTTGTCCTTTCTTGTTTTGGTAACTAAAAGGTTCCATTTCATGATGAAAACCTTTTCCCCTGATTTTTCTGTGAGCCTTGTTTGGTTTGCTCCACTGGTCATTGAGCTTGTTTTAGGAATGAAAAGGTCTCACTGGACTTAAGTCAATATTTGGAAACACTTTATTTGTACTGTGCACTGAGATCTAGAGATCACCAATATTGGAAAATCCAAGTTTAATACTTAAATTGAGCTTTTTTTCTTTCTTCTTTTATTACTACTTCCCATGGATGAAAGACATTACATTTTAACACTGTATGATAATGCATTTAGTATTAAAGTTATGTTTATTATGACAAGAGCCTACCTCTGCTCATCACTGTTTGTAGGCTGAAAGATACATTATTAGGAGACACACTTTTAATTGACACATTGTAGCAACAAAGCAGTAATAATTTAAAAAGTACGTTTGATGTTGGCAAATAACATACATCGTCAAAATAATGTGGGCCAGTAAGATGAGAGCCACTAATAAGTAACATTTAGTAAGGACGGTGGGGCCCATTGAAGACTATAATTTATCTTCCAAAACATAAGGGAAGGGGTCTAAATGGGATGTTTACTTAGAAAGCTGATGCAGTTACATTGAAGCTCAGATAGTCTGAAGATTCACAGCACTGTAAAGAAAATGTTCCTCTTGCCAGAGTAGTCATCTCCATCTTCACTTACTGTGCTAATAACTTTTCATCTCTTCCTGTGTGAAAAGAGGTAAATATCTGTGGACCGATCCCAGCGTTTTGGAGGTGGGAGTTGAGGGGTGGGTATCACAGGAGTTTTATCGCATGCATCAAAATCAGAATTGTGTTCTTGTGTAACTGCCCATGAAATACTCTCCTGTCAGAGCCATTCTCCTCCTCTATGAAGGCTGAAGGGGAAAGAACGTAACTTTTAGAGTCGGTGTCAGCTTTAAATGGAGTACATTTCAAGCCCCTTCGCAGAAGTTCCGCGTGACCGAGTTGTCTCTAATGACTCCTCCCTTTAGATAGTTTGGAGCACTGAAATCACTAATTCCCCTTACAAGGAAGAAGCACCAACACCAAAGGTAGAATGACTATCATCTAGTAGTAAATGACTCTCCTATTTGTGTAGCAAGTGAATATTGACACTTTAGCACAGTTGAGAAATAATTTCCTCTGTGTGTGTGTGTGTGTGTGTGTGTGTGTGTGTGTGTGTATGTGTAAGAGGGGGAGAGATTTTGCTAATTAGGGCTTTGGTTCTCTCTTGGCATGATGTACTGGTGACATAATAAAGCAGTGGCCAGATCACTTTCAGACTCTTGTGAAATTAAAAGAAAATTGCATGGATGAAACTGTTGACAAATGAAAGGGAAGCGAATGTGTGGAAGAGGAAATCATGGCCCCTTGGAGCCCATTGCATGGCAGAAAACCATGCAGGGGACTGCTGTCTGACTCAGTGGGAGGTGACAGTGCAATTATGTTTCCCAGTGTGAGTCCCGCCCAAGGACAAGGGGCCCCAGTGAAGGAATCAGGGCTTCCACTGCATGCTGAAATGTCTTCATGTCTTCAAATTATTGCAGATTAATTATTATCTTACACAGGTATTTTATTACATTTTAAAAAGAAATATGATGAAATAGTATGCTTATAAATTAAACAAACTGATGTACTGTTAATGATTTTGTCTCAATTTTTAATAAAACAATTGGTCATTCTTTTATTTCCAATAGAAGGGAGAGCCTCACTCGGTCGCCCTGGCCTCACCATCTCAGCCTGTAGACCAGGTTGGCCTTGAACACACAGAGATCACCTGACTAAAGGCATGCACCCTCATGCCCTGCTATAATTACATTTTAAATTGAATATGAATTATAGTTGAAGACATTTGAGTAAATACTATTCATTTCTATGTAACTTTACAAGGTACACCCATAGGAATTATTAAGTTTCTGCCTTGCAAAAGAAATCAGAATGTTTTAAAAAAATCTATATTTCTTCATTCTTTGATCACTCATAGTAATCAATTACCTTTTTTCCTTTAGAAAATCATCCTGAAATATATTTTTTTTTTAAATTTGCAAGACAGGGTTTCTCTGTAGCTTTGGAACCTATTTTGGAACTAGCTCTTGTAGACTAGACTGGCCTTGAACTCACAGAGATTGACTTGCCTCTGCCTACCCCGAGTGCTGGGATTAAAGACGGTGTCAGCCAGGTGATGGTGGCACGCGCCTTTAATCCCAGCACTTGGGAGGCAGAGGCAGGCGGATCTCTCTGAGTTCAAGACCAGCCTGGTCTACAAGAGCTAGTTCCAGGATAGGCTCCAAAACCACAGAGAAACCCTGTCTCGAAAAACCAAAATAAATAAATAAAGGCATGTGTCACCACCACCCAGCTAGAAATCTAGTCTTAAGGCATAGAAAAGAAAACTTGAGAACAAACTGCTGTAACCCAATTCCTAAGCACTGTATTTTACGATTTATTTAAGGCTCTTCAATTAGCTATATTTTTTTTAATTTAAACCACAGAAAATATGCTGGTAAACCATTAATAACCTTAATTGTTAAAGTAAAATTGGATTATTTATCTAAATACATTACTGGCTGTCTGGACATATTTTAGACTTTTTTCATACAAATCTTCAGAACAATTTAGGTCATCAGAAAATTAAATGTAGGTGGATTTCTAAGGGTTTGGAGTATGAAACAAGGCCTCTCTGTGCAGCCCAGGCTGGAGATGAACTCTTGCATTGTCCTCCTTTTCCAGCATTCTTAGGGCTAGGGGACAGAGTTATAGGTCACCATGCCTGGCATTCTAGACGGATATTTCTTTAAATCCAGTTTTAAAGAAGTCCTATTACTCTTTACTGTGTGTGTTCATATTTTTGTATGTTTGTTTTCCTTTTCCTATTTGCAGAAAGCATTCTGCAACATTCCCCCCAAAGCATAAAAGAATATCAAAATAATGCAATGTAAGTAGCTATGGTTTGATCTTGACATTGGGTGCTGGAAATGTCCTTGAGTCCCCACTCTTAAAAGACAAATAAACAACAAAAACTTTTAAACAATTCTCCCTATAGCTTTATATTCAAAACGTGAATTCTTGAAATAGTCACCATTAACATTTAATGACATATTGAAAGCTTCCGTGGTGGAAAGACAGTTTGCATTCATGTATGAAGATGAGTGAGTTTGCCCAGGGGATTTAGCATTATAGAAAAGCTTTGTGATTAGGGGAATTACCAATTCTTTTGTAAAGTTTTCTATGTGTTGGGTGACTGTTAGACTTTTAGTACTGTTTTTATTTCCACTCAGGTGTTTCTTCTAGCATCCTATGTCCTGCAGTTTTTCTTTTTAAAGACTTAGGATAGTGACAATAATCCATAAATCTTCTGAGAGAAAAATCATCTTGAAATCCAGAATTTATTTATTTTGTTGTCTCCGTGTTGAGGAGAAGGTGAATAAATAGCATCAGATAATGCATCCTAGAGTTCAGAACAAGAACAAAGCAAGACCACAACTCTTTCCAAGTCCTTCAGAGCATCCAGGCTGAGAGGAGGCGTTGCCTCTCATCAGAAATATACAACACCACAAAACCAAGAACACCTTCTAAGCGCTTTATGTGTAGCAAGTTGCTTTCTCTTACTGTTATTTCCTGAGCTACATACTCGTTTGAAGCTCACATCATGGCTTTGTCATTTTTGGATATGAATATGATGTAACTGTTATTTAAGTTATGTGAAGTCTGGTTCCATTGCCTAGCCCCTAAGTCACTGTGTTTGGCGTGGAAAGATTTGAGGGGAAGTGAAAAACGTATGCCTCCAGCATCACTACACTCATTCCTTTAGAATGTATGTAACATATGCAAACACATAAAAGCCAGAACACTTGTACTGTGTCCCTGTAATGAACAGGCTGGGAACACTCACAAGCAGCATCCACTGAGAGATACCATGACCGCAGGAGTCAGAGAGCTTGATTGGCAGTACACTCTTGGTAAACAGTAATGTTTCAGGCTCCAATTAGAAAACTAACTTTTATGTCTCTGTGCCAACGAGAAGGAAATTTAATGTGTATTTAATGGCACCATCTGTTCTACAATGTGACCTAAAAACCAATTGTTTATAAATTAAACTCGGTTTATGTAGAATATCTCATTTTTGAGCTGTGTTATAAAGAAATCTAAGATTGCAAATCTTCCCGTATTTTGAACTTACTGGTTCACTGACTTCCTGGGTGTTTTCTTTATATCCTGAAAAAGTTTACTTTAATAATTTTTATGTAAATATCCCTTGGGTTTCATGATACCTCCTTTAAAGGGAAAATTGCTTCAAGTTAAAAGATTCACTGGTTTCTTGCCCTAGAGAATCTTATTCTCTCATTGAAAATGAAATGGAAAATATTTGAAAGGTCAAAAAACAAAAACAAAAAAGGCTACTTATAATAAGTACCATTAGCTTAGTCTAACTTTATGAGAAAGAGTTTAAATGCTTTTCAAGCACCCATCTTAAGTGTTCATTTCTTCTTTTTCTGGGTTTTTCACCCTCATTTCCACGGAAGCCATGATAAACCTGGCCTGGCCTGTCAATTTGTGTCTCCCAGGAACTTGCCATCTTTGTACTCACCTTGGAATCTTCACTATGGTTCCAACATTCTGTGTTAGAGCTACTCTAAGAAGATGGGCTGGTCAGGTTTTTACATCCCATAAATAAATTCATACACATATTTTTATTGGTGGTTTTTGTGTTATTAACGAGAAATATTCAACCAGCAGCATAAGGAACTCATGTTACAGGACTTGCTGACTGCCTACATTCATGCATTCATTCAACCAAGTGTTTCCCAGTCTAAAGCACATTGGTACAGGAAGATTAAAATGATGAACATAAATAAGTAAAGTGCACAAGAGAAAAGTGTAAAGGTAAATGGATAATGGATTTTAAGCAAGGTGGTCAAGGAGACATTTTAATATAGCCCTGAGGGAGTAAGGCAAGTGGTTAGTAGAATTCTTTCTTGGTGGAGAGGAGCAAGTTTGAAAGTCCTGCCTGAGATCAGAGAGGTAGCTGCAGAGTTCACATAGTATGAACCAAAATCGGATGGTGAGGAGCAAAGTTACTGTGCTTGGTGATCACCAAGACTCTCTTTTCCCAGGCTTAGATAGATGGTCATTGGAGGATTGCATATTCCATTATGATATGACATGTTAGGCTCTTTCTTCCTGACAACTGTGAATGACAGTAAAAAGGGTAAAAAAAAAATCCATCTTGTCTTAGTTTTCAAGCTATTTCCTTAAATGCTTCCAGGTGATATTGACTAAGGTCAAGAGAAAGCCAGTGGTCAGATTTTAAACACACAGAGGAGGAAGACTGCTGCAATGGATGGGTGACGTCAGATGGAAAAAACTTTTGGATGAGCTCAAGGTTTCTGACCTGAGCAACTAGAATTGAAAATCGGAGTTGTTTTCCTGAGATGATCACATTTGTTCAGATTGAGTGTTTTAGTGTAAGAGGCTCAACAGAACATCTAATCTGAGATGCTTGACATGCAGTTGGTTATGAATCTAGTGCTGAGGGAACAGTTCCTCTGAAGAGTAATATTCAGAAATGCTTACCTTCCCCAAGTATACATGGGATGAAGGAACAAAGCAACAGAGAAACACAGACAGTCTAGACAGGTATCACCTTCTGAAACTACTATGGGGTGTGGCTTGACTGTAACTCTGTCATTTCTTCCGTAAAAAGCTACCACCACAAAAAAAAAAAAAAAGTGTCTAGCCATCCTTTAGATAACATCTTCATTGTTACCCCATGGAGAATACCCCAATGTAACTTTTTATATTTCATTAACCTCTTTTTCCCTTTCATGAATTCTTTAGACCGTGTGTAGGGGTCTGTGTTTGCATCACAGTGTGAGTTGGAAGACAAGAGAAACCATGTCATTACCAACCACATTTGAATGCTAAGCAACTAGTCTAGCCAACTTGGCCTCTTTGTCTGACCCATTTATATTTGTGAATATCTTATGGAGATAATTGTATTGGTATTTAAATGTCACTAGGAACTGGTTTTACAGTTTATTCTACTTTAAAAATATACATTGGAAAATGATTATTCATTATTTCAATATTTCATTAAGAACTATTTAATCATGTCCGAGTTTATATGAACTCAGCATATGCATATATAATAGTTTACATGATGATACTGACTACTTGAACAGACAGATACATAGAATGAATGGAAGACTTAAAATTAGATGGAGAGACTGAAAAAAATCTGAGCATTATTAAATATACAGGTTGGAAGAGTTTCATTTGAAAGTCTTCAGTAAGGAGATCTACAAAGGGAAACGTGCTTTAATGACATGGAATGGAATGAATAATGATACTAAGAGTAGACCTTTGCTTAGCTTTGGTATGCAATGAACAGATTGTCAAAAATGTGGGAGTGTGGAAGAAGAGATAAACACTGTATTAAGATAACTTTGGTTTCCAGTAAATGGAAGGACTTTTTATTTATTTGTTTAACTTGGGAAACCTCCAGAAATTTTTGAATGGGTAAGTAGTTATGCATAAAACTGCATTTTGGAAGATATGCCCATAGAATATTCTGCAAATATTGGCAGGAACAAGCATTCCTCATAGCTCAGGTATGAAGAAGTTGCACAGAAGGAAAAGGAGTTGATGTATTAAGTAGACTTGTCAATGAATGAGGGGAGCCAATGACATGGACAAGGTTCTAGTCCAAGGACTCATGCCTTTGAGAGATGCTGGAAAGTTAGAACGGGCACTCAGTGAAAGACGATGCTGTAGCTCCTAAGCCATGTTCTGTGTCAGCATCCACATGGAAACCCACAGACTGCGGAAATTCGGAGCCAGAATTCAAGCGATAGCTAGAACTGGTAATGCCGATTTAGGAGAGGAATCTCTCCTAAAGACCACAATTCCAAAAGTAGCATGTGTATAGAAAAACATAAAATAATACCCCAGTGTGTTTATGCTTTTCCACAATTTTCTTCATGTTCGCCATTCATCTGTGAATATAGAAACCAGGAATTTCCTCATAAGATTTAAACTGTTGTTTTGCCAGGATGTTGCATGCAGAAACAGAGAAAGTATGTTGGTTATTTGTGTGTGTGTGTGTGTGTTTTCCTCTGGAATCGTTTATAGCCATTAGTAGATATAAAGGAAAATATCTGTTCCAAATACCTTCCATAAAAGAGTCAGTGACACTTAATTGCTTTTTTACTTATACATCTTAAATGGATTTCCTCTTTTGTCAAGGCCATCACAGGGAGCATATATCGTGCCACACAAACATACTCAAGCTGGTGCATGGAGTAAAACTTACTGCAGGATATTTTTCAGAACAAAGCTGAATACTTTCAGGATTCCTATCAAGATAAATACTTTAGTATTTCTGGTATATTCCTCATCATGTAAGAGCTTAGGTAGATCCAGATTGTGATTAGATTAACTGTTGAATGATATTTGTTTTTCAAAGGAAAAAAGCTGAAATGGTAATTACAGATTGCACAATGCAGCATGAAAGGGGTGGAAGTAAACTTTTGGAGTTAGTTTGAAAATATTAACCTCACCTGATATTTATTAACGTTTGTTTTGCATAGCCTTAGAATTTCAAATCCTGGACATAGACTACAAAACACTGATACATTGGTTTTTAAGGTGACAGTATCACAAAACAACTTTGATTATGGATTTTATAATCAACACATTATTTATTGTTTTATTTACTTCTAGGCATTTAAAGCAACGTTATCTTTCTATTATTTCAAATGAGCTCATGATTCTTCAGTTTTAACATGGGAGCAGAACTGCCAGGTAGCAGTTAAAGAGTTCATTATTCTCCTCTCTGTCAATTTCCTAATTTACAAATGAGCTGAAGCAATTAATGCTTGCAGGTTGCCTGTATTAATTACAGTCTCAGGCAGATTTGTGAGCAATTTTGTAATTCTTTTTGTCACATTTTCTCTGTGTTTACTATCTCAGCTTGATGCTTGTTGACACACTGATTCATGTTTTAGTGAAGTAGATAAGTTTTATTCATCTAGAGGAATGAGTATAAAGAGGTCAGATCTTATAAACAAGCGAACATTTCTAGTATGTGCAGGCCATATATCTCCTTTTAATTTAATCTTTGAAAATGTCCAGGGATTTCTGCAGCTAAGCTGGACAAATCGATAAAATTTATAATCAAGGCTGTCTAATCTCCAAACCTAATATAAAACCTCACAACTATTGATTACATGTGAAGGATCCATGAGCTGTTAATCATGCATGAAAGCACAGAATAAATGGTTGCTTCAGGAAAGGAAAAGCACTAAGCATCACCAGCTCCACAGCCCTTCTCTTTCCTTTAGCCCCGCTGATGCAAGCACATAGCCAGACATTTGTGTTTATGGAATCAAGCTGTGTGTTAAAGCGTATCAATGGCTGTGATCACTTTGACACTTGCCCACTCTACCTTTTTTTCTATTATACTTTAGAAGTCTATCTTCTCCAGATATGTGTCTGGTGCAATTCAGTCTCTTTAATCAGTTTCTAGAAGGAATGGAAGGAGTTGCCTTGTACGTTGATCTCACTGTTATTTTAATGGTATGTACCTGGACTGTCATGTCATGTAGTTTTTATGGTCAATTTTTGGAGATGCAGAGAAAGAGTTCCATGTCAGTTTGTGCCCATGGAACACTGCATCAGGTGATATACCCAACCATTATAATTGACTGATTGGGTCGTATAGTTAAAACTTACCGTTAGAGTTTGGATAGGAATATGCATTCAAATTATCATTTCTTTCAGCCCCAATCATTCAACATAAAGATATTGAACTATATATAGTGCAGATAGGCTTTTAGAGACATCGTGAACTCACTAGCATACAAAGTTAAAATAGTTTACTAAGTGCCAGTTACAGTGGTGGCAAAGGCCACTGGGAAGCCACTGCGTCAAAGTGGTACTAAGCCCAGAAGTGTTATTATTCAACATTATTAGTCTTTTTGGGAACAGTGAAGAAATTAACCTGCCTCCAAAGAGCCTCAGGAAAGAAAGATAAAACGAATCTATTTGTACGTCATGTGGTTTTACTGTTGTTTGTTTTGTTTTAAGCTAGGAAAGTTTATTAGAGTTTAATAAGAAAAAACTCCAGGACAAGCAATGTGTCCATCTACCATCTGTGTGGTAGAGAGGAATGGAAAAGAGAAGGGGGTGGGGAAGAAAGACCGTGTCATTTGAGTTAAAGCAGCAAAGATGTCAGCCACATGGAGACACCTAGCCACATGGTGCGAGGGAGAGCTTTACATTAAGAGTGAAGCCTAGAGTGTTGAGGAAGACAGAACATTTCTGACTGACTTAAAGAATCAGGGGTATTCATGGCTGAGGTGGGATATGCTACTGTCCTGGGGCAGAAATCTGGGAAGGGAAAATACATTGTCTTAGTAAAGGGATAATTATTCTGCCTATCTCTTCAGCATGTCTTAGGGTGACCCTCTTTCCTAGGGGTGGTTCTACCTTTCTAAAGGGCTATCTCTTAGCCCAGGTATTGATCCTGTTCAACTGGAATGTTGCTTCTCCAGAAAGATGTGTTTTAAATCATATACTAAGCTACGATAGCGTGTGACACACCAGTCATTTAATAGACATTTCTTATTGCTAAAAACAGACTATTAAATAAGCATGTCGTTGTTCAGAACAACCCATTAGTAATGAAATCAAACTTTTAAATTATTGGACTGTGCTTGTAGCTCATATGTGTGTGTGTATTTGTGTTTGTAATATATATATATATATGTGTGTGTGTGTGTGTATGTATATGTATATATATAATCACATTGCTTTACTAAATATAGTAAATGGCTATAAATATTATGTCACTACCCAGGCATAGAAGCATAGATCAGGCATGTACTTTAGATACTTATGTTCTTGGTTGATGCAGAAACCTGCTGATGAGTGGCTGATGCTGGGATAGCTATTGTGGTTCAGGTCAGCCATCTCATAGTCTAGAGCAGAGGTTCTCAAGATTCCTAATGCTGCAACTCTTGAATACAGTTCCTCATGTAGTGATGACCCCCAGCCATAAAATGACTTTCCTTATTCCTTCATAACTGTTCCTTTTCTACTGCTATGGATCTGTATCTATATTTTCTGATGGTCTTAGGTGATCCCTGTGCAACGGTCATTTGAAACCTCATGGGGTTGTGACCCACAGCTTGAGAACCATTGTTCTAGAAGGTGTGTGAACAAAGAGGAGAGTATAGGGTTTAATGAGACACTGGCAAAGAGCCAGCATACTCTCCCTTTTCCTCACCATGGTATCTGAAGCAAGTCATAGGAGACAGGGCTGACACCAGAGGATGGGGAAATAGAGCACTGTCTGCTTTGTGAGAGACTGTTAGGTGACGAGAGACCTGGGAATCCAGCCAGGATGAATTAGAGTTATCTTATAGATCTTACAGGGGAAAATGAGTGTTTGAGGCCTTATTTTCCTTAGCTCTCTAAGTAAAAGTATCTGCTCTTTTGTTCATCAATTTTACATCTTGCCAGCAAATGCTTTGGGCCAGTTTCTGTGGAAAGTGTACCAAGTATTCCTATCATTTTTCAGACCATCCTATGAAGAAGGTAGCTTATTTTCTGTAAAGGGCAACAAGATATTGAAAACCCCCTCTTAGATCTTGCCTCTGCTGTTTGTAGTGATGTCGGTGTGCTTATACTATGTGTTATGAAATTGCGTTTTACAATTTGCATTTTAAGGGTAACAGAACTTACCTCACTCTTATGATTTTGACTTGTCCTAATGCTAAAATGAAGCTTGTTTCTACACGAGGAGAAAATGTCATTGTCTTCTGTAAATTCAATCCCCCCCCTTTTTTTCCTCCAAATATAGACAATTACCTATAGGGGTGGCTTTAAGTTTTCATTAAGTAACATGTGTGATATACAATGTAAGATGAATCAAAGCGTGTTCCTTGAGTTAAGTTGCATGACCTAACACACTGTGACAACACATAGGTAAAGGAAACAAGGGGTTCCTGAATTCTCAGTTAGCCACATTGTGGAAACTGGGTGTGTTGGGAAGATCTGAAATAGGATGCTTCAATTGGGAAAGAGGGCCGTTGTCTTTTTCTTTTTAATTCATGCTACTCTGTTAATTTTATTCTTTTTTTAAAATCAACTGTTTGCTTAGTGTTATTACAGAGCGTGTCCTAATGTGTGTAGCATCTCATGAGCGTCAGGAAGGCTCTAGGGGGCCATGGGAATGGCTTGTCTTGTAATGGGACTATGGCACCTGGTAAATATTACGGGAACTCTGCAGGATAGCTGAGTGAGCCAGACGCCCTCTGTCACCGTGCTTCCCTTGAGTCTAAGCATGTCACTTCAACTACTCAGCCAGAAAACCAAAAGAACTGACAGTTGCTTTGTGATTATTCCTGGTCCTGAGGCTCCCTCATGTTACAGCGCTAATCAAGTCATCCCCTCAACTTGCCATTAACGCAATTTGACCCGTGGGAGCAGAGATGAAATTGTTTGGGCATGACTAATGATGCTGTAACATTGAAAAGACATGAAATGTAAAGTCTTGATCCCACTCGTTTCTTATCATGAGATTAAGAGCGAGAACCCAAACACTTAGAGGGAAGAATAGGAAATGCCGTCTTAGGATCTCACAATCTCCTTTCCCAAGGTGCAGCATTTTTTTTTTCTTTTTTATTTATTAATTTTTTAGCCAATCCATGTTCCAACATTTTCTCTCCATCCTCTTTTGGCTCACACTGGCAAATGCCTTCTCTGACAGGCAGAAAATTCACTTTCCTTGTATTTGTTTCCATGAGCGAATGGAAAGCGTGTTTTGCAGCGAGCTTCTAAAGCTTCTGATGAGAAGACAGCCAGGAGAAAGCGGCTCCAGTCATGCTTCAGTGTTCTCAGTCTGTGTACAGTACTGACAAGGATCTTCTGCTTCTTTTTTTTTCTTCTTGTGAGCTTTGGGATTTCCTCTGTTTTTCTCTGACTGACAGCTGGCTAATAAGTTTTATCATTAAAAACTGATTCTAGGGATATAGGATCTCTGGCTTCTGTTCTCTTATGGCTGCTAAAGCTTTTGTTGTCATAACTCTTTCAGAATATCCAGGGATTAGCGCTACAAAAAGATATAAATATTGACCTGTCCTGTGTCACATTGTTTAGCAAGTCCCCCCCAAAAAAAGAAAGGAAGGAAAATAATTCTCTTTCATTTATTGATGTTTCAAGCTTTTTCTTGATGTAAGGAGGTGACTCAAAGTCAATAGGTCCCCTCTGTCCATGTGACCTTTCCTTGTACGAACCTTTCGAGAACGGTCAACGTCGTTCTTCCTTTTCTCCTATCAAATATGTCCTATCACTCCTCGAGGTGTAAATCCCAGCTCTGATCTATTTAGTACTTAAATAAATTCAATGAAACATGACTTCCTTACCTATTTGCTAACTATCTAATACTGCCTGTAGGATTGGATACCTGTTTTGACATTTCCTTATATTTTAGCTAGATGTAATATTACCTATCTTACTGAAATTGTTAAGAAATAAATGGACAATAAATGTTAGAAAGGATGGATAAAATTAGAAAATGTTGCTGATCAACATTTAGCCAGCTAGGTGAAATCTCTAATTCTGACATTTCTCACTACGTAAAAAAAAAAGAAAGAAGAAAAAGAAGAAGAAGAAGAAGAA
>NW_026067910.1:15370673-15410817 GCF_014885135.2 Alexandromys fortis | reverse complement strand
AAGAAGAAGAAGAAGAAGAAGAAGAAGAAGAAGAAGAAGAAGAAGAAGAAGAAGAAGAAGAAGAAGAAGAAGAAGAAGAAGAAGAAGAAGAAGAATTAAGGATAGGAGAATGGCTCAGCTGGTACCAAACCTTTTTACCAAGTCTGGCAACTTGTTCTTTGTGGTGGAAGGGAATGGATTCCCACAATTTTTCCTTTCTTTCTGTATGCACTTTGGTACGTGTATATGTACAGACATGTACTACATAAGTAAATGGAAAAACTTAGTAGGAAATAATTCTCCTTAAATCCATGGTAAAGCAAAGTAGGATAGAGGTTTGTGCCTATCTGTTAATATGCAATATCTCTATTAAGAGAGCTTGAAGTTCCTCTGGCTGGGAAAAGGACTGGACTTGGCATCTCTCGCCTGTTCTTTTGCTTCCTCTTTTTCCAGAACTGTTTATGACATCAGAGTACAGGAACTCTCAGGTCCTCTGTTAGTCCAAAAGACAGTATCTGCTCAGCCTCACCTCTTAGTTGATAGCCTAGGAGAGAAGTTGAAGGAATGTGTTCAGTCAACAGTGTTTCAAGAAATAAGTTGAATGATCCAATAAGGTTGACCATGTGAATTTGCTTTTGTTTTTTTGTTTGTTTGTTTGTTTTTGGGTTTTTTTTTCATCTTAATGTGGACGAGTTCCTGATTTGATGGTTTCCAACCTCAGATAAAAAGCATTGTTTTTTCTATTGTGCATAGTAACTGTTTAATGAAATGATTAAGTTGTACTGACAGATTTAAGGGTGCAGCTGGGGGATAGATTTCTTTCTAGGCATGCTGGGGGCCTTGGTTTTAATCCTTAACCCCAAAAAGGATGGAAGGAGAGGAACTACCATTTTGACTGATTCTACTAAGTATATAAGTTCATGTCCCTAAGCTGAATTCTTACTTTTTATTAAACAATCAGTTATTTCCTTTTAAGACACAAACACACAGGGATGGGGTAGCGAGATATGTAGCTGTTATTTTCTTCCAGCAAAAAGGGTACAATAATTTTAGAGATGTGTGACAAGACCATGTTTGTTACAAAAATAGATTTTCAAATCTTAAAATAGGGGAAACAAATTTTGCAATCGACAGACCCAAAGACGGAGTTAATAGAGGAAAACATAACATCTTATCTGACCTTAGAAACAAAAACAGTTTCCAGACTCTCCTGCAGTTGATGCTGTAGATTGTGATTGTGTGTGTGTGTGTGTGTGTGTGTGTGTACATTTTCCTGAAGCTCTTCTCTTCAATGGTCTAATCGCCTAACATTTTATGAAGAAGAATGACACTGTCCGGGATTTTTTTTTTTTTTTTTTTTGCCCCACATGTGAAAATGAATCTGAGCTTTTGGCACTTTGGTGTTCATGTTTGGGGTATTTGGTTTGTCCATTTCAGTTCATAATACACGGTAGATTCACACACACACACACAAATCTTATCATTGAGGAGGCGAAATAACAGAGTATGATTCAGAGCAATTTGTTTCACTAATTTAGGGGTCAATTTTTAAAAAAAAATCACAAAATCACAACAACAACAACAAAGACAAAACCTCTCCATTCTGAGCAATATCAGTCAAGCATTCTTAATTTTTTAGGACTAGGGTTCTAAAGACAACAGAAAACCCATTATCTAAGTATTAGTACCTTTACAAACAAAAGATCTCGCTGCCTGATGTTGATGTTTCCTTAATCTATAAGAAGATGGGCTCAGACAACAGCATTTTTAAAATAATCTCGAAGGACCCACAGAGCATGGCCAGTGTTTTTAGACTGGGATAATTCCTGGCTAGCTGACCCTGGGATGAGCTGTCTGAAGACCTGGTTTGTTTGACTTCTGCTGGTGTTTTAGCTAGTGGGTCTCTAAAAAGCAGCTCACTCTAAGAATATATTTGTTTAGAAAATGGTGGAAATAAAACATATGTTAAACTTTGATAAACTCTTTCAGGTTCTTTTGGAATAAATTTGTAGCTATGTATTGTTAACACTCTCCCTTTCCAGGTCCGTGGCCCCTCTCATGCTCTGTAACACACTAGTGTTCTACCTCAGTTCTGTCTCTCTCTTTCCCTCACAGTCTCCATCCATTTCCCATTCACCCTCTTAGCCCCTTCTTCACTCCCTCTTGTGCTGTTCCTTGTTCTTCTGTCTGATGTGATTAACCTTCCCTTTAATAAGGTAGACCAGTGCCTCTTCTACATCAAATCTCTTCTTCAGCATGCTTCCCAGTTAGTTAAAACATAAATTGCCCCAATTATTGCCTATATGCTTTATTTAGTTCAATTATTACTTATTTGACTTGCTTCTTAAATTAGGACATGGTTAAATTGATCTTCACATTCCTCATTCCTAGTGCACTTAATGGCTTACAGAAAGCAATATGTAAATGGTATGGAATCACTATATATTTCACCTCTTAGTATACGGTATCTTGATTTTTCTTTTGCTTCTTTTTAGAGCACCATGATTTTCTAAGTCATTCTGTCTGAACACAACAGTTATGCAATACCTGTTTATGTATGTTGAATCCCAATGGTCACCCAGTATTTCATCTGTTTCCTCCAATGTGGTATCTAGTCTGTCCATCTCTGATGTCCCCCTTCTTGTTCAGCACGTGTTGTCTCCTTACATGTTGCAGTATTTGAATTTCTCTACCCTAATGTCTCTACCTATGACATAGCCTCCAGTTTGTCTCTTTCTAAAGCAGCTGTGTTTGCTACATTAACTTTCTGCCCAGAAACTCTTACTTCAAGTTCAACTCAGCCTCCACGACACCATCAAAGTTTATTCGCTTTTCGTCCAACCAGTTTTTCCTACATTTGCATCCAGCTGGGTATTTGTAAAGTTACCAAATGGGAATTTGTAGTTTTCTTTTTCTCAATTACGTTCCACATTTCTTTTCATCTTACTTCTTTTGCTATTGTATTATTTATCCAAAATACGTCTGTAGATCTAGGCTCTGTCTGCAGAGATCCAATGCACCTGCCTCCTCTATTTGACAAGTGAAAGTTATCACTCCCTCATGAGTTCAGAGATACCGTTATGTTCCGTTCATATTTCCCTTATATCAAAATATAATCTTTTTCTTGTTTTATCATCTTTAATAAATAAGAGGTAAGCTCCTTAGGCCTAACACTGTTATGTTTTATTCATTTTGCTGCCGTCTGTATCATTTTGCATACCTTTATAAGAGTCCACTTTTGTTTCATAATGGATGAGTAACTGGTAGGCATTTTTATGTGACTATTTGCTGCTTTATGATCTCTACATTATTGGCTTTCTCCCTACGGTTCTGATAAAGGTTCGCTGTATCACTTTTCTCAATTCTTGTTTTGCCTATATTTCTTTTACACGAGCATGAGAAGGAACTGGGTTCCAAGCCCATCAGCACTGTGCAGCAAGACAAAAGAATGTAGAATTATGTTTAAATCTCTATTTAACAAGAATAGGGTAACGGATCACATAATTCAATCTACGGAAGCAGAATGGCAAATAACATGCTGACTTTGTTGAAAGACTTTATTATCTTAGAAAATTTTGCCATAATTATTTTGTTAACCATGTACTGGCACTGAAATTTTGGTGGTGACAGACATGCATAGGATGAAAAGTGTACTTTTTTTCTGAGTTGTATTGAGTTTCATGTGTTATTTACCATGAATGCCAGTCGAACAAGCAGCATTCAAGTGCACACAAACTAAATTATCCAAGTTCACCAGCGCATTTTTACCTAGTAACTAACTAATTGTCCTAGTTAAGTTTCTGTTGCTGTGATGTAAAGGAATGAATGAGTTAAATAAACAAACAAATACATAAATAAAGCTGACCAAAATCAACTTGGAGAGGAAAGGGTTTATTACTCCTTACAATTAGACTCCATTATCAAGGGAAGCCAGGGCGGGAGCTCAAGCAGAAACCTGAAAGCAGGATCCAAAGCAGAGGCTATGGGGGTAAAGTATTCACCTGCCTACTCCACACAACTTCTTCTGCTTGCTTTCTTATAAAGCCCAGGACCACCCGCCAGGGGGTGGCACAGCCCAGGTGGCTTGTTCCATCCCACCTCAGTAAACATCAAGAAAATGCCTCATAGCCCTGCCCTCAGGCCAGTCTAATGAAGGCAGTTTCTTCAGTTAAGATGCCTTCCTCCTAGGTCTCTCTAGGTTTGACAACAATTAACTAGCTCGTAATTATTACATCTTCCATCTTCTTCTAACTCTGAGCATAAGCTCAGAACGTAGGGTGCACATAGGCACCGACTTCTTTCGTAGAGTGTGAAATGATATTAGATTGAGAAATTGCTACAAGGTGAACAGTGAAACAAAATGAGGGAAAATGGTGAAAGAGGATGATGGCTCAGAGACAGAGAAATGCTTAGATTCCAAAAGATGGAATCAGTGTAAGAAAGGAGCGTTTCTAACCAGACGATTTCATCAGTGGTGTTTTCTGCCATTGATGCCTAGGAATCACTCATTCATATATTCTAGATAGTTTCTTACTTCCTCCTTCTGGATACAAATGAATACTTTGTGGCAGCATATGGTTCAAGTTGACTCAGGCCACTAAAGAAAGTCTTGTTATGCAGCAGTAGCGAAATTACGAATTTTCTTGAGATGGTTGGAGTTAATCTAGCTATTATTATTTGGTCAGCCACTGGACACCAGAGACAAACATTGATCCAAATTGAAAGAATGATCCATTCCAGGTGTGGTTCACCCAATGAGGGGAGTGTTAGCATAGAGTTAGATATACAATGACATGTATGATTAAAAAGCCACCTCTTCCTCTCGGTCTCTCTATGGATTTAAGACAGTACACAAAACAGATCTGATCCAGCAGGCAGACTGAAGTCGGAAGATTGCCTGCTAACATTTGAAACCTAAGCATTAGTTTCTACCAGAGTTTAATTTGCATGTGTACATGGGGAATTTTTAGTTTTGAAATTTTAAAATACTCCCCACTTGGGATTGTTTCCCATCCCACACTACAGCCATTGAACTGGATTCCCAATTTGGGCTTGCCATCTGTGTTGCATCCTCATTATTTTTATAGGACTGGGATTCTGATCTCAAGTATAAAAATGTATAAGAACACACAAATGGGCTTTTTACATTTGTTTTCCTTTTATCCCTGATGATTTCCAGTTAGCAATAGTATTGACCATCCTAAGTGAGTTAAGAGAAACCAGCAAGACCTTGAACTTAGCCTCAGCTTCTTTAGTTATGTCTAATCAATGTCTTAACATTTTGCCGTGTTCTGGTTTCTGTACTATATGGGGTTCACCATGGCCCTGGCTTTCATAGAGTAATTATTTTGATTAAGTTAGACAATTAAAGTCAGTTTGCATGAGGAATGGATACCGCTGGGAGTCATGATGGATGGACTCCGGTCTTCTGAGTGTTCAGTCCTGCCAGGGTTTTTCAGTTGAGTGACAACTCACCTTCTAGTTTGGTTTGTATGACAGTACATGGGTGGTTAGGCCTGAGTATTTTCTAGAAAATAAGTTACAAAGAGATCAAGAAGGAGAGAAGGTGGTTGGTGTTAATATCCACATGTGTTCTTGTAATTTTTCTAAATTTTTATTTGCTTTGATGAACAACATCATTACTGGAATAATTAGTGTTAATTAATATCTGTGTCATTTTGGTAAATGGTAGTTTAGTGTTCCAATTAGACTAATTAGTACACACCATGGCTTAGTGACATGACAAATCGCTGAGCAGAGCACACTGACTCTTGTCCCTTCTGATACATGAGCTAATCTGCTTGGTCAGTAGTAGCAAAGGAAGGGGACGGGAAACCGGACAGCGACAACTTTCAGGCATTGTTTCATTTTCTGCTGGTTTTCTCTTTTCTGCTAAGTCCATGAGTACTAAGGATTACTTTCATTTCATTTTTTTAGCTCCTTTTTTACTGTTGAATCAGTCTCCAGAACCTACCAGCATGAAATTATAAACATGCAAAACATTAAAACCCAAAGATTCTCTTGACAAAACACTAAAAGCCAAAGATTCTCTTGACAGCCACTGGATTGGATATACTGTGTTCTGCTCAGTAGTACTTCACTCTCCAGAAGGAATTTACAGTCGAGCTGACAGCTGTCTCTATTTATTTTGCAGAGCCCATGCGGACCCCGAAGACTTTGAAGATTGCTGAAATCCAGGCAAGGCGCATCGCTGTGGACTGGGAGTCCTTGGGTTACAACATCACTCGCTGCCACACTTTCAATGTCACGATCTGCTACCACTACTTCCGTGGCCACAATGAGAGCAGGGCAGACTGCTTGGACATGGACCCCAAAGCCCCTCAGCACGTTGTGAACCATCTGCCACCTTATACAAACGTCAGCCTCAAGATGATCCTCACCAATCCAGAGGGCAGGAAGGAGAGTGAGGAGACGATCATTCAGACTGATGAGGATGGTATGCTCCTGTTTGGTGTCTTCACAAGGAGGGGGGGGCAGAGAATACTGTCTTTTCTTTACATTTACCCCCTCCCCATTGTCCAGTAGTTAATTAAAAAATCTACTAGGTTATTCCAGCCAGATTACCTATAACAGACTTTCTGTTTTCAGAAAGTAATACAGTTACTAAATGGCATGTACCCATGATGACTTTTTAAATAATGATAGTAGAAATGGCAAAGGTGCCTCAAGCCTAAATAAAGACTTTCTTACCAAATGTGAAAGCAAAAATGTTATTATCCACATCACTATATAGTTACCTATTGGTAAAATTCACTTTCTTACAAATCGTGTGTGAATTTTATAAATCAAACCAGATGGTATTGTTTTCTCAGTATTTGAAGATAAAATACTCGATTTGATTGACTGAATTAAAACACAAAAGACACAGGACATTTTTTAGTCCAAATAAAGATCCTAATAAGAAAATAACAAGCCATAAATTTTATAATTTTTATTGCAATTTAAGAAATGATACTTATAAAAAATAAGTAATAAGAATGCATATTTGTACTAACACTATAATATGGATGCCTTTTCTCTAATAGTATGGTATGTCATTAATAGAAATATGAATGCCATTCTTCATTGAATGGAAATAGTATACAAAAATTCCAAATCTATTACTTTACTAAGAACTATATATTTTAGGGTAACACTTTTTTCTATTGGTATTCTTTTATAAATAAATGTATGTTGGTAGAAACTGCTACGTAATGATCTCAGGCCAATCTTAGCAGAACTTGGGGTTTACCAATCATTTCCATAATCAGTAAATTTCTCCGTCTCTCTAGTTATATGCTCAAGTAAAGGAGCCAAGTCATGAGGTCTCTGTGGTCCTATTCCTTCTTAATATTTTCTTCAACAGCTTGATGAGAGGCCCGTATTTTTATTTGAGTTTCAGAGTAAAGGGTGTAGTTTACGATCAGACTCCCCCACACACCTCCCTTCTTGCATTCACTTGGCTACTGTGTATCTTCTGGTGCCTAACAAATAGGAATGAGTTGGCCATAAAGTAAGTAAGTGTGCTATCATTTCTAGAAATACTCATTTCAGCTCTTCTCCTGTGAAACTTGAAAGTGACTCTGGTTTGTCCTGTTGCTTTGCTATCCTAAAGAAGTGAGAAACTTGCCCAGCTTAGACTGCACAACATGGTGTCTGCAGTCCTCCTCATATTACTAAAATTCGAGAGTCAAAACCCTGAGACTTAAGAGGAATCTTTTATTGTCATGTTTGATTTAACCAAAGGGTCTTATTGCAGTTACTACATTGTTTCATTACATTGAAACCAATGTGGCAACACTATTTAAATAATACATCTAATGCATCAGCCCGAACATGATTATAAAACTCTCACCCCCATCTCCAGTGTCACCCCCACCCTCCCATACATGCAACACTTACCTGTGCAGAAGAGAAGAGGTAACGGTAATGGATTCAGGCATCAACAATATCAGTGAAAGTCCAAAACTAGCTACACAAATATCAGGAGGAATCGCACATCTTCTGAAGTGTGGTGAGGGTTTCAGGTCTGTGTCATGCTAAGCATTTTATAACTCATGTTTTTAATGATAAGACGATAGTCACAGTTATTTGGATTGCTGTCAGCATTTAAGGCCAGGATATCTTGATTGATAACATTTAAATCCAGCTACATGAGTTTGATATTTTTGTTTGTTTTTATCTAGTCGCCCTCCAACAATGCAATTTCTTATGGTGTTATCCTTTGATATTGTTTATCTTGCTTTTCTTTCCCACAAACAAAAAAGACAATCAGGTTTTTATAATGTTTTTTTAATTGCAATATATTTTTAAACAACATTTGATTACATAAATAGCTATGTTAATACTCAGATAATGAAATTTCTGTGGAATTTTGACCTAAACCAATCAAACTCATAACAACAGGGTTCATATAGAATCAGTTCTATAAATTAGAAATAACATTTTTTACATTAATTTTCAAGTCTACTTTTATTTTAGCTTCTGTGTTGATTGCTTTTTTGTATAAGCTTCAGTTATATGAAGTTGCACGTATTTTGTTTCATAATATGACTTCAGAGTAATCCCTGTGGCTGTATCCCATATTGTAGGCTATTTCCTTTCTTGGTTGGTTTTCTCTTCTATAAGTCGTTCTTAACGACTGATGGAGAAACTTCCATGGAGGATTTGTACTTCATTCTTCAGGGCTGCTCATATGAGCTTGAGTTTCTACACAGAATACCTGATGTATTTCGATATTCTGAGGTGAGGAAGAATAACTAAATCATGCTTATTATTGCAAAGATCAATGGATCATGATGATCTGGTTAAGTCAGTCTTACTAAATTATTGCTGCCGTATATACATAGAAAAAGAATAAATTATCAACCACCTAATAAAAAGACATAATTGTGTGAAAAGAATTCTGGGGACATCCATAAATCAAGCTCCCAAAGCTAGAACCATTTTCAACTAGAACCTTAGGGTAGAATTTAGGCTTAATTTATTACATGTACTTTTTAATGCACGGGCAGAATTTTTTTTGTATAAGGTTCCATTTTCATTTTTTTTATTCCAGCATTCATGGAAATCAATATTATGAAGTTAACTCAGCAGAAAAGCCTGGTTTGGGGACATTTTTTAAAGCTACAAAGTCATTTTAAAATGTAGATTTATTATGTTTTAGAGGCTATAATGCTTATTTAATATAACCTTTCTCCACACCTCTTTCATTTTTCTTTTCCGTTTTTGAAGTTCTATTTGAAGGACTTTCTCATGCTCCAAACAAAATTAGCTGGAACGGCTCTCCGATAAATCACAAGCACAGGAATGGGAGTCAGCATTCTGCCTCCACTGAAAGTCGGCGGTGTGGAAATGTAACGTGAATCCCCACCGTCTGAAGCTGGGCGTGAAATGGCTTTAAGTGCTTCATGCTGGGTTTAGGCAAATCATCACTGAACTGAGACATTGTCTTTGTGTGTAGAGACATCATCCCTGCTCAGGTGCAGAGCATAAATGAACAGGGTTGGTCTGTGCCCATAGCTCGTCCACATTTCCTTTATGTGTTTGTTATAGGAGTATTTATTAATCCAAGTCATGATCACGTGTGTGGCCTATCTTGGGCGTGATTTTTCTCCCACCTTTCCAATCTTGAGAAATGGAACTTGTAAATACTTCAAGCAGAATTATAGCAATGTAGCCCATGTATGAGAAGGGGGTGATCATACCAACGTTGCAGGGAAACAATTTACCACTTCTGCCCATCTTTCAATGCAGAATTATGGAAATATTTTGAACCCTGCATAAATAAGAATAACTTGAAATATATTCATTCTATTTCATAGTACTTGTAAGACAAATTATGGTAGGTAGACACAGGAATTTTCATAACAAGTCCTCAGTATTTGGTGTTTTTACTCTTCCTACTCATATCTGCCACTTTTCCTGACAAATGTGTGAAGAAATATACTTTCCTTGATGGCAGTCATAAACAGAATCGATATATGCCCAGGTATCCACTTGCACAGTGAACCCATGTCTCTAGTAGCCTTGGCATTGCCAGAAACTGCACAGAATCCTTGTCAGGCTCACTGCCCGTGCTGACAACATGGGACACGGGTAAGGGATGGTTAACTACGGGGCTGTGAACGTGTCCTAAGTTAAGGGCTACCATGCTATCTGTAGGATGGATTTCTTTTTCTTTTATTCTTCTGGATTTCTTTCTTTTATGCGTCACCTCGTGTTGCCTGCCTCAGAGGTCGTAGCATCATTCATAGTCTCCTTGTAGAATGAAATAAATCTTCATCTGGTGGCATATCATTCAGAATTTCTTGCTGCTGCTAGCCATGAAGAAATACATTTCCTGTGATCCAGTGGTTTTTAATTTATTTCAATCCTCATGAAATTGCTCTGTACTTTGAAACGGCATTTCTAGATAATGTCATGTGTGAAGTTCACTGAAACGTTAGATTCAGGGAAAATATTAATTAAAAACCGTACTTGCCCAATACCGGGTTGGTATTTTTTTTTTTTAAAAAAAGAAGTTTTTAAGTCAAGAGTGTGAGGTAATATGTATTGTTAAGCATGATTAGAAGAATCCAGATCATGTGACTAAACGGGCAGGTTTTAAAGTAAGATCTATAAAAAGAGCAATACACAGTAGCAGAACTATCTTTTAGCTTGTCAGTAGTAACTAATACATGGCTGATTAATGACAGGATTTTGCAGCTTATGAGGTCATCGCAAATAAGGACTGGAGCCGTGTTACTTGGGAGTTGTAATTCTTGCCTAACGTGCAGGAAGTTCTGAATTAAGTACCCAACACAGATGTGGCATAAGACGGAGCATGGAGGCACATGCTTGTCATCCCAGCTTTCTGGAGGTGGAGGCAAAAGGATCAGAATAGGTTCAGGGCAACCTCGGCTACACAAAGAGTTCAGAGTGAGAGTATGCATTAGATCCTGTCTAAAACAAACAAACAAACAAAAAGCAGTAACAACAACAAAAATTGAATAAAAATGAAAGGAAGGGAGGAAGAAAGGAAGGGAGGGAGGGAGGGAGGGAGGGAGGGAGAAAGAGTATGGTGAAATATTGAGATAGCTCAGTGGGAGAGCGCTGGCTTGCATTTGCCAGGCCCTGAGCCCCGTCCTCAGCTCTGCCAAATGAAGAAAGCAAATCAAGAGATCCTTGAGTCCTAAACCAGCTTGTTCTTAATAAGCTCTTCCTTAGCTGAGAAAAAGTAAAAGCGTGAAGCAGGTACATTTTAGCGTATTCGTCTCTAAAAACTTTAAAAAAATATAATAATCAGTGCTGTCTTTTTAATTATAGAAAATTTAATAAGTATAGCCACAAAAGTCAGGATGATTTTTAATGGGCATTTCAAGTCACTGCTGTGTGATTTGGCTTTTGAGTCTAAGGAGCGTTAATTATGATTATAATTCATTATTTTATGAACTCCGTTGATGGAGCCTCTTTAGGGGATTATCATAATCTTCAAGAAATCTTTCAGGGATGTGCATCTCTGTTCTCAGAGCAAATTACAAATAAGAACTTCATGTTATTAGCCATATACAAGAGAGAAAAGCAGACTACATGACTATGCCACTCTCCAAGGTGATTGAATATTCATTTGAATAACAATAACTTTACATTTCTACATTTCCTGCTTTAAAAACTTACAGGCTGATAATTGGTGTCAAGTCTGAATACCGTTCATGTGCTGATGTTATTTTTAAACATATATTTTTGCTCCAGGACATCTACTTTAAATTGTGTTTATCTTGTTAATTGCAAGTGTTCTTATTTCCAATGTCTGTTATTTCTAGTGCCCGGGCCTGTGCCAGTCAAATCCCTCCAAGGAACTTCCTTTGAAAACAAGATCTTCTTGAACTGGAAAGAGCCACTGGAACCAAACGGCATCATCACTCAGTATGAGGTAGGAGGAGAAGGTGTAGATACAAAGAGGCCAAGGAGATGGCTGGGTGGAAATAATAGGAAAGGAAAGGGGGGGAATATTAACGCATCATCATTTCTCTTTGTTCTAGTTTACAAATTATTTGATTTTAAAATTAATCACTGTATAGTAGCAAAATCATGGACTATATGCTAGTTTTGTGTCTATATATGTGTATAACTGGACTATGTCCTTGTCAAACCCAATTAATGTTTGTTATGAATAATTACATGTAAAAATGCTAAGTCCCTTTTTCTAAAATTAAGAAACCAATATCACACTGTGCTTAAGGAGAGGCCATTGAATGGCCTGTTTTTCAAAGTAAGTAATTAATAGCCCCCAAAAGCAAAACAGATTAAAAACCCATTTCAGAATTTCATTGTACCTTTGAATATAAATCACTATATTTTCAAATAAGAAGGTACAGAGAATAAATGAATTTTTAAATATGTTTTTTAAGACAATTTTCTCCCTTTCCCCATCACTTTCAAATGGATATTCTTAATTGCACAGTTGGGAAGTTTTTGGCTATATAGTTAGTCTGTGCTGATTATAGAATAAACATTTCTATGTCATATGCCTCAGAATGAATTATAGGAATTAGAATGAATGGGTTTTGACTCTTTTAGTATGTTTGAGCACTAGTGTTCTTTAATTTGTTTTGAGACACAGTTTTACTAAGTTAATACATAATGGCCATGAGATCCTTTTGTAACTCAGGCTGACCTTGAGCTTGTGTTCCTCTCCCAAGTGGCTCAGATCACAAGCCTGTGCTGCTAATGTTACTAGAATTTTCTGTGGACCTTAGACCAAAAAGAGAAGAATAACATACCTTTGATGAAGACTTTGTGTTTTCACATGCATTAAAGTATGTAACAAGAAATTGTGTATGTAGTATGCATATTTAAGTATATCAATTTATTGATATAGTTTTTAAAATATAAATATTTGAAAACTTAGATATACAGCTACATATATCATTAGGTAGATCATAGATGATAGAGAAGTAGTGAGATAGTTTAAATAGAGCAATAAATGACAAACAATAGACAGACAGATAGATGATAGATAGGTGGATGAGAAATGCCAGAAATAGCAATACCAATATAAAAATAGATAGATAGAGATAGATAGATAGATAGATAGATAGATAGATAGATAGATAGATAGATATTTAGATTTGTAGGTTAGATGGATGGATGGATGAATGAATAAGAGATGCCAGAAATAACCATACCAATATAAAAGAAAAAGAAGAGGAAAGTAATGAGGACTTGAGGCACTTGAGTGCTATGTTGTTTAGAAAGGGCTTGCTTACAATTTATTATGGCCTTCAGTTGATATATAATGGGAAATATATTTTCCACACTAGGTGAGCTATAGCAGCATAAGATCATTTGACCCCGCAGTTCCAGTGGCTGGACCTCCACAGACTGTATCAAATTTATGGAATAGTACACACCATGTATTTATGCATCTCCACCCTGGAACCACCTACCAGTTTTTCATAAGAGCCAGCACTGTCAAAGGCTTTGGGCCTGCCACAGCCATCAATGTGACCACAAATATCTCAGGTAAGCAAATGAGTAACATAGAAGCTGAGCAGTTCATGCTTCTGATTTGCAATAGCATATTCTAGACCCTCAGATAGGTGCTGTGTTATCGTATAGCCTACTGAGTCATCACGTCACTACGTGAGGTCAAGGGCAGTCTATTCAGCCATTTGAGAACAAATCATTCCTGGTGATACGTTCTAATCCAAACACTTTTCAGGCCGTCACAAAAATGACAGTCGTCTTAAAACGTTACATCTTTTCTTTACTTCAAATCTTCCCATGTTCACTGTAAATGATTATGGACCTTTCTTGTGCTCTCAATGAGGTGCCAAGTATGGCATCAGTTGTATGCTCCAGTGGATGGTGTCTAACAAGTCCTGGTATCTTTCACTCTCGTATTGGAATACCTCACACCTTGCCTGCCCCCTTTTCCCTAACATTATGCTAATTTTAAACAAACGCCAACCTTCCTTTCCTGCTACACAAACATCTCACACAAATGCCTCTAATTTTCAGAATTAGAACACTCAAGAAACTCTTGAATTGATAAATAAATATGACTAAATTTCACTTTCTACTACATTTACTTTTATAATTTGCATTTGACTAGATCGTTTACGAGTAATAATTCTCCTTCAGTCAAATCGCCCATTCAACCTGATTAGGTTCCTGCTGATGTTAGCATCACGATGCTCCCTAAGTCTACTCCAGTTAGTAAAATAGTTCATCATGTTTAACACTATAAAAATATGAGCCGTTTGTAACTATAGAGTTAAATTTGAAAATGGCCTTTTGAAGGTAAACCACATAGTATATTAAACACATTTTTATTTGGCGAATCCTTGTTAATTCTATTTAGTATATAACAGCAGCCACTCTCAATTCACATTGCATTTTTTAAAAATTTTCTTTATTTGTTTTATATACCAATCATAGTTCCTCCTCCCTCCCCTTCTCACTGTATGTCAAGTTAAGGCAGGACCAAGCCACTCCTCCCTGTATCAAGGCTGAGCATAGTATTCTACCATAGGGAAGGGGTTCTAAAAACCCAGGTCATGCACCAGGGATACATCCCGGTCATACTGACAGGGACCCCACCAAAGACCAAGCCACGCAATTGTCACCCACATTCAGAGGGCTTAGTTTGATCCCATGTAGGCTCCCCAGCTGTCAGTCCAGAGTCTATGAGCTCCCACTAGCTTGGGTCAGCTGTTTCTGTGAGTTTCCCCATCATGATCTTGACATACACACCCTTGCCCATATAATCCCTCCTCTCTTTCTTTGACTGGACTCCAAGAGCTCAGAAGACTCCTAGCAATAGTGGAAAGGGTACCTGAGCTGGCCTCCTGTAATCAGGCTTGTGACTACACTAATTGTTATCTTAGAACCTTCATCCAGTAATTGATGGAAGCAGGTGCAGAGATCCACATTATATATTTTTAACATTGTCCTGAATCAAAAATTTATACCAAGAGTAAGATATATGTATATAAATTGTTTTATTTGGAAATGTATTAAATAAAATATAACTTTTAAAAATTCATATCATGAATAAGAATAAGTCCAATATATTCATTTGCATATGATTTGATTTATATTAATATTCTGGTAAAATTGATGTTTTAACATCATCCATTATATTAAGAAATGATAGTATATTAAACTGTCATTTTATATCCTAATGGAATTCATTGATTTATAATATTTATTAAATCACTTGGTTAGAAAATAAGACTTAGTGAATGTCATGACAAACTTCTTCCCTTCTAGAATTAGCAACAATTGAAATTTTCAATAGAAATTGTTGTAAAATCGACATAATATTTTAAAATAGACACTGAGCAAATATGTTTTCTAATATGTATATATATATGTACACACATATATATATATATATATACACAGAGAGACACATATACGCACATACAGTTTGAAGTCTTAGATACCCTGTTCAACATGATGTCGAACAGAAAATTTCTAATTATAGACAGAAACACCCTTCTGGCTTTCTTTTCCCTCTGAATTATTTGATTTCAATTTTCCCATTGCAACTAGAAAGCAGTAAGCATTTTCTTGTATTTTATAAGCTTAGCTTCTGCTGCTGTGCTTTGGGAGCATCTGATTACTGTGATGCTGTATAAATTTTGAGATACTATATGCCTCTCTACCCCTTTTGTCTAGTCATTGTTTTTCTCAGCATTGAAAGCATTAATTTAAAGGACCAGGGTGATGGTTCTGCAGTTGACAGCCCTAGCTGCTCTTCCCATGGATGTGGTTTTGATTCCCAGCACCCACAGGGCATTCCGTAACTATCTAAGTCCAATTCCTGGAATCTGATGCCCTCTCCTGATGTTCCAGGCACCAGGAATGCATGTGGCGCACAAACATCCAGGCAAAACACCTATGCAAACAAATAACAGAATAATTAGAATTTGTATAAAAGTGTGCCAATGTTTTGTGAGCTTAAAAGTTTGCATCTTTTGATTATGTGAAAGTTTACTGTGTGTATATTTTTGGTTTATACTACTTGGCTTCATAAAAGGTTAATTCTTAATCTTGATTCTGTGTCAGTGACTGTGTTTTGTCTTCATGGCTCTATCACAGCTCATAAAACTTTGCATATGCTTTGAATTTAGCAAGTTCTTAATGAGTGGATGAAGATTTTTTTTTTGTTACACATTACCTGACTTGTCAAGGTTAAATTATAATCTACTTGTTTCAATGGGTCTCATTCCCTTATACATCCATCCATATAGTAAAAATCAGTTGAAATTTCTTTAAGCCCAAGGTTGGGAAACTTCTAGAACACAAACACTATCCAACGTGTTGAAAATTTATGTTTTTAACTATTTGCCAATTAATGTACCAGTTCTTAGTAACTGAAAAGTAATCTCCTTTCCAATGCACCACAGCTGACTAGCATGTTTCTCTTGTGCTCACATGGAACTAGTCCAGAAAAGAATACTGGGCCTTTCTTTTGCCTGCCAAGCATGAACAGCGAGGGCCAGTAGGCAGCCCATTACCTCCCTTCTGCCATGCACAGTCCCAGGCTCATGTGTGACTGTTTAGCCAGTGCTGACTCTTCTTGTCCCACTGTCCCACGTCGTGCTCACCGGCTTAAAGAGCTTGGGAAGCTGAAACCCATGGGTCTTCACAAAGTGTTCGGAATACAATGAGTACAAGTCCCCAGACTGCTTTTAAAAATCCAGCAACCTCGCCTTCCTAGCTTCTTCTGCCCACAGTTAAGGTTCAGTGTCATAAAATAAGGATCACTGAAGTTAATTAGGAATTAAATTGATTTTCCCTTAAGGTAGGATCATTTATTCATAGCAGCCTATCATATATCGCCACGAATTGATTGAACTTTCTTTTCACCTCGCTGTGTCTCTTTTCAGCTCCGACTTTACCTGACTATGAAGGAGTTGATGCCTCTCTGAACGAAACTGCCACCACGATCACAGTGTTACTGCGACCAGCACAAGCCAAAGGTGCCCCTATCAGGTAAGCGGGGGCATAGTTAAGAGGAAAGGCAGCCGGTAGGAGAAATGTCTCCAGCCGTTGCCTAGCACACCTAAAAGCCTTTCCTTTCACAGTGAATGTCAGGGATACTTTGATTTTCTTCTTTTGTTTTTGTGTATTCCTTCTTGATTTGGAGGAAGATTATAAACAGATGTATGGCTAAAAGCAAGAAATCTAAAGGCTTTTCTGGGCTGTGTGAGGCTATTGCTCTTTCTCTTCATTTTCCTTTATCCCCATCTCACTTCACTTCCTGTGCTGGTGTCTGTGCTGGAAAGGCCTTGACAGTGTTTGTCGAAGAGGATAAGGAAGGAGCGCCTGTCCACCTCTGTGTGTCTGTAATGGATAATTTCATGTGAGTGACTGAATCAGTAGGGAGCTCTGAGGAAATAAACGCGGAGGAGTGATAGCAAATGAAGCCTCCGTAGCCTTTCGCTTCTTAAATTATCGGAAATTCCATGATAAATATTAAAGTTCAGCCTGCTAGTTCCTTTATCTTTTTAATATTAAAATCTCTTATATTACTGCTAATATTTTTTAAAAAATCTGTTCCATGTCAATTTTAGAAATTAGGTCAAATTACCTCAGCCTTTTAAAATTTGAAGGACTGTAATTACATGAATCTTCAAGACTTCAACAAGCTTCTATTTGAAATCAACAGATATGTGGGCATTTTGTTTTCAGTATTGATAAGGAAATCAGATAGTCACAAAATCAAGATCCAACAGACAGCAGAACTGACTTATATCATGCTCCTTGTGAATTCCCTTGAAGGCAGGTCAATCGCTTTCTGTATGTAAAACAAGCACACTTGACTTCATGAAACCAATGTCTTTTTCCATCAAAGTTGTTCAAATACTTTTTTGTAATGAAAAAATATGTTGATAGAAGAACACGAGTCACAAAGAAAGCTTGTAATTCCCACCTGGCTGAGACTGAGCAGACTCATTGCCACATTGTGGAGCAAGAGAGGTGGCTAAGGAGACTGTAACATGCATGCTTCGGAGAGAGCAGCTGCTCGAGAATTCCAAGTCAGTGTACAGTGGTGTTTGTGCATGAGTGATTGTGAAGCATTGTGGTTGCAGCTGCAAAGAGGAAGAAGCAATGCCGTGCTCACTTGGACGTGGTGTCCTTCTCTACTCACAAGTAATCGTTTCCATTGGCGTGTCCCTACCTGTAACAAAATTTGCTGCATAGGTGTCCATCTTGTTCTTGGTGTTTATGTGGGCTCCAGGTACTTGGGTTTGGCTTTTAGAGTTTGTCTGAAGAGGAGGGCTGGCAGTTAAGACAACTGACTGCTCTTCCAGAGGAAACTGGTTCCATCTTCAGCACCCTTATTTTGCTCCCATATACAGCTCACAAATGTCTGTAACTCTAGTCTTAGGGAATCAGATGCCTTCTCTGGCATCCACACACACAGGCATGTAGTACAGAGGCATACTTTCAAACAAATAAAACTAAGTAAATAAAATAAAATCTCAAAAAAATATTTCAAGTCTTTAAAAAATGTTAGGGGAATTGAGCTTTACTTCACTTATTATTATTATTATTATATCATCATTATTGTAGCACTGTGCTCCATAGCTTGTATAATTAACTCTTTGCCTACTTTGTCAAAAATTTTTCTGCAAACTTTGACTACTTATTAAGTACCTATCACCCTGCTTGCAATTATAAATCTAAATACACTGACCATACCGAAACACGTAACAGTAAAAAGTACCTCTACCCAGGTTTCTTAGGATATCAAGGGTTATTTCACTCTGTAGATCCTGTGCTCATAGACAGTGTTCACGAATTTTGTGTGTTTTCTACATGTTTGGTTAAATATCTTTCTTCTGTTCTGTTTGCTTTCATGTGTACATAATTTCTATTTACTATGAATTCATATAGTCTGAAATCATAATTATACAAAAATAATCCTTAATAGTCATTTCTCATTCCCTGGCGTGGAAATGTACTTCATTATATTTCTTGGCAACACATTTGACCTTTCTAGGAATTGAGCCCAGTGACTAGGAACTCCAAATTATATAGTATAGATGGATAATGCCCAGAAAACAAGTTGAGGGGCCAGGGAGTTGGCTCAGTAGGTACTACAGGCAAGAGGACATGAGTTTGAAGAATTGGCCAACAGTCCCCGGGAACGTGACATATGAGCACATTTGCCTATAATCCCAGCACTGGGGTTTACAGAAAGGCCCATCCCAGGAGCTCATTGGTCAGCCAGCATCGCTGAAATGGCAAGCAGTAGGGTCGGTGAGGCAGCCTATCTCAAAAAGTAAGGTGGAGAGTAAGAGTTGATGAAACTCAACAAATTCTTCTGGCCTTCAGCTGCATGTATATGGTTGCACACTTGCACATATGTGACACACACACACCTCTCATGCCCAAACACAAAAGTGACTATCTACTAGACAATTAGAGTAAGAAATAACTTAACATGAGCATTTGATAAAGCTGATGAGTGTCGCTGAAAGGGAAGACCAGTATATGATTTCTAAGAGTCAATCCAGTCAAGGCCGTCTTTGTTCAGCTGCATTTGCTAAGTGCACCTGCAGGTGGAGCCAGTAGGCAGGGGGATAAACTTGTGCAGTTAGGCAGCACTTTGACCTTTGCTGAGTTTGAATTTTGACTCCCTTGCTTTTGGGATCCTTAAGCTGTGTGGCATCTTCTTTTCCTCTGACCATGTTCCTCCATCCAGCCATCCAAGTAGATACTGGGACTTGATCACAAGGTGGTCTAGTCCAGTGTCCTAACCATGTTCCTCCCTCTGGCCATCCACACAGACACTGGGGCCTGATATGAGGTGGTCTAGGCCAGTGTCCTAACCACATTCCTCCCTCCAGCCATCCGTGCAGACACTGGTGTCGATACATCCAGTGTCCTAACCACGTTCTCCCCTCCAGGCGTCTGTGCAGACACTGGGGCCTGATCATGAGGTGGTCTAGTTCAGTGTCCTAATCACTTTAAAGTGATGGTTTCAATTGGTGGCATCAATTTTCCTAGCACTGAGAGTACAGTCTGTTTCTACAAATCTTTTCTTGGATTCCAGCATGGCTTTCAGCTTTTCTTTAAACTACTTTACTTTCTGCTCAGTTTCTTCAGGCTTAGTTACTGAAATTTTGTTACTGATGTAAATTTTGCTGCCATTCAGCTCCTTGTCTTCCCAAGAATGCCAGCTCTCTTAACCTCTAGCTAAACCGAAAGCATCCACTTGTCCTCTGCCACCAACCCCGAATAAACCATCTTCCCTTTGTTGTAATACAGTTAGCCTCTGTTGCTGTGCATTTTGCTGTCCATTTGTCCCAACTCTAGTACAGATGGACATTCTTTTTCCTGGCGTTCCAAATGTTCAACTCCCATGCCAAATCTTCTGTTATAGTAACTAAGAAATCCTCAATATTTGGAGTTTATACATTTACTTTAGTTTGTCTTATGAAAAAACTAAATTAGCAATGGTTCCCATAAAATTACAGATTCCACAGCAATTCATTCATACCAGGAGTTTATCTAGATACGTGGAATAGTCTTCCGTGTGTGCCTGTTTGGAGTGTGACTGACTCCCTGGTAAGGCAATGACCACATAGAGAAAGTTGGGGTTAGACCTGGCATTTTGAGGAGGGGAAGAAATGAGGTTTACTTGGAGAAGGAAGGGATGGTGGGTGTTTCAAGAAATTGCAAGCAAATGATAGGACATGGGATGTTCTACCTAGAACATCAAGTAATTGAGGTCATTGAAGTTAGATGTGGGCAAATTGACAGCAGCTAAAGCTGGAGTCATAATAGAGGCCAGGGAGAGAGACTGTTTACTGGCAGCTTGAAAACTGAGGGTGGCCACAGGACTACAGCAGCAATTGCCTTGAGCTATCCTCTTCCAGGGGCGGGGGGGGGGGGGCTCACTCTGGTAGAAACAGAGATCGGGCTGAGGCTAACTCAGGCTGAGGCTGGGATGCTCCTAGGGTAAAGTGTTCGTGGACCATAGCAACATGGTTGCAGCGGAAATGAAAGCACCACTAAGTGCCTCTCACTAGGCTGTGTGAAGCTTAGAAAGATGGGAGGTGGGACCACCCCTTAAAGTGACATAGCATGACCTTAAGTGTCTTTTGGCCACTTGAACTTCTTCTGTTGAGAATTCTCTGTTCAGCTCAGTGCCCCATTTTATAATTGGGTTGATTAGCCTTTTACGGTCTAGTTTCTTGAGTTCTTTATATATTTTGGAGATCAGACCTTTGTCAGTTGTGGGGTTGGTGAAGATCTTCTCCCAGTAAGTGGGTTGCCTTTTTGTCTTAGTGACAGATCAGGGAACCCTGATTGCTCTTTGGGCTGAGGAGGGAGGGGGACTTGATCGGGGGAGGGGGAGGGAAATGGGAGGCGGTGGCGGGGAGGAGGCAGAAATATTTAATAAATCAATAAATTAAAAAAAATAAAGTGACATGGCACAGAGTCATTTACCCAAAATGCCAATTCTGGTCTTCAAGGTTATTGAAGGAAGACTAATATTTTTTGTTATAATAAATCAAAAACATCTGTGTTTTTTCAAAAAATACAGTTACTTTGTATATTTTACCTACCTTATCAGCATTTTCAGTGAATATTATTTTTGAGAGATCTTGGTACTCAGGAAAGAAATAACATACTCTTCAGTTTACAAACAACCTAAATGAGGCGCTCAGCATGAGCTGTCTCTTCGGTTTCTCGTCGTGTACCAAGCTTCCCTGGGGCTGTTAATGAACAATGTGTGTAATTCTGTCCTGGCAAGTGTGGTTCTTCAACATATTTTTTTAACTTTTATAATCATCTGAAAGATGTAAACTTGATGCCTGCTTTGCCTAGAAATTCAAATGTGCTTTTAGGCATTTGACAGTCATTGCCATGACTTGAAGTGCTCATGTCTCACAAGACAGGTTTCTTAAAACACATAATTTCTCTTAATTTTTTTTCTAAGTAGCAGAATGTTATAAATACATGGGTTTTCTTTGCGTTGATGCTGAGTTTGTGGTAAGGTATTACAAATAGATGCATATTTTATTGCAGAATTTTCCAAATACAAGCTCTGTATTTTAGGTAGTTAAGAACCCATTCTAGCATAATTTCAATGGGGAGGGGCTATCATCAAATTTTGAGTCTAAGCACCACATATGTTTAGTGAAGAAATTAAGATGTAAAGAACCAGAATATTTTCTTATATTAAGAAGAAATTGTCTAATGATTTAAGTGAGAGTTTAACAGAAACACAGATCACAATATAGAGGTGATCCATGCCAACTGTGTATGCTGATGGTCTGGTCCCTCATCACATGTGCACAGGCACATTAGTGTGGCCATTGGCATCCACTGATGGACAGTGTGCTGCATCCCACATGTTAAAGATAGCAAATGCTTCTTGGTTGTCTTTCTTTTTTATTTATTTATTTAAGATTTCTGTCTCTTCCCCGCGACCGCCTCCCACTTCCCTCCCCCTCCCCTAATCAAGTCCCCCTCTCTTGTCAGCCCAAAGAGCAATCAGGATTCCCTGCCCTGTGGGAAGTCCAAGGACCACCCACCTCCATCCAGGCTTCAGTCAGTTTTAGACATATGTTAAAACTGAAGCATAGATGGACATAATCTCTCTGTGTTGTTTTCTAAGCATAAAGGTCAGCATCCAACTCAATCAGATGTCTAATTCCTTGGAACTGGAGTTATAGACGGTTGTGAGCTGCCATGTGGGGTACTGGGAATCAAACTCACTTCCTCAGCGAGAGCATCCAGTGATGCTGTCTCTGCAGCCCCTTCTTTGTCTTTTTGTCTTTCCCCAGAAAACTTATCTTTACAGATAGTGAATTTGTGTGTGTTGTGTGTGTATAAATATGTGTATTGTGTGTGTGTGTGTATGTGTGTGTGTGTATCTTCCTAGCAGTTAGCCTCTGAAGAGCAGGGGAGACCACACCACTTAAAAATATTCCACAGCATATAACAGATATTTCATAAATGATTGAGTGGGAGACACTAAACTTAAAAATGGGATAGCTCCTGCCTTTCATGAGCTCATAATCTAGTAAGGAAGAGGCGTGTCAAATGCAGTATTTATGACAGTGTAATCACACTGTGTTCATAATGGACAGTGTTCACCATGGAGGCAGTACATTTTATTAAGACAGTGATCTGTCTTCCTGTTTAAGACCCAGAATTTCTGAGGCAAGTCCTAAGGGTTCTGACCAATGAGCCTATGGAATCATGAATGGGATTGGTGAATTACTGACTATATTTAAACATAATTAGTGTAATTGTGACTTTCCATATATTCTCTCCACCTCAAAGTATGTATGCATTGGATCCAGATGAGAACACTGGGGAGAGAAACAGTCAGAGAATTATTCTTGATAGAAGTATCTTAATGCTGTGAAGATTTTTTGAGAAGATGCTTGACAGTACGTATGGCCCTAGCTTCAAATGAATAATATGTATCGAAAAATAGTGAGAGCAAGAGAGAAGACGAAGGACAAGTATTCAATATAATACTAATCCCAGGACAACGTGTAGAGTCTGACTTGTGAAATGAAGGAAGAGAATGCAAAGAAACCTCATGCTAAAAAATGAGGAAATATTACAGGAAGTGAGGACTTGGCTTAGCTAGAATTAAATTCCATCCAATCATTTAAAAACTTTAATAAACAGAAGCATAGAACCATTTCCGGTCACCTATCAGTCCAGTCCTAATTTGATTTCTCTGCCCTTTGATTAATTTGAATTGACTACTTGTCAAATGAGAAAGAACAGCAATAGATTTTTTTTTTTTTGAAGTGGGATATGTGTCTGAGGTGCATCTTCTCAGACTGGCCAGTGAAGGAATTTCTGCTCTTTCTCAGCAGCTGTTTGGAGTTCTATCTGAACCTCTAGGGTAGTTCTCACTGTAGCGATATATGGTTGTTTCCACGCACATTTTGCTGCAGGCGAACACTTTTTATGAATTCACTGCAGTTAGTCAGTTCAGCACAGATAATGTACAGATCTTCTCCCTGTACCCAGAGAAAGGGAGAGAAAGATGCACAAGGGTTTAGCCTCTGAGTGGGGGTGGGGACTGATTGAAGGCTGTGCTCCATTAAAGACATTAAAGTACCCCGAAAGACTTTGACCAGTGTCATTTCCTGGAAAGACACCTGAGTTTTCTAATGTGATGGCAGAAGAAATAGAAACAAAAATACAGCAGTCATGAACCAAGATTTTTTTTACCAGAAAGGTATTTCCAGTGATGTCATAGAATATAAAAAAGGAAATCACCTTGAACTTGGTTTAAATGTTAGAAAGAAAAAGAAGTGTGGAACTGAGTTAAGGTGATGAGAGATGTACTTGTGAGTTGCTTTCTTGTAGACATCAACCAAGGAAAGTCACAGTTTGTAAGTGGAGAGGTTTTAAAGATGATAGTGTTGTGTGTGTGTGTGTGTGTGTGTGTGTATGTGTGTGTATCATACTTCTGAGTGCTACAAAGCATTTAAATAACAGAAAGAATTTTGGTAATGTCAACAACAGAAAAGCAAAAAGAAAGTTGATAATGAGGAGTAATTTTTCACCTCAGTATCAGTGCCCAATGCTTCGTTGTTGAATAAAAGTCAGTGAAAGAATGAACAAGTTCAAATTCCTAGGAAGAAAGCTAACTAAGGATATCTTCGTTATCCAAATAGTGTTGAGAAGTTCTGAAGCAGAAGAGGTCATTGTTGTATGAGAGAAAAAGAATGCTTCGGATAGATTCTAAGTAGACATCACCAGAAAAATCAAAAGTGACTTGTTCATACTACCATGCCTAGTTAGATGCCCATGATTCCATTTGAATATATTCCATTTCAATATAAAATTAAGTGGCTCCTGTATTGACCCATGGAATAATCACTGCTGAGTTTGAACACTACTCAGCCATCGAGCCGAGTCCAAGGAAGTGTAGATGCTGCATTTGGCAGGGTAGAGAGCAGAGTGAAAGGGGGTGGAGTAAGTTCCCGTTGTCTCCCCTAACTTCTCACCTTATTCCGGTCATTGAACAAATAGGAACCTAGGCAATATTCCTGGAGGCAAGCTTTCTAAAGAAAAAAAAAATATTTATATAATCAGGCTTATGCTGTCATGACAAATTCTTGGTGGCTCAATGAACATTCATGTATTCTTCATAGCTCACTGAGAAGTCCAAGATGGCAAAATCAATACTTGCTGAGACCATCTAAGCCATGTTGTTTTTTATAGATGCCCATCTCCAAATACCACAGCACATGTGAATTGTGGAGAGGGGTCCCAGACATCTGCTTCATAATGTAAGAAGGAAGAAAGTCAGACACACACAGAATCCACTAGGAACTAAGATCTCTTTCCCCAGGTCTCTCAGTAGTAGTTACAAAGATGTGCTTCATTTCTTAGATAAAATTTACTAGTTAGTAAAAGATATACTAAAGATTAAAGTCGATGTTAATAAAACATACCTATGCATAAGTGGGAAATTTTCTGGTTTTCTATATCTTATAGAATCACTCCTATTCTAAACTTTCTCTTTATGCCAGATCTTAAAGCTTGTTCCAAGCTGTTGATTTTAATCTTAGATGGACGCACACTCAAGGTTTCTAAAGTGCAGTCTGTACCTTTTTGTCTTTCCTTCTCTTCCCCCTGTAACAGTTTGCTTTGCTCCAAATAAATCTGGAGAGCTACAGGCTGCCTTGCATATTTCCTATATTTAATTGAAATGGGAAAACATGAAAATGAAATGTTAAATATGTCAACTTAATGGAATGGGTTGAGATTTGATATATACTAGATTTTTTTTTAGGTGTATGGGATAGTTAAGAATTTTGTTTTCGCCGGGTGGTGGTGGCACACGCCTTTAATCCCAGCACTTGTGAGGCAGAGGCAGGCGGATCTCTGTGAGTTCGAGACCAGCCTGGTCTACAAGAGCTAGTTCCAGGACAGGCTCCAAAACCACAGAGAAACCCTGTCTCGAAAAACCAAAAAAAAAAAAAAAGAATTTTGTTTTCAAAGGTTAGTTTAGGCTATTAACCAAAATAGTTAGATAACTGTCATTGTTGTTCATTAGGGTAAGAGCATAAGGTTAGATTTGTCTGGAGAGTATGATACATCTATTATTGTGTGTGTGTGTGTGTGTGTGTGGATTTATACATAGTATAGAAGCATTTAACATAAATATGAATAATAAACTCAAAATAAGGACTAGGTCCACCTAGCAAGCATATATCAACTTTGCTCTATTTTTCTTTGTGTCTGTGGGGCTTTGCTTGCTATTTCCTAAATTTAAAATTGACAAATGTCATTCCCTAGATGAGACAGTGAGCAGGCTTCCTGTCACTAGCATTCCTTCAAGCTTGGTGACCCAACTTAGCAAAGTGTAGAGGGTAGTGCAGTGTCTACAATGAGAAACCACAGCATCTTCTGCCTTGGTTACTTTGTCAAATCTCAGTTTCTGCCGTTAATATGATCTTTCTCTCCTCTCAAAAGAGAAAGAAATAAATAATAACAACCTTTTTAAAAAAAAATTTAGCAATATTTTGATTAAAAAACCAGCAGGGGAGGACTTCAATATTTAGGAGGAAAATAAAACTGTAGTTTTAACTTAAATGTAATCCTTTGGGGTCTTTTGCTTCTAAGTATAGCAGCTTATATTTAAATTGGAATTTTGCTCTAGATCTGAATTTTTTTCATTTTCTTAGAAGCAAACTTTGTTTTTCTCTCTTAGTCTCTCTGGGAGACTCTTAACAAACAGTCTTCTTCCCTACTGCAGAACTGTTGGCTGTCTTCCCCCTCTGGGAGACCCAGATGGAGCACACTTACCTAAGGGTCTCAAGATTTTGCATGGAGCCCCCCACACAGCTTATTCCTGCTGAATTTAAACAAACCACCACAATTCATTTTCCTTCAGTTTTCAGAAATTCTAAACTATATTAATATTCTGCCACTAAAAGTACATGTAACATATTAATAATAATGGCAAGTTTCATAGATAGTCTTAACCTAATTTTTTTTCCATGAGACATTTTCCACTAAGGAAGGATGCTATTGACATATGAGTTTGAGAACTTGACAGTGCAGAGTTATTAGTGATCCAGAGATCGTTATTTTAAGTTTGCAGGGTCTTCTTTCTTTTATTACCCCTCTAAAATAACAGCGGTTGGAGGAAAGTTCTAAGGTGTTTAAAGAAAAGGGTTTGTGGTTCAGATTGGAGTTTTAATAGGCCACATGCCATCTGTCTCTCCAATTTGTAACATTTCATTATTAACAAGCCCAGAAGAAGGAGGCAGTCTATTTCTGTTGTGGGGACAGATTTCTGTCCATCTGTGCCCGCCTTGTCGCATGTCACTTGTACTTTGGATCTGCATAGCTGTGAGGCAGTAGAGATGGAGGCCAGGTCAGGAGGTGGAGAAGCCTGTCAGTGCTTTGAGTCCCCAAGCCTGTGACAACTGCCTCCAACAGCTTCCAGTGCCTCCCTGAGGCCATCATTCTGGTGGGCCTTGGAGCTGGGCCTTCCCTGATGTAATCTCGCAGGAAAATGTTAACTTTTCCACTGAAAAATAGGACACGACTATGGTTAACGCCAGGGTCCTCATTAGCAGGCCTTAGTTTTCAGTCCCTGCAAATGTGAACCGCTTTATGGTGATTACGACTTTATTGTAAGCTCAGCGTTGGGGGCAGCAGAGCCCATGAGAAGCTGTTTTATGGCAAATGGGATGCATGCCGGTTACATATACATGGAGACACAGCGTACCCACGCTGAACCCCTTGTTCCTATCCCCAAATCTCAATGTCTTGACGGTTTTCTAATTGCAAGCATTTCTTTCCTTTCCCCAAAGTGCTTACCAAATTGTCGTGGAGCAGCTGCATCCGCATCGGACCAAGCGAGAAGCCGGGGTCATGGAGTGCTACCAGGTACCCGTCACGTACCAGAACGCCCTGAGTGGGGGTGCACCCTATTACTTTGCTGCAGAACTCCCCCCTGGGAATCTTCCTGAGCCTGCCCCTTTCACCGTGGGTGACAACCGGACCTATAAAGGCTTTTGGAACCCTCCGCTGGCTCCTCGCAAAGGATACAACATCTACTTCCAAGCCATGAGCAGTGTGGAGAAGGTGAGATGCCGTTGAGATTTGATTTCCCCTCGATCATTCGTAAAGCAATGGCTATATTTTATAAATACTCGGTAGCGTTTGCTAAGGAAAATTGAAAAGAGGGGAGAGAGAGAGAGAGAGAGAGAGAGAGAGAGAGAGAGAGAGAGAGAGAGAGAGAGAGAGAGAGAGATTAGATAGGGGGAAAAAAATCGGTGTATAGTGTCTCTCCTGTTGCCAGCCACGTGCAAGTTGACTGAAGGCCCCAGGCTGTAAGCCAGCAGCATTTCACAGGATCTCCGTTTCCTAGTAACTACTGCAACTTGCTCCGTCTTCAGGAATGCCCACAGTGCAACTGTGAGGGAAGTGATTTGAAAAGGTGGGTGTGCTGCCACCGGGACTCCACCCCCAGTAAATTCCCGCCATTGTTCTGCCTCACTTGCTCAGTAGTGGCCGCTTCAAAAGATTAAATTTACTTTCAGGATAAACAGAATACGCGTTCCGCAGCGGGCTAATAAACCTTTATAAGCTTTTCAGGGGGTACAAGCCAAATAGTAAATAACAAGTAACAATCTTCTGATTACAAAGTAATGGGACGCCCGTGGTCCAGCTGAGAGACCCTAAACAGAAGACTGCCTGCCGAAGGCTGGGTGCTGAGCCATTACAGAAGTTGGCTGGCCCTGGCCCCAACTGCCCCTCCTTTTCCTATTTTGGACACAGTTGTTGTGGAGCACTGCTGCTGATCCCAAATGAATATTGAAGCGGAAATCACAGCAGGGCACGTGGAGAGAAACAACCTAGCCTTTTGCTCTCACGCTGGTTACTTTTGAAAGTCTTTTCTTCCCAGCGACTTAATGTTGTTTTTATTTTTTTATTTATTTATTTCTAGTTTGGACAAAGGCAGGCAGGATAGAAAAAGCATGTTGAGAAGAGAAACTTTTAACAATTTCCTATCCAGATGAACACTGGCATTTTGATGGACTTGTAGCTAGCTGTATGAGAAGTGGTTTGGTTTTGTATAATTGGTGGCATCTGGGAGCCGATATGAAGAATGTGATGAGCAGTTGTATGAGTCATATTAGCTGTTAGGAGAGTTTAATTGGGAGACAACCAATTTGTATTTCTACAGGGGCCATGACAATACGAATATCGATTTGACACGCAAGCTGTATTTTCCTGCCTACCAGTGTGGCCATGGTACAGTATAGGACAAAGAAAAATGCCAGAGACCCTTTAAACAGGTAGTCTCCATGCAGAGGCTATTCATAGTTGAAGATGTTTTACCCTGATCATTTTCCCCTATATAACTCGATTCTTTAGGGTCCACACCAAGTTGTATTAGTTGTTTTACTGGCTCTGGCAAAAATGCCTGGCAAGAAGCAATTGAAGAGATAAAGGGTTTATTTCAGTTCACAGTGAGGGTTAAGTCCATGGAGTGCAAGGCATGGTGGTAAGAGTAGGAAGCGACTGGTCACATGGGTTCTTATTCAGGGAGCAGGGAGCAAACTATCCTGATGTTCTTCCCAACCTCTCTCTCTAGTGTGAGACCCTCAGCCCATCAAATAATGCGATCTATATTTAGGGTAGGTCTTTCTACTTCAATTAATTTATAGATAATACCTCACAGACATGCCCAAAGGTTTGTTTCCATGGTGATAAATCCCATCAAAATGACATTCAAGTTTAAAGAACCCTCGGAACATACACAAACCACACACATTTTCAAAAGTACTTGTCTAATTAAGTTTTTCAAAACAGAGACATAAGAAAAGTTGATAACCCACCCCCAAACACAAATAGCACACAGGTAGGAGGCAGTTCCAGGTTGGGGTTTTCATCTTCAAAGAGGTGATAGCTTCCAAGTCAACTCCTGTTAATCCCTCTGTTGTGTGGCAGGAGTGCCTATGAATGTGTGTTGTAATAGGAGCGGCGGGGCTGCGACCCCAGCACCCCGGCCGCCTGGCTAGCTTATGCCTGAAATAACAACACACAAACTGTATTCTTTTAAACACTGCTTGGCCCATTTCTATCTAGCCTCTTCTAGGCTAATTCTCACATATTAATTTAGTCCATTTCTAATCATCTGTGTGGCACTGCTAGGTGCGCTTACCGGGAAGATTCTAGCCTATGTCCATCCTGGGTTGGAGCTTCATCGCATGTGCCTCAGAGAGCAGAGCTATTGCATCTCTGAGCTCTCTTCCTCGTCCTCCCAGCATTCTGTTCTGTTTACTCCACCCACCTATGTTCTAACCAATAAAATGGTCCAAGCCAGTTTCTTTATTAGCCAATGACCTTCCTCCATCAAATGTGTGTACTTACAGGGGATATTCTCTGACATTCTTTAACTACACTACTATTTGATCAAATTTAACAGTGGTTTTCAACCTGTGGGTCACGGTCCCTTTGGCAATCAAATGACCCTTTCACAGGAGTAACCTAAGACCATCAGAAACCACAGATATTTACATTATAACTCATAGCAGTAGCAAAATTACAGTTATGAAATTAGCAATGAAAACAATTTTATGGTTGGGGGTCACAACAACATAAGAAGCTGTATTAAAGGGTCGCAGCACTGGGAAGGCTGAGAGCTATGGAATGTGAGTACTGGCAATCATATCATTCACAAAGTGTTTTGACATTGATGAGCCTCGCACCAGCAGAGGCTGGTACGCCTGCAGAGACTCAACAATGACTGCTTTTAGGAGATCAACATCCCTTGGGGTCTACATTGGCTCATGAAAGTCTCCTGCAGCCAATTCTAAAGGTCGGCCATAGAGAAGAAACAGAAGAACACATTTCTTCTCCTAGTTCTATATTTTACAGACTTTTCAAAGTAAATGCTCGAGAAGGAATTATATAAATTTTGTTTATTATTCATCAAAATATAAAGCCATTGAAGATAGAGTTATAAATACCTCTTAAAGATAACCTCTCTTTCATAAAAACTCATGTTCCTAGTATGTGAACCCTGGCTAACACAACTAAACAAACAGAACAGAGAAAACAACATTAGGTAGATCCAGGATTGCACAAAAGCAATTTATTAGGATTCCAGGGACAACAGTCTGTCCACACCCTGAGGCAGAAGGAAGGGATAGGTGTGCTGAACCCTGTCCAACTATAATATACCCAGATCTCTTCCTAAACTATGTTGTCCAGTGTGACCTAAGCAACAGCTAGCCCAGGTGGCTGTGACCAGAGAAACCCACCATTATAATGCCTTTGTCCTGTAGGGTTTGGAACACATGGGAAAAATCATGGAGGAGAACTAAGTAACAAGACCTTGTCAGGGAGGAAAGAGGGGGTGGGGGAAAGGAAGAAAAGGAAGAAAGAAAGCTAAGGCAAGCAGAGAATGACCAAGACTGAAGTAGGTATCTGAGAAGGGAGCAGAGCCCAAGACAGCCTGGGGGCCTTGTGTCTCTTTGTACCCCACAGCACTAACCTTTCTTACTACTTTCTCTATCTACCTTGGTAATAAGAGGTAGGAAAAGAAATTTAGTTGCTGACAGCTAAATTTCCAGGAAAGAAAGAGCAGATAAATTACATCTAAACTGCTATGTGATGTCTTGATAATCTTTCTTAACAACTACCGTTTAGCTGTTTAGTCATGCCGAGATCCAAGGGAGAGTATATCATGTTCAGGTTTGTTCCAAGTCTGGAGCTGTCAGATGAAAATTAGATTTGTATACGTTTCTGATTTATATTAGCTTTGCAGATCCGTATCTCTTTCTGATAGCTCAAGAAGCAACAAAAATGCAAATAGCAGGCCATCCAGCTTGTCTTTGCCACACCAGTTTGCTTTATGACAAAGTGAAACAGATACAGACATCTCTAGCAATTACTAGAAACCTCCTTCAAATTTTTAAAATACTGCCTAAGCCTATATATTGAGAAAGAAATTCCCTGGTTATTATAGTTCTTTAGTCATAATCTTATTGTTAACCCTTGGAGTGTCGTGATAAGAAGTATAATAATAATTTACAGATCAGAAAACATTGTCTATATATTGATCATTTTCTTTTGATTTCCCTCAACTAGGAAACTAAAACCCAGTGTGTACGAATTGCTACAAAAGGTAAGAGTTTGCTTTTTTATTTTGTTTTTGTTTTTAGCTCCATTCTCTACCCCTTTCCAAAATGAAAGAGTTTTGCTCCCGGCTTCAGGCGAATAAAGGGTGATGGTTCTTTTACAAGGTATTTGTACTGGGACCCAGTTGCACCCCCAAGTTCTCTGAACTCTTGGATGTCTTTAAGACAAATGGGAGCCCTTCATCCCATCACTAGTGCTGAACTAAATGAACCTTGTTATGATGATTAAGATGTGCTTAGAAACCTTAGAGCAGCTTAGCCTTGGATTTAGAGTCTGAAAGGCCTTATGCCGCCCATCAGCCTATTTGGGAAAAATCAGCCCTAGCAGCTCAAAGTACAAGTCACTTTACTTGGAAACCTCCATCACTGTGTGATAGACAGATCAAACAGGTTCGGCTCTGATGAGTCTACACACTCAGGTGAGCGCTTCATTTGTATTTGGTTCTGATTTAAAAGGAACAAAGCTAGTTCAACACCGCAGGAGCACTGGAGGGGGAAAACAGCTCCAGGATTTCATCACTCCAAGGAAGACGTTTTAATTTTTCTCTTTGATTCAGCTAACATTGGGAAATTATTTCTGTGAAGGCTAGCAAGCAGAACACTGCCTGCTGACCTTGGCTGCCATGACTTAGCTGGTTTGATAAGAAGGAATGTATTGTCACCTTTGAATGAGTATTGGGAGCAGGCTTCTATACCTCTCTTTGTATTGTCCTTTCAAAACTGAATGGTCCAACAAGGGAGAGGCTACTGCTTTGTCTGTTCTAGCGGAGAAGGACTAGCTATCTGCAAGCCTTCCTGAGCCTCCACAGAGGATTGTTCCGCTGGGAGCTCTGTTGCCATAGTTAGTATTTGATGCACATTTGTGAGCGTAGCTGATTCACTGGGGGTAACAATGAATAGCCATATTCTGTTTATGTTGGCATCTCGCCTTTCATCTTTTTCTCCCTCTATCAATCTGCTCAATTAGCATTTGTTTTTCTCTTGATTTGTGCAAGCAATAAAGAGTTTCCCCTTGACTCATGGGACTAATAAAGAAACTTCACAGATGGGGTAAAAAACCTACTGATTTCCATTCATATACTAAGATTCCTCATGATAATAAAAAATAAGTAAACAATGCTAGTGGTAAAAAAAAGAAAAATATATGCAGAAGCATCTAGTGTGCTAGCGGGCTTTTTGTTTTTTGGGGTTTTTTGTTTGTTTGTTTTTGTTTTAAGAATTGGCTTGTAAATCAGGAGTTCAAGTTGAAACTCCTGGAAGTTAGCCGCAAAAGACATTTAGCAGACTGTTGTTACCTCTGCTTTTCTAGATTTAAAGCAGATGCTAAGAATGTAAAAGGTACCCATAGCAGGCTGTTAGAAAGGTTTTTTTTTGTTTTGTTTTGTTTTGTTTTTGTTTTTTGTTTGTTTGTTTGTCTTTCTGAGACAGGGTTTCTTAGTGTAACAGCCCTAACTATCCTGGAACTCACTCTGTAGACCAAGCTGGCCTTGAACTCACAGAGATCCCCCTGTCTCTGCCTCCTGAGTTCTGGGATTAAAGATTTGTGCCCCCACCACCCAGTTAGAAAGTTCTTTAGATAGGAAAACAATGAAAGGAAAAAAGAGCTGAAGCGATTGCAAGACAGGATTTCCTTCTCATTCACTGCTTTCGTGGATTGTTTTGGGGTCACTTTGTCCCCTTTGGATACCAATAAAAGCAGGATAGCAAATATTATCTGGTATTTCTGCTCCAGGGAGGGTTATAGATCGCGGAATTCGATCTTAGCATGTGACATTTGCTAGCCGCCCAGAGGGTGCTAAGAAGGCTTCCTTCCGTTTGTGGTCATTCCCGTGTTCTTGTGCATCCTGGGGCACTCAGGACGTCTGGTTGACAGAGTGGCTTACTAAGGATGAGAAGGACTTTGGTCTTAGTCTATCTGAGGTTAGATCTTGATCTTGTCTGATAGCCTCAAGGCAAATTACAAAAGCTCCTTTCGCCAAAGGAGCATAGCAAAGTGCTTTATCCCTTATTATTTTGAGGATTTGGAGGACATATAGACTACTTCTTCCTCATCTAGGATTTTTTTTCTTCCATGATTTAAGATATCTGTAGCAAACCATAGACAGAAAAATATTAAGTGAGAAATTCCAGAAATAAAAAATTCATAAATGTTAAATTTTGTATGCCACTGGCAGTAGCATAATGAAAGTTTCACTATCTTACTCTAGTTGTCCCAGGACCCGAGCGCCCCTTTGTCCACAGCATTTGTGGTGAATATACTACCCACCTGCCAAGTCACTCAGTAACCACCTGTTTCTGTATTGTTATGTGTGTGTTCAAGAAACCCTACTCTGATGAATTAGTGGCTTCAAAGTGCAAATGTGGTTGTTCTGTTCACTTCTTACAATTGGTCATCTCATATCGGTGTTATACTTTATCATAGGTTTGCACTTGTGGAAGAAGTAGTAGCTGCAGAATTTGATTTTATTTGTGGCTTTAGTCATTTACCAAGGTTTCTGGAACACAGCTACCACAGATAAAGGAGCTGTCATGCACACAACGTGTTTGAATGAGCCCTGGCATACTTTACATATTACACATGTTAGCCGCTGTCTTCTCGTGTCAATTATAAAGTGCAGTGTTATCCTCGCTAATGGACTTCCCTAGAGGCTCCCGAAAGAGCCTCTGTGTTTTCTGTTACCATTGTAAATCTCGAAAATTGCCGTGGCTAGTCCCTAAAATGAACATGTTTTACCTTGCCTTTGAACCACATAAATCATCATATGCAGTTATGAGGGGGAAAATAAACATAAATACTAAAGTAGACTTAAATTGCAGATAGAAATTTATTGGGAGTAAAATTAAGGGTTTTTTGTGATTTAATATTTCTAACAAGATCTAATCCATTTCTTGCTCTCAATTTTGACATTTTTCTATCTATGAAAAAGCACACTTTAGTAAAGTAACATTGCCTTATTGACTGAGTGCAGCTAAACTAACACCGTGGAAATATAGTTGCCATTTTGTCTAGAATCTTTCAGAATGGAAATAAAAATTTTCAGACACGGGATCTTGAAGACTTAATAACTCATCAAAATGATATAACCATGTGCTTGTGAAGGGATATAAAGAAGCCTACTAGTAAAAGACTAGCTAGTTAAGCAAGTGTACACTTTTGTAAAAGAGTAATTAAATTCTATGTTGAGATAGGTGGGCCTCACTGTTTAGTACATATTTGAGATGTGTGGGCTTTGCTGTTATATGTGTGTGTGCGCACGCGTGTGTGTTTGTATGTGTGTTACACACACACGCACACACATATATTATATATATACATATATATGTGTACATACATACATATATGGGCTCATGAGTAGTTCCTTGATTTTTTTTTAAGGTAACAAAGTAATGAGAACTATATGAACATGGGTAGAAGCAATGCTGAGTCCATAGGTGAATCTGTGGCAGGAGTGTGTGTGTGTGTGTGTGTGTGTGTGTGTGTGTGTGTGTGTGTGTAATCTTGCTAGCTTTCACAGAAGGCTGCCCCTGATGCTCAGGGAAGCAAAACCATGTCATTTATCAGATAGTGTCAACAGAGGACAGCCAGAAAGATTGGAATCTGTTGGATCCTGTGTGGCATCCCTATGGACACAGCCTGTGTTCTCCATTACTAAAACCTTACCTTCATCTTCATGTCCACAGCCTCAGCTAGGAGTACTGAGAAAGTGGGATCCAGCTTTCCTAATGTCCTTCATATATAAGTCAACTTTGCTAAAAAGAGCATGTTTCTCTAGAAGTCCGGATGTCTCTGCTGTAAGACATTCTACTTTCCAGGGACCTTTTATATTTATTTTTGTTAGACAATATGCATTCATACATATTTTTTAACTTAACTGTTTAGTCAAGTTTAATTCTGTGATTCAGTAGTCTCATATATCACTATATTCCAAGAACAAGTATAATATGAAAGTCTTATTATGTACAACAAATATTTGTTGAATTGGTAATTGAATTTAAATTTGAGGTGCATGTTTTTGTTTTAATATTTAATCAAAATGGCTGCAGCACTGCCTGCAATTCAGAAAAGTATCAGAGGACTTGTATGTGGTGAGTGGCGTGTGCAGGTGGGGCTGTTTTTTTTTGTTTCTTGCAATGTAAATTTATAGGTCACCTTGTATTTTACAAAAAAAAAAAAAAAAAATCCAAAGCTGAGATTCTGTGTGAGTCTGCAGTTACTTAGAAATAAAATTTGTAAACTGGTGTGTATTAAGTTTTTTTGACTGAGTGTTTTACTGGGATAAGTGACAATGTATGATTTCTTCATTCAAATGGCTATCTGTGTGCATAACTGGGAAACCTGTTTAGCTGAAACGCTTCAACTTGGTCACTGCGATTCTAATGACTGCAACTCTGCTGATCTCCAGTGTGAGGGTACTAGTCTAGTGTTCTAACAAGAATTAAATGATTTAATGTAGCCAAGCAGACACTCTAAAGGAAATCTCTTTCTACTTTGATTGTCTGTATGTAGCCATTATGATAAATGATTAAACAATTACATTAAACATCACACAATGAGCGCTACTTAGCAGCATAAGAATGTATCGTGTTTTACTGATGTGGACCTCTTGGACTTCAGTTGGACGTATTTAAATCGTAACTGCAACTGAACTTAAGAGCTCAAATATTAATTACAAAATTGAAGTGTAAAGTTAACAAGGGTTTTCGCTGAGTTTTCATATCTTTTTATTTAAACTATTCCTCAAGTTCTGTGTCAGTTCCCACAATAAGCACCACATCCCAGGAATATTCTTCATCTAATGTTTCCTTTTCCTTGAGTCTCATGAATATGAATGTACAGGGCTCCTTCATAAGTAGATTTACCCCCCATGCGCAATGTATTGCTCATGAAACATGAAAGACACTGAACTTCAGAGGGTCTTGTTCACACTCTCCCGGCTCTCTACCAGCTTTAATATTGAGAGAACACTGTTTGTATGTGCAGCCTTCATTTCTTCAGCAGCACTAATGGAATCCATACGTCTATCCCTGCAGTCTACTTCCTGATCAGACATAGGTAGACGCTGAGTGGCTTCCAGACTAGAGTGCCTGTTAGTCAACATTTAGTTCTAGCTGCATATTCTTGCCCTGACCGCTTAGAAATAACTCCAGCATTTTCACTCTTTGGAGTTCACTTGTTTCACGGGATGACCTTGACCTGTCACCAGCACTTCCTTAAAAGAGATCATTCACATTCAAGGTAAAGTCTGGAGACAGAGGACGGCACCATGGCTCAGGCCTGCCCAGCCATCGCTGAAAGCTATGGACAGACACACACTTAGATACTCTGCTGCCGTTTGTTTTTCGCCTAAATTGCTGGGGTTTGGATAGGAGAAAGGCGCTTCAGAGAGGTTCATTCTTATGCCATAAACGTATTTAAACACTAATTAAATGTCAGAATAGGCAAGGACTAGCAGCTTAGACTAGTTGATTGGAAACTTTTCCAAATTGACCTCAAATAATTAGAGGCCATTTTAAAATTGCAGATTGGTGGATTATGGTTTTTAATAATGGATGCAATCAACTTCCTCACTTTAGATAACTTGCTTGAACTTGATTCAAATTGTTGATAACCTCTTTTAGAATGTTGAATTAGCATGTAATGTGCATACTGTCAGCATCTTAACATAAATGGAAGGACACTGTTATTATTCTGTTTGAAGCTATGGGTTTCCATAACTGCAAATTTAGGGATATAATTCTCTAGGACGTAGTTGATATTTTGACTTGCTTTCAATAAAACTCCTCTTTTAGTATTAAAAATTCAACCTGAATCATAATAACACAGTAAAGAATTTGTGAGAAACTAGAAAGACAGTAATTCAGAGAGAACTGATAATCCAATTCAGAAAAAGAAGCAATAAGTTTGGATAATACAGAAGCTGTGTGGTGGTAGCAGCACACACTGTTAATCCCAGCACTGGGGAGGGAGAAGCAGGCAGAGCTCTGAGTTAGAGGCCACCCTGGTCTTTAAAGGAAGTTCCAGGATAACCACAGCTACACAGAGAACCCTGTCTTGAATTAAAAAAAGAGTTTGTATTATACAGAACTAATATTTTAAAATATTCAGTAGCTTAGGTTGGTATGGTGGTATGTAGCTCTAATCTCAACACTTGGCAAGCACAGGCAGGAAAATCACCATAACTTCAAGGCCAACTTGGCCTGTTTGGTTTGTATCAGGCAGTCATGGGCTACTTAGTGAGATTCTCTCAACAAAAATAAATTAAAAATTAACAGCATCAAGAAGAACAACAATTTATGAATATATAATATATCTAATAAAAACAAAGGATAGATTTTTGATAGATTTTAGATAGATATATAGATAGAGATAATACATCTGCCCTGAAAATTGTAGAGAAAAACCAATTTTTTTGACATTTTATTTTTAAAATAACTACATCATTTTCCCCTTTCTCTTTCGTTACTCTGGCTCCTTCCATTCACGTCTCAAATTCATGTCCTGTTTTTTGTTGTTAATTATTGTTACACACACACACGCACAGATACATACAGAAGCACACATATTCCTTCTGGCTTCTTAGAGCACTGAACACATGTTTTGAATGGACATACATGCAGATAAAGCATCCACACCCATAAAAATAAATGCATTTCTAGAAATGAAAAAGAAAATACTCTGGACCAGAGCCTGGCTATCTTTTGTCTTTGGAGTAGATTAGGAGGAAGAGGAAGTGAGGTAAGACTCCTCAGACAGACTCTACAGCTCTGCTTTCTAGAGCAGAGACGCCAGGCTCTCCCAGGCAACTCCCACCCAGGATGGACTTAGGCTAGAATCTTCCCGGTAAGCGCACTCCCGCCGCTGCTCCGATTTTAACACTGGTCCTCATGCTCTTCCCATGTGTCTCTTTGTGTGCATTGTCTGTGCTCCTGTTTTCAAAAATTAATCTGATTGGTGGTTTTGTTTTCCATTAATTCAGAGAAAAAAAGCCCCCCAAAAAATTGCACTTAATTTTAGAGTTTAGACTATTCTCTGGGGAAAATGATAGTATCTCTAGTGACATCAAGTCAGGAACACGTAATTTTAATAAAGTTCTGAGCATGGTCATGGTTAACATGAACAACCTGTTGGGCGCCAGTGTTTTCATTCATTCTACCAAAGTTCATAGCTTTGTAAGCTTTTTAAATTTAAAATGGAGAGAAATATTCTTAAAAGTTAATAGCAAATAGATTTTAAAGCCCATTTGCAAATGTAAAATACAATTTGTTCCTGAAAAACTAGAGTAGAAACACGCACTATTTCCACAATGGATTCAAAGGCTAAGTAGTCTCAGAATTTATTATTAAGAAAATCCCACCACCGTGACCTATCTGGATGGTGTGTATGGTTTACATGGGTGGAAGGTGACACTCTAATTATATTGAAATCTACACATGATTTGTAATATAAATCTGCCCATCTTTTTAAAATATATGAGTGACTGAATGGAGTAAGTTATTCCATTTTACTGTCTATCTTACAAATATTTCTGGTGCTCATTAGGATTATTCTTTTCACTGCTCTGAAGATGCATCAGGTATATTTCAGCTAGACTTTTTAGTTAGTGACTATGAAAAACAATGTCAAGTGTTCACTTTTCTCTAAGTATATAAGAGATAGGGAAAAATTAGAAACAGAAATTCTACTTTTTTTAGGAGTTAGTCCAACCTAAACTTTCTGGCTTAAAAAATTAAAAATTAATGTTTTAATGTAATTCCTTCAATTAAAAAGAATTAAAAAACAAAATGGAAAAAATGTATTGCTCGAACATTTTCTTTTTTAAATTGGGCATAATTTTTCAAATTTTATTTTATTTAAAATAGCTTTTTTTTCCTCACATAATATATACTCCTTTTGGGGCTGGAGAGATGGCTCAGCGGTTAAGAGCATTGTCTGCTCTTCCAAAGGTCCTGAGTTCAATTCCCAGCAACCACATGGTGGCTCACAACCATCTGTAATGAGGTCT
>NW_026067910.1:15262970-15370635 GCF_014885135.2 Alexandromys fortis | reverse complement strand
CTATTTTATATATTATAAATATTTAACATATATATATATATATTCCTTTCAATTTCCCTCCCTCTACTCCTCCCAATTCCTCCCTACTTCCCCTCCTGTCCAGATCCACCCCTTTTTGTCTCTCACTAGAAAACAAACAGACTTCTAAGGAATAATAATAAATAAAATTCAATGGATAAAACAAAAACTTACACATAAGAATAGGCCAAAACAAACAATCAGAAGGTAAAGAGCCCAAGAAATGGCATAAGAAATATATATAGATGGATACCCAGTCTTTGGTACACACAGGGATCCCATAAAACACTAAACTGGAAACTGTAATTTATACACAAAGGACATGTAGGGTAAAGAGAGAGAATATGTATCTATATAGTTGTAAAATAAAAATAAAAATAAGATAGAATAAAAAACCAATTTATATTAACTGGAGACAGCTTCTGGGTTAGGAACGGTGCGTGTGCCCACTCCCTTAGCTCTAGGACCCCATCTGGTGCAGTCTCATTGATCCTGTTGATTTAGAGGGCCTTGTTTTGTTTTCTTTTTGTCCTCCATTTCATTGGCTCTTGAACACTTCCTGCCTCTTCTGCTGTTGGGTTCCTTGACCCCTAAGCAGAAGGGTGTTGAGGGCTGTGTTGCAAGGTCTCTCATTCTCTGTGTAATGTCTGATTGGGTTGCCATATTTGCTCTCATCTGCTGCAGAAGGAAGCTTCTCTGATGACATTTCTTTTTAATTATGATGTTTTTGAATCATGAGGAGAACAGGTTATGAATTTTCCACCCTAGAATTTTGTCATCATGGGAAATGATGGGAAAACAGGCCACAAGAGACGACTTTGAGACACTAAGCAATCTCATTTGTAACATCAAAAGACATGAGAAAAATTAAAGTCTAGAAATAAATATGCTAAAAATACTCAGGTTATGTAAATACGTGCAGTGTTATATATGTGTTCTTCTAATGTGTTGTATAAATATGTGCAGCATTGTATACATATCCTCCTAATATGTTGTGTGTGTACACTATTATATATGTGTCCTCCTAACTTGTTGGGTAAAGATGTACAGTGTCGCTTGCGTATCCTCCAAACATGTTGTGTATGTACACTGTTATCTATGTATCCTGCTAGCATGTTGGGTAAATATGTGCAGTGTTGTGTGCATATCCTCCTAGCATGTTGTGTAAATATGTGCATTGTTATATGCATATCCTCCTAGCATGTTGTGTAAATATGTCCAGGGTTGTATAGATATCCACCTAACATATTAAAGACTTGAAAAGGAGGAATTCTTTCTTAGGGAAAATGTCAAGAAAGTGATGAGTTCTGATTGCCAGCTTTATAGGTCAGCTGAATGTTTAGTCACTTAACTGTCAGAAGATCCAACATCAACATTGTAGCTAACAAGTCCCTTGAGGAATTCTCCCAACAAGTTCATTCGTTTATTCAACGAAACCATAAAACATGAACAGATGAGTCACATACCATTTAGATATCAGAATCATTCTAAGCCACAGAATTGGCATGGGTTCCTTAAAAGAGCTCTTATTTTGGTGGGGAGACTGTATGAGTTATATTTCTGCTGCTGGAATAAAATACCATAGCTCAGTCCACTTAAGGATGAGGGTTTGTGGGTTTTGGTTTTTGTTTTGTCGTCTACATGCAGGGTGTCCGTAATGGGACACGAGGCATGGAAGCAAGGTGCTCAGAGATCACATCTCAACAGAAGAAGCAGCGAGGATGTGGGGCAAGGCCAAAAACCCTTAGTACCCCCCCGCCCCGCAGTGACTACTTCCTCCAGCAAGGCTCCACATCTTAAAGGTCTATAACTGCCCTAAATAATTCAACAATTATTCAGACACATGAGCCTGTAGAGGATAGTTCTCATTCAAATCACAACAGACAGACAGCGTATACCTACAAGTGAAATAATCAAACTCATTTTAAATTCATTACACATTCAATGAAGAAAACACAATTGTCCAATGTGATTTCGAGTGACTTCTTTAAGTGAAGCTAATTCTTATAGGATTTCAAATAAATGCTCTCAAGTGATATTTGATCTAAGACTTAAATGAGAAAAGTATAGAGAGCCTGTTGTATAAATTGCCTGAAAAGCTTACCAAAGAGAAGGGACAGCAAACAAGGGCCTAGGACCAAATGATTATCCAGGGAACAATGGAGCTTCTGGTGGCTTGTAAGCCATGCTGAGTGTGTGTGCTGATCTAGATGTAAAGGAAAACCACTGAAGAATTTAAGTGGGGAACTAGGATTTTCTTCCTGCTTTTAAGGATTACTTTGGATGATCCAGAAAATGGATGACAATGTCAGCTTCTGTTAAGAGGGTACATGTTAGGAATGATATTGCCATCTTTAAATGCTAGGCATGTTGGTAGCAGGACTAATCAATGGCAGTGGAAACAAGAAATAAAGCTAATAGGAGTTTTTGATTAGATTAAATTTGGTATATGAAAATAGAAAAATTAAGGGAGGCAGAATTTCGACTGGTGCAATTAAGTGAATGAATTTCCTATTTAATTTGGTCATATTATATTGTAGAGAGATTGTCTTTGATATTCATGAGGTATTTTCCTACTGTTTGGAAAAGATGGAAATTGAAAATGTAGGACTTGAAGACTTAAATATAGCTTGGTGGTTGAGTGTTTACTCAACATGCACAAGGGACTGGGGTAGGAAGGACATAAAGAAGGAAAGATGGAAGTAATGAAAGAAGGATGGATCTTAGTTTCTTGTTCCTGATGCTGTGATAGCAACACCTTGACAAAAACAGCGCCTGGGAGAAAGGGCTTCTTTCAGCTCATGGTTCAAGGGTACATTGGTCATCATAGTGGAGAAGTCAACTAGCAAATGCTTGAGGCAGCTTCCACATATTGCTTCCATAGTCCAGAAGTAGAGCACAGTGAATTCCTGGGCTCAGCTCATATTCTGCATCTTATAGAAGGCAGGATCCCATGAGTGGCCTTGCCCACAGTTAAAATCGAGTTTCCCACATTAATTAACCCAAAACAACACCTCACAGATATTGTCAGAAGCTAACTTTAATTCCAATCCCACACAGGTGTGTACCCAGAGGTTTATCTTCTGGGTAAATCTAGATCCCACCAAAATGACAGTTAATCCTAGGCATCACAGAAAGAATGAGTACCAGGAGGTGGGGTGTTTCGTGGAGAAAAAGAATCGTTTTCTTTGAGAAAATACAATTGTGGAATTTGTAAGTTCAGAGGCTATTTATGAAGTATACATAACCCAAAAATATACCTAGATTATTTTGCAGAAAATTTAGGGATTTCTAGTTTGTGTCGTGTGTGTGTGTGTGTGTATGTGTGTGTGCGCGTGCGTGCGTACAGGCTCACTTGCACCACAGTACATGTGTGGAGATCAGAGGACAACTCTGCTACCTTTTTTTGAGGCAAGGTCTCTCTTGTTTATGATACTATAAGCATACAGAAGCTTTGGGCCAATCCTTCTGTCTCTGCTTCCTGCTTTGCCATAGCAAGGCTGCCATTTGCTGTTGTGAGCCATTGTATCTGGCTTTCTTGGAACTGAAATCAGGTTGCGAGTTTGCACAACAAATGCTTTTTACCTGATGAGCCATGTCCTACTGTCCCTGATATATTGTTATAATGAACTATTTCTAAAATTAAAAATAATGATTTTATTTACAAATGTGTTGTATTCAAAACACTAATGAATATCTTCACTTAAGTTTTACAATAAAATGTACTAAATGCACCTTAAAATTGTGAAGGGAGCTACTACAGTGACAGCATTAGCTGAGACTCAATATGTTGTTAATGAGCAAAAAGAAATAATATTTGAGCATAGAGTGATCATAAATTGCTTCTGGCTCACTTGCCCTCTGAATTCAAGTTGGCCACCAGAAATCTGTTTTTGCTGATGGGATTTGCACAAAAAAATAAAAATAATATTTGTAAGAAATAAGCTTTAATGTAGAAACAATAAAATAGGTATAGTCCACTATTTCATCTCTTTTACAAAATGTTTTTATGCTAACTTTTCAGAACTTCTGACCTAAGTCAATGCCTTCTTACTCTTGTGATACCGATGTTCACTGATTATTTGGTTTCCGTTGGTAACTCAGGTTATTGGTCTTATGGGATCCAATATCAATTACCTGTACCTTTTCCACAAAAACACATTTATTATGCAGGACATGCCACAATTATTAGTTCAACTGCTATATATCTTCAGTGTCCACCTTCACATCAACCAGGCCAATACAATCACAGTGGCCCATGCTAACATTCGCTTCTCTCTAGTAATTAAAAAGCAATCTGGAGACTAGTATCGCCATGAAACTAAGGGTGCCATTTGTTCATTGGAGAGAACTTTAACATGGAGCACTTCATTCAAATAATACCAGCAGCAGGAGTCTAAATTCAATTCTAGGAAAGTTGCTTTAAGTGACTAATAAGACAGAAATAACTTTACAACTGGCATAGGCACTTCTGACAGAGCAAAGATGACAAAAATTTCCCCTCCCTTGATCCTTTTTGAAGGTGTCAATCAAAACTGTAACATTTAACATTAACTCATATTGGTTAATGTAGATTAAGTTTCTCATGGTTGATATTCTAATTCCATATGTGTGTGATCTTCTGTAGCAAAGTGGGCATTGACCATTGTGGATGTTACGATAGAAAAAATATGTTTGGGTTCTTCAGGTATGCTCAGTGTTATTGTAAATTCTTGATAAATAAAGAGTCAAAGTCATCGAAGGAACCTGCTGACAGAAACAAAAACTGGAATGATGATGTGTTTTGAAGCAGAAAGAAGTTTGGGCCTAGGAATTCAGGTAGCCTCTGGGGGCTCAAGAAAGACAGGAAATCCCCCTTGCATCTCATAGAGCCAAACCATGCCAACATCTGGATATTAGCTTTACAGGACTTATTTATGAATTCACCGTTTCAGAAATAAGATAATGTTTATGCTCCTTTGACCCACAAATCAGTCATAGTCTTGGTAACAAACTGACTAATTAATAAGGAATATGTTTAGCTTATTTATTCTTTGGTTCTTCTGTTTATTTTCAAGACAGGTCTTACTATGTAGCTCTGGCTGTCCTGGAACTCACTATGGAAATTGAGCTCGCCTTAAACTCACAGAGTTCTGCCTGCCTCTGTCTCCTAAGTGCTGGGCTTAAAGGTGTGTGCCATTAAACCCATCAAGGAAAGGTTTTTGACACCTAGAAGTAGAATCCAGTTGTAAGATACCAGTGAACATGGAAGTGACTTTGGGATTGGGCAGTGAGCAAACCTTTTCAGAATTGTGAAGAGCAGAGAGGCAAAAGCCTGGTTGCACTCCTAAATCTGTTAGTAGAGAGGGGAATGTTGCTGTCTCTCCAGCAAGGCGCAGAGAAAGATGAAGAACTTGTCACTGGAAAGTGGAGGGAAGTGAATCGTTTCAGATCAGAAATCCAACTGAATTGTGTCATGCAGTAGCATAGGAAGTAAAATCTATGAAGCATCAACTTGATTATGAGGTAAAGAGGTTTCCAAAATTACCGAAGACATACTCTTTCCAAGAAACAGATACACAGACACACTCGGATACTAAGTGAGTATGTATATCTGTTAGTACATATATATGTACATATACATATGCTTCAATATAAAAACATATACATAATATATAATATAAATTATTTTTAAATATTTATTTTAAGTGTGTGTGTGAGTGTGTGTGTGTGTGTGTGTGTGTATTTGTATGTGAGTGCAAGTCCCTGCAGGGTCCAGAACAAAGTGTCACGTGCTTTGGAGTTGAACTTACTAGCTACTTGATGTGAGTGCTTGTATAAGCTTAACCTCTGAGCCATCTTTCCAACCCTTAAGGATTTAAATTTTATTTTATGTATATGAGCATGTGCCTACATGTATATATGTGCACCACATATGTGTTTGGTGCTCAGTGAGGCCAGAAGAAGGCATCGGATCCACTGAAACTATAGTCCCAGATGTTGGTGAGCGTACTGCATGTGTACTGGGAACCAAACCTGGGTCGTCTACAAGAGTAGCAAGTGCCCTTAACCACTGAAGCATCTCTCACTGAAGCATAACTCCTGATTTCCTGACTCTGTTATCAATACAGTGGCAGAATAGATGCCTAGATTTAATCCTTTGTTTGAAAAGGCAGATGCTAAGTCACAGAAAAGCTCGTGTTTTATTCCTAGCAATTAAAAATGGGTCTTTAGAGTGAATCCCTGCCTTAAAGGGATTATATACTTCACACTGCAATATTATAGCAATGCTCTCTTTGCCAACCTTTCTATATTTATTCTATTGTAGGGAAAGAAATTAAAATCCCATTTGGTCTCATCAAGACACATTTGCAGAGTATTATAGAGCACTGCTTTATGATTATTGCTCTATTATAGACAAACAAAATATTCTTTATCCTCTATCAGTTTAGTGTCTGAAATTATGGATTCTATTCAGATTTTAATGAAATGTGGATTACTTTGAAGATTATCTCTGATTTAATAAATGGCATTAGAGTAGAAAGTTAATTGAATCTTTCTTGAATGAGCAGTGACCATGATGAGTGATTGATTGGAGGAAAAGATAATAAATGATATATTTTGAGTTTGTCTTATATGTTTAAAATTATTTCAGAAAAGAAAATGACTTTGGTATGCTCTTTTTTATTTTACATAAGTGATGTGACCACTTTTACACTTGCAAAACTCATGGTGAAATTGTAATTTATCAAAAAAATTTTTTTTAGTTTCATAGCATGTTATAGAAAAAGATGACACATACTGGAACAGGTGTAATATTTAGTGTGCTTCCATTTTAAGGGCAGAGAAAATATTTTCTCAATATCTGAATAGTTGTTGGTTTGTTATCTTACACTTGAATTGGCCGAGCTCCATTTTAGGATCTTGTTCCTACTTTGTATATTTCCTAGTCTATATTTCAAAGCTCTTGCTGAATTTACTGATAAAGAGATCATGATTTCTACCTTTTCATAAAAGCCTGTGAAAAGTCATTGTCCATATTCCCATTGTTTACAGGAATGCAGACATGTGCATGATAAAACGATCCTCTTAGCATTTGTGCAGCCGTGGGAGTGGCAGAAGTTTGCAGAATGAATACCACTGACCCGGTGGGAAAACTCCCAGTTGTCCTTTTAGAATGGAATGCAGGTCTCTGGATAAGTTTGCAAATGCGGGTGCCTTCATTGTGGTTGGCTCCAAGGCAGTGCTCAAGGTGCTGGCTGCTGCTGCTGTTTACAACACCTGACTTTGCATCTGTGTCCTTAACCTTCCAGCCTGCCTTTGTTGGAGGAAGCCATCCTGAGTCTTGTGCATTTCCAATTTGCCACTGTTTACCCCAAGAAAACCCACCTGGGCCATGCTTTCCCTCACTCCCATGGAAAACTGTCCCCTCCATTCTGAATCCTGTATAAGAACCCACTCCGTCTTATGCAATTATTACTCTTCTGGCAAGTTCAGTCACTAGGAGAGATGGGTTGAAATAACTGCAGTTTTGTGTTAATCTGCCTCTGTAGAAGGGACAGTATATAGCAAAGGAGAAGCTTAGTAGAAAGCTTAAAGTGGACGCAGAGCATCTGAAGCCTGCAGGATGAGACATTGTCTCTTTGATTTGGACTTTCTCTGAATGACATTCTTATAACACTGTGGGCAGACACCACTTTCCTGGTGTGCGATTCCTTTAACACCATTTTCACATCATCATAACAATCGCCATTCCTTGAGTTGATCCTCCGTCCTTACTTAATGCCCTACACACAGTGGTTTCATCCACTGTTTACTAGAGATCTGGTCTGTCCATTGTGCACTAAATCAGATACCGAGGCCCAGGAAATGTGTCATAGAAAGGAAAGCGTGACTTCTGCATACAGGGTGGGAGTTGGAGGCTGTGTCTCTAAAGTCATGGAATGAGATCCTTCTCTCAGTGACTCCCCAACTCAGAGCAGTCCATCTTTTCCTTTTTTTTTTTTTTTTTTTTTTTTTTTTTGTGCAGTCCGTTCATGGAGTAGTATTTCATGGAATTTGTTCATCAACTCTGTGAGCCACATGTATTCTTATTTAAAATAAATACAGATTGTTTGGGTTTTGACCTTGTAAAAAAAGTCACCAATCTACTGTTGTGTTATAGACAGAAATTTTTACAAGTTTGCGTTTTTTAATACTTGCATTTTTATGTATTTGACTATTGTGTGGATATCTGGCTAGTTTTTGTTATTAATGTTGTTATTATTGTGTATGCTTGATGTCCATGTATGTTGTTATGCCCTAATCTGCAAAGTCCTCTCAAGGCCAACAAGGAAACCAAGTTCCATATGTAAAAGCAAAGAGCCTTTATTTTAATCAAGTTTGCAAACTCGGTCTCTCCTCATGTCTAACATACTGTAATAACAGGAGAGCCCGGAGCTCAATTAGAATTGGGTTTTTATAGTAGTAAAGGTGGGGGTGGAGGGGTCTCTAAGGTTCATGACCCCTGATTGTCTAGGGGTGTCCTGGTGAGGTGTGCTGGCAGATGATCCTATCTACAGCAGTTGGAATGTTGGGCATTTCCTTTGAATGGTCTGCTCCTGGGCGGTGGTCTGGTAATACCTGCTACAGGTATTGCTTCAGCGTAAACTACTGAGATTCCGGCCTAAATTTATCGAGGGCCAAGTTCTACTCTGGCAGGTGATAATGTGATGGAGGTGGGTCTTGTATCTATTTGTTGCTTTCATTGGTTTCAAAGAAACTTCTTGGCCCTCTGATAGGGTAGAATTTAGATAGGTGGAGTAAACAGAACAGAAATGCTAGGAGAAAGAAGCTGAGTCAGGCAGTCACCATGATTCTCCCACCCGACACAGCCGCAGGTTAAGATCTTCCCTGGTAAGCCACCTCGTGGGCTACACAGATTATTAGAAATAGGTTAGATCAATATGTAAGAGCTAGCCAATAAGAGGCTGGAACTAATGGGCCAGGCAGTGTTTAAAAGAATACAGTTTCTGTGTAATTATTTCGGGTATAAATCTAGCCGTGCGGGCAGCCAGGTGCCAGGAACGTAGCCCGCCACTCCTATTACAACAATAATGGTTGAAAGTAAAGAACTTCCTTTGGGTGACCTGCCCAGACTTAGCTTATCATGGCTGGCCCCCACATATGTGTGTGCAGACACACATGATACGTCATGTGTGTCCAGATCAAAGAACAACTTCATGTACTCAGTTCCCTTCTGCTATCTTTTCTTGTGTTCTGAGCATCTAATTCGGGTCATCAGGCTTGGACCACAAGTTCCCTTGCCTACAGAGCCCCACAGAGCTATTGATATTTCTGTATCAATCTTTAGATATAAAAAATGTTTTATATTTTCTTTCATGCTCAAACAATGATCTAAAGCTTGCAGCTTTTAACTTAATCTGTATCTTGGGTATTCTTCATATTCAAAAATATAGATGAACCTTTGAATCTATATAAATTTCTTTCTGTCTTGGTGGTGGCAATTTATGTTGTTTGAATTTCTAGTAGTTATAGAGAAAAATTCAGCAGTCATTGGTTGAGCTCTACAGTAGGAGGAATTCCTAGAATCAGTACTATTTAATCTTCATATGTGTCTATTTTAAAATATAGTCCAAATCTTCTAAATAAGAATTTCACAAATTTATATTCCACATCATATATTTAATGCTTATTTCTCTATACCCTTCTCATTACTAGTTGGCACTGTCTGACATGCAGATATTGTTCCCATTTTGTGATGTTTTGTTGTTAAATGACTTAGATAATAGTATTACTCATTGCCAATATAAAATGTCCCATAAAGAACAAAGACAAGAACACAGTTAACTATTCAATTTATGTGGTGCATTTTGTTTCAAGTGGATGATGAAAAAAATTCAGTAAACGTGCAAAGCTTTTTATTGATGGATGTTCCTAAGGGAATCCTAGAGATGCTTCAATTTGCTTCCGTATTCCTTTAAGTGTATAATAGCCCTGTCGTTTCCTAAGCCACAATAGGCTCTAAATTATCTTAGTTTGTAAAATAAATTTATCATTCCTTGTCAGTCTCTGATATCAGAATTCTTCAGACATTTTCATCGATTGGGGTTATGTCCCCAGAAGTTGTAAAAACTCTACTTTGTTTTTTTAATAAAACTAAAATGTGTCAAAAAAAAAAGTGAGGAAAGCTTACATAGCCACACAAATGATTTGGGATACATCATTTAAGCCAGTTGGCAGAAGCAACTGTGGAGAATATTTTTAAATTTGCTGTGAAGAGAACTGCTTTTTAAAAAGTCTGGCTTAAAGTCACTATTCAAAAAATTCACACATAATTCTTTGAAGAGTGACTACAAGATGGTTGTCACAACAGTCATAAAGAAATGCATGATATACATTAGTATCTTAAATTTCCTGAAAAATAAATACATGTATCTCTTCGAAGATAAATAGCAGGTTGAAAACAAAAGTAAGGAAAATACGCCTGTCACTCTCTGACTGCTGTTTACCAGATGTTTTGATAGGAATCTTTCCAGTCTAATGATGTCTAGGGCTCATTTTTCAGAGAAACATCTAATCTATAGTTCCTGTTTGTCGATAAAGAGCATATGGTTTTGGAAATCAATGTTAAATTTTCACAAACCCCAAATGTAGTTTTTCCCTAAATGATTGTTTCAAAAAACTTAGGAAGCAGTGTCATATTTCACCGTGAAACGTTGAATAATTATAGGAAATGCATTGCAGAGAAAAATGACAGAAGGCTTTTTATTGTTCAGATCTGTGTTATTTGTTTGTTTTCCTGTTGTTTCAGAGCAGGTAAACACTAGACAATAACCAGGAGCATGTTCCCTCTAATCTGTCGTCACGGGTAACACACTTATTTCCAATCAACAATGCTGACTTAATTTTGGCAGATGACTTTCTGTTATTGTTTATCTAATCCAGACTTCATGAAATAAGTTTGCAGTAATGTCTTTACCATGCTAGGCTTATTTCCTGAGTGTATTAGTTTTAAATAAATAATGATCTCAAAATTGATTTAAAAAAAAAAAAACAACATTGTTTTCATATTGGCGTTCTAAAACCGTGATAGCTAAATGTCGTAGGAGACTCGGTGTTGGGTAAGTGCCAGATACCTGGCTCGTCCCACATTTGTGTCACTCTTGGTTTTTTCATTCCTGAGAATAGCCGTTCTTCATAAAGGGTGCCCGAACTTGGCCTAATGAATACTTCTGCCGCAAATAGAATGAGAGAAGGATAAGAAATACTGGTTTCAAGGTGCCCCATGAGATGCCAGTTAGTTCAGCTGTAATAAGAAGGGACTTAAATGACTTAGTGTGTCTGTCTCTTTATCTTCTCCCAAAGAGAATCTATCAGTCATCGAGATCTAAATCTGGAGATCAAGTGAGCAAGCCTATGTAGAGAGCAGGAAGAAAAAACAGGACCGACCCAAAGTAAAAGGGAGGAGTATGGAGCACCAACCCAGGAAACAAGATGCACCTCCCAGCACAAATGTGATAATAAGCTGGAGAAAACACTGGCAAAGTGTGCTGTCTGCGTCTTTGAAGTCTAGCGCTCCCTTTCCTGGCATCCCTTGTAATCTTTGATCTGTCTGTTTTTGCCTCTTACGCGCTTGGTTTTGTATTTAGTTCAATAATGTCTTTGGTTATGTTTTTGCAATGTCATGAAGTATAGCTATGCTCGGGACCACAAACACGGATAAGATGTCTGTTGTCACCTCCAGGCACTCACATTGTAGGTACCATCCCATATTCTTCTCTTGCCATTTTCAGTGTGTGAAATTTGTTTCCTCCTTAGTACACGGCTAATCATTTAATCAGTATTTGGTTGTTTGGGGGATCTATAAAATTGCTATCATCTCTCTACTACTCTGCTGATAGCAATGGCATTCCGGTTTGGCCATCCATAAGACTAAGTATCTTTCCAAAGTTCTCCTTCAGAGGCTGAGGAAACAAGTAAGTCAGTTAGTGCTTACCATATGAGTTTGGTCCTCAGATTCAATGTTTTAAAAGAGATGTGGTGGCAGGCTCTTGTAATCCCAGTACTGGGGAGGCAGAAACAGGAAAAGCCCTGCTGTTCCCTGGATCAGGCCAGTTAGAAGTCCCTGCCTTTCTCAGAAAGAAAAGATGGACAAGATGAAGACACACACAATCCTGTGGCCACCACACAAACATAAACACATATGCCATGCATATGTATTCATGCATCAATATAGTAGTATAATAATATCTATTATTGCCAGTGATTCTTTTTCTTCATATCTTGAGATATTCCAACAGAACAGCTATCACCCCCCTCAACCAGACAGCAAGTATAACAAATCTCTCCTGACTTCTGAGCCCGTTTTTACTCTCATACACCAAAATGTGTTCCGTGTACTAGAATCCATTATTTTTAAAGATACCCCCAGGCTTTTCAAACTTTAATGTAAAAAAAAGAGCCGGCAGGCTAGTTAGATGGCTTGGTAGGCAAAGGGACTTGTGTTCATTCCATGGTACATATATACACACAAACTAAAGAAAGAAATGTTTTAACAGAGCTAAAAGACTAGATCAGTAGGTCATAGTGCAGTGATGGAACGTAGACACAACAGAAAGTGGGAGGAGTCGTCAATGTGGGCTGTTCTCTTGGACTCACAGAACAAAACTAATGCAGACTGCCCTGATTGTCTCAATGTATCTCTTCCTATTCCACTGAACTGCCCTGAGCTTAACTGTGTGGTTCTTAACCTTCCTAATGCTGTGACCCTTTAATACAGTTCCTCATGTGGTGGTGACCCCCAACAATGAAATTATTTTCGATCTACTTCATAACTGTAATTTTACTACTGTGGGGAATTGTAGGGCAAATATCTGTCTTTTCCAGTGGTCTTATGCGACCCATGTGGAAGGATCCTTTGACCACCACCCCAGTCCCCCACCATGGACCATGACCCATGGGTTGATACTCACTGATATAGAGCCTCGATTATAATTAGAAGAACAAAACACAATATCCACCTGAGGACCTTGCTGTAGAGAGATAATGTCCACACCCTTGCTCTTTTTTGACATCTGTCTGACTGAAGATATTCATCTCAGTCTTGTCTCCTTTCACTTGAGCGTGATAATTTGTTTGTTTTTGTTTTGTTTTGTTTTGTTTTTTTAATGAGTGCAACTTCAGTGACGGATCAGAAAGTGAAATTTTGACTTTCCTGACAATGCACCACTCCCGCATCGTCATCTTGTACTCAGGTTACATTGGCAGAGCGCACGGAGGGAGTCAGTAATTTTTAGGTAAAAGGCCTGTTAATAGCACTGTTGTGGTAGACTGTGTTTTATGCAGGGGAAGAGGGCATCCTAAGTTTTCTGTGACCACCACAAAGAGTTTCAAAATGTTTGCGTTTGTTTCCCTTCATCTTGCTTGTGCACTTTTTCTTTCTTGACACCGCCACGAAACACCTGGTGTTACTGTGGATACCTGCGCCTTTCATTTCTCACTGTGATTTCAACATGTCACTCAGCTGGTCCATGAGCATCTATTAAGTTCATCCACTTCACACGATCCAATTCATGTTTCAGTCGTAAATCCCTGCACCCATAAGTTAAGATCACCTACTCTGATTTATTGAAATTAAAAATGAAACAGAAAGTACCATTTAAAAATTATACCACTTCAGCAGGTTTTTTTTTTTTTTTTACCTTCCAGTAGCTGTTTAGTTTACGTATTAAGGGGACTATCCTTTGCATAAAACTTGAACTGTTATTTTTATTTTATTACAGTCCCTAAACCCAGGGAATTTACAGTAATCGGACTATTTAATATTTTTTACTAACTGGATGAATGAATACAGCTTTTTTGTTAAATGTGTGTATATATTTCATAAATGGAGATTTTACTGAGTTTTTTTTTTATCAAAGAAAAGCTTTACTAAATACTTTCCTTACTGAAATTCTGCTGATCAAAATTTAATTATCGGTTTGAATGCATAGCACTGCTCTTCTGTCCTGCTGGGCTACTTCTGAAGACCTGGAAGGGTACTGATGGGGTTGCCTAGATCCCTTCCCTTTAATGAAGTGAATTCTTTTTTTACAGTTAAATAATTGTGTGTATAGCTATTCTGTGGATTTTTTTTAATGGACTAGCCTCTATAATTTAATTTTGAAGATAATTGAGATGGGTGTTGGCAAGGCACAGTTTTTACCAGCAAGCTAGTCTGTGTTCAAGGAGGGAGTCCTTCCTGAAGGGACTGCTTCCCTTTCTGTGAAGAAGAGTGTCATCAAAAGAGCTCACATCCTCCTTGGTGCTCACAGGACCCGGGTCAGACACAGAGCTGTGTCAACTGTTCCTGACCTGTGACTAGTGACCTTCAAAGGCTCCTTGTTCTTCCTCTTTCAGTAACTATGCCCCCATCATGTCATGTAATGTCTGAATTGATGTGTAAGCCACGCAGGACAGTTGTCTGCATTGCAGTCGTGGGAGACACACTCTTGTTTCATCAGGGATCTTGAAACGGGACAGCTGTTAAGCTGGGTTTGGCCCTGAGAACTTTGAAGCGAAGCATGAAGTATTTCAAAAGACTTATTTATCAGTCAGCTGCTCACATTCTAATCCTGACATCTTGTGTTGACTGAGGTCTCTGTCCTGCCTAGTTCCCACAGTTAAGTCCTAAAAAACGCACAGAGGTCTAAATTAATTATAAACTTATTGGCCTACTATCTTAGACTTCTTATTAACTCTTACAACTTATATTAGCCCATAATTTTTGTCTGTTAGCCACTTAACTCGATACCTTTTTCAGCGAGGCAATCATATCTTCCTTCCTTCCTCTGTGGCTGGTGTGCTTCCCTCTGCCGGAGTTCTCATCGCCCCACCTCTACTTCCTGCCTGGCTACTGACCAATTAGCATTTTATTAAAAATAGTACAAGTAACAGCATAAGGGGCTGGAGAAATGGCTCAGTGGATAAGAGCACTGCCTGCTCTTCCAAAGGTCCTGAGTTCAATTCCCAGCAACCATATGGTGGCTCACAACCATCCGTAAGAAGATCTGGTGCCGTCTTCTGGCCTGCAAGTACACATGCAGACAAAATACTGACAATACTGTATACATAATAAATAAATAAATCTTTTTTTTTAAAAAAAGTGACAGGATAAAAGACTATTGTCCTACAGTACTCCTCCTTTCTTTTTTTAAAACAAGAATTTCAAATCTAATCCTTTGTTTAGCGTTTCTTCTGACCATTATCCATAACAATTTGTAACCAACATTCTAAACAAAGAAAAATATCTATAGTCCATTTGGGGGTGGATGTGGGCATAGTTTTCTTGGATACTTCCTGCTGATTGGGGGTGTTGATAATCTTTTGGGGACCTAAAGAAAATTTAGAATTACGATAAAGTCCTGACTAGAGTATCCTGTGAGGTTTAATCATCTCAGGCAGCAGTCTTTGAACTGTTCTGGATGTAGAACTCAGACATCTGGGCCAAACTTCCTATCAGAGTTTTCTCAGGGGGGTCTTCCTTGGTCAAACCTGATTTTTCTTAACACAGAATGAATCCACAGTCCCTCATTTCCTGTGGAAACATAAGCAAAACCTCTTTTCTGAAATAACATATCTTTTGACTTAAATTTTAAAGTCAAAGCATTTTCAATATGTGTGTGTGTGCATTTGTGTGTGTGTGTAGGATTAATCCAGCAGCATTTATAATCAAATGTCTTTTAGCAGCTTTTTCTCCTTCCTCAGTATTCAAACAATTGAAAGAGAACACACTAATTAATATACAGTATTCAAATTCTCTGTGTGTTTTCTATCTTTAAGTGGCTTTATTTTAAACTCTATTTCTTTTATTTTATTTTTAATTTTTGGCTTTTTGAGACTAGGTTTCTCTGTGTATCTTTGGCTGTCCTGGAACTCACTCTGTAAACTAGGCTGTCCTTGAACTCACAGAGATCTACCTGCCTCTGCCTCCCAAGTGTTGGGATTAAATGTGTGTGTCACCACATCCAACTACTCTCTTTTTTCTTTTTAAGGACTTTCACCTTTTTTTTTTTCTCTCCCAAGGCTGAATATATTTTAAAACACACTGTAAACCATTTAGAGGTTTTGTTTGTCTTTGAATTTATCTTTACTGTATATCTCTCTTTTTCTGACCACATGAGTCTTTAATTTGCTAAGCAATGTGGCTAGGATTAAACCTGTGGCTTTGATGGCTGGATCCAGCCCATTCTTTAGCTTTCTTCAGATTCCAGCCTCATGGCGGAGGTACCGGCTGGAGCCATGTTTATTGCCACAACACTATGGTGTTTCTAGGCTCCTGCCACCAACAAAAAACATGCAATCAGCTTTTCATCAACAACACCACTTAAGTGTTTCGTGGCATGACCTCTTAAAAGAGCTGCAAGGTTTTGCAGCTATAGCTGAGTCAGGAAGCCTCTAGCAAGCAAAGCAAAACCCAGGAAAGTACTGCTATCAAGAAACCATGCTTAACACCATTATTTTTTGTCTAGAATCACTTCCCAAGTTCTTTCAAGTTTTATGTGGATCCAGTTGTCCACAGGTTGGGCACCATTTGTTGACCAAGCACCATTATGTTGACAGAGGTGTCTGTCATTAGCCCATAGGTCTTGTCTGAGTTAGCCATGTGGCTTGATATTTTTTTTTCAGCAAGGCAGTCACATCTTGCTTCTTCTCTGTCTGGGTGAGGGCTTCAGACTGAGCTTTCCTTTCCCAGAATTCTCCTGTTCTCATTGCCATGCCTCTACATCTTGCCTGGTTGCCACACCTATACTTCCTGCCTGGCTACTGGCTAATCATCGTTTTATTAAAAATTATACAAGTGACATGATAAAAGACTATTTTCCTACAGCAAGTGATTGCTGCCATCTTCCCTGATTTTATGGTACAGTGTAGTCAGGTGTTGGTAACTGCAGCCACTCTCCAACTGAGAGGCTAGGTGCCCAAACCTAGGTGCATCATCGTTCTTCTTCCCAAATCAGTAAAATTTCCCTACTTTGCTTCCTGAGCAGTGTGGGCAACTAGAAAAGAGGTAGAAACATGTAAAATAAGTCCCCCTTCCTGGCTGGTCCTTTATCTCTCACCTCCTCCACTTGCCACCATCTTCATATTATCTTCACACAACTCCTTTCTACCCCAAAACCTTGCATAGCATAAACTGGTTTCAGGGTGTCCCAATTGAGTTCCAAAAAATATTTATCCTAGAAAGTTCTGGCAAATATGCTAAGACGTTTTGGTCTTCATATGGCTGGTGTTCTCCTGGTCACTAGATGCACATCTGTGACAAATGTTCCTGATTCCTTTCTTCTTGGGATTGAAGTAAAATATTAAAAATGTAGAACCTACCAAACCTTGGAGGCCTTTCAACTCAGAAGTTGTAATTGCTGAAACATCTCATCCTTCGTAGAAAGGGAAAGGTTTTCCCGATAGTTGAATGAGCTGTATTTGGTATTTCCTTAACTTTCCTGTACTTTATAATGGAAAGGTCATCGTGTCGTTATGAGTAACAACACATATATGCAGTGGAACATCTCTGGGACCGTCCCTCAGTCCTCAGGAAGTATGACTGACGAGCCTCTTGGTGTGGTGACCCTTACAAACCTGAAGCCAAGCACGTCTGCTGATCTGAATTTCATAAGTGGCTACATTTGTGGGAAAGAGCCTCATCTTTCACACAGAACCAGAAGCCAGGAGGAGGAAAACCACAAGAGATTGAAAAACAGCACAGAGAAACTCCAACACAGGAGGCTGGGGTAGAGTAAAACCCAACAGAAGAGAAAAATAAGTGAGGGGACAGGAATTAGGAGTCTAGCCATAACAAGAAGCTCTAGGTAGCCTCTGGGGTCTGCACTGTCTAGGAGCGGGAGATGGGGAACAGGCCTTGAGATGAGAGTAGGCAAAGAACACCAGAGACTTTGAAATGTTCAAATAACATCTGCTTTCCACAGGAGTCCTTCTGTGGGTCTACTTTCACCCCGATCTGTGGAACCCCACCTCACTAGCTACTTGGTAGCTTTTCACACTTGGAGAACACTTGGGGAGGGCACATTAAAAAATAAATATAAATGAAAAAGACACCGAGTTCAAGGAGGCTGCGTCAGACAGACATTGGACATTACTGTTTTTCTTCCTATTGGGATGGTAATATGGAGGTAAATATCTTTGTTAAGTTCAAGATCCACAAAGTGAAAAGAAGGCAAAACTAAGGGCAAGATCAAACACTGTGATTTAGAGAAACATGCAAGGGTAGTTTATTAGGAGTCGGGGCATAATTAATGCAAAAGTGTGGAATTGGCATTTTCATGGTTCATCGTTTGCTCCTTACCCCAACAGCACCACCAGGATGTCATTACTCCATCCATTCTTACCCACACTTCACCCCACCTTCTATGGATGTAGGTCCATTTAACTTCACATCCCCTCCTCCTGTGGATCCCCAGTTTTGATTCTACAGTATTTACAGGGCACTTGGGTAATATTTGTACTTTTCTCATTTTCCAAACCAGATGTAACCATTATTTTTTTTAACTGCACCTAGGAAAAGTTTATGTTATGTACCAGGATGAAATTTGATGATCTGGGGTCTTCCAATACATTGTGGCCTTGGCCAAGTGATTTGTTCATGTTTAGGTTACATAAACTATGAATACAGCTGAATGAGATAAGTAGCCGTATTCCAAACTGGAATTCCGTTATTTCTGCTCCAATTACCATGTCCTTGCCATCATTTTAAATATTGAGTTCCTACAGGCAGTTTTATTTCCATCTTTCATGTCAACTGTTCGATGCCTTTAATGTACGCCTGCAGTCCTAGCAGTTGTGAGGCTGAGGGAAGTTGATCAACAGTTCAAGGTTGCCCTGGCTTCAGTAATATGACTCTGTCTCAATTTCTTCTTTCCTACTAAGCTCCCCTGTATGGCGATCCTGCAGCAATTCATCTCTAATGTAGCATTTTATTTTGTATTTGTCATTTTCCTTGTCATTTCACTCAGTTTACGTCTTTGAACCTAATCCATCTAAGAAATATTTGTGGAGGGTTAAAAACAAGTGCTGTGGTCCATGACACAACGCTCAGAGGCCCAGATAACTTCCACATGAAAGGCTTGGTGTGAGACTGGCAGGGCATCTTTTTGAGAAGTAGAGTTCTTCTTGAACTTGATTTCTGACGTAGGATAATAGAAGGCTAACCTGATGGGTACTTGCTTCTCAAAGACAAACCCTGCTGCTCTCTGATGCGCCACACTCATCCCGTGAAAGCCAATGTGCCCGCCTCCTATCAGTTTGAGTCACACAGAAGGCTTTGATAAGATAACTATTCCAAGGGAACAGCCTTCTGAAGATGAACCGGTAGAGGGGATCTAAGACACACACATCCCCAATGACAAGGTCACCTAATGGAAAAATCAGGCTTTCAGAGATTCTCCCAGATGGTGTCATTGTTCAGACTATAACCACTTCTGGTTGAGCTAGAAACCTAAGTTCCAGATTCAATGGTTTTGTTTTTCAGAGAAAGAGAGAGAGAGTTAGTTTTCTTTCCTGGTCTATATTAATCCTGAAGTGCTGATTAGACTGTCAACTGAGGGTTGAACTCTTGTGTGACTCTAGTGCCCTTTGATCTTCTGGCCATATTCCTTTGACACAGCTTATAACGCTCCCTTTTTCTCTAAGTGTTCAGGACTGAGAATCCCAGCAGAGAAATCTCTATCTCAGCCTAGGGACTTGATCCGTGTTCCTGTTTTCCAGCCTTAGCAGCCCGCTACTGTAAAGGGATGAGGAACAAAGACTGATCCCTACGAGATCGAGTGGAATCCAGACTCCAGCCTACACCGTATCTTTCCTCAACTGCTTGCCCTGCCTATCTTGCTTCTCTCTCTCTTTTTCAAACAAGCACATGCCCATTACGAATCCTGCTTACTACCTCAGTCCGTGCCCCAGGCTCTGCTTCAAAGGAGTCTAATCTCAGACAGTGGATCCAATGACAGGATTCTGACACATTTTACCAATCATAGTTACTCCCTAGCACATGAAATTCGGAAATCAAAATTTTTTTAAAGTGTTCAAATTAAGATATCTTACCTTAAATTTTCCAAGTGCTCACAGTAGAAGGTGAATAATTGAAATCACAGCAGTTCATCACAGTTCTAGCCTGCTCTCAATTTGAATTTCAGATCACTAAAGTATCAGGAACATGGTAGGGTCAAGGACTGTGGTGGCTGTAAAATCAGAATAGAATGCACTTAATATTCTATTAGGCAGAAACCACTAAAACTTCTGGGTCTGTGTCTCTGTCCCTTCCCATCTCTCTCTCTCTCTCTCTCTCTCTCTCTCTCTCTCTCTCTCTCTCTCTCTCTCTCTCTCTCTCTCTCTCTCTCTCTCTCTCTCTTGCATGCGCACACAAACACGGCAGGTATAATGATAGAAAAGCCTAGAGACTTCTGTTTCTATATAGGAAACATGAGGAACATATTCATATAGGGAACAGGTGCAAGAGTACATGAACATGAAAGATTCAGGAAAAATATTCAGAGAAATTGTTAATAATTTTGGTTAGAATATGTGTTTTTAGTAAGCTATCAAAGGACATTGAGACTGAAGATTGACTTTGCCTTGAGAGCAGGGGGCAATCACCAGCCTGCTTTAGAAATTCATCCTCTCGGGGTCTGGAGAGATGGCTCAGTGGTTAAGAGCATTGCCTGCTCTTCCAAAGGTCCTGAGTTCAATTCCCGGCAACCACATGATGGCTCACAACCATCTGTAATGAGGTGCCCTATTCTGGCCTGCAGACATACACACAGACAGAATATTGTATACATAATAAATAAATAAATATTTTAAAAAATCTTGTTTTAAAAAAAAGAAAGAAATTCATCCTCTCTACTGTAAAAGTTGTTTTAATAATTTTGTAAACTTTTAAAGTATTCTTAAAGCTGGATGAGGTAGTGTGCTTGCAGTCTCAGCATGTGGGAGAGTGAGGCAGGAAAATGGCCACAAATTGGAGGCCAGACTCAGCTACATGGAAATCATCAGAGCCTCTAAGACTGCTTAGCAAAACCCTGTCTCCCCATTTCCCTTCCACAAGACAAAATCAAGTGTTCCAAAATCTTTTACCAATCTTTCCTCTGTATTCGTCCATCAAATGTTTAAAACATTTTTCACAGTTACAGGGATCTTGATTTGCAGTTATTTGTAATAAGGCATGGGATTTTTTTTCCGGCTGTTTCCCCACTTTGCTGCATGTTTTATTTTACTACAGGTTTTCTTTCTAGTGGTTATAGACAGTGAGAAGTCATGTGCTTGCTACAATCTACATTCCCCATTTTCCCACTTTCCATGCATGTCTTTAAGCAGGACAATAATAGGATCAAATTTATGTCTTTGAAAATTAAGCATGCATGAGAACTGTGTTTGGCTTGGGAGTAAAGTGATGAGGTGTCAGAACTGATGGTAAGGGAGCCCCTGCAGTGTGTAGGACAAGTGTGGGGTCCACAGCCTTTCCTGTGAAAGGAGATCCAGCAAGCCCAGGGTTGCTTGTGGAAGTTAATTGAAATAATATATTAAAAGAAGTTGGCATTAATGACTTCCAAATGAGCATTTATTCAATAGAAGAGGCTGTGGACAAGAATTTAAAAGGTCACTACTTTAGGCATCTGTCTAGTTTTCTGAAGACCCTGAACTCTGAAGGCGGGAGATGTGTTATTCATGCCATGTGATCGCCACACTATATGACTGACTTCACACGTTTTTCTTCAGTGAATGGTAATGAATGTCCAGCCAGTACATACCTGTTGATTGACTGTCTAGAAAGAAGCCCAGTGGGAAATATGGAAGTAGAATTAATGACTTAACACATACATAGTCAAGGATGGGATGGATAAACACATCGTGATCAACTTACCTCTGTAAATGTTGCCCTTTCTGCCGGGAAAACTATCTGTTAGCAGGAAGGAGGCGGTTGATGGTGAGAGCTGTCAAGAAAACTCCCCTGGGCAATCTGATATGAGGGATTAAGAAAAGGAGTCATTGTCCTTTTTGCTATGTTACACTGAAATTATTTGTTGAAGCCTGCCCCCACGGGTGACACAGCAGGTGAAGAAAATATTTATTAAACGGGTGAATGAAATGGGGCACTGGTTAGAGTTCTGGGTCAAGGCCAGTGTCATTGATGCTATGTTCTGCTCCTCACAGTGGGAAGGTAGGTGCTGAGGAGTGCCCTCCTCTACTGCTGCTGCATACACACAAAGAAACAACAGCAAAAAGACTCTTGTTAACGAGCCAGTAAATAAGAACATGCACAATTATGCTCCATTCAAATTTTATAACATTGCAAAGAAGATGTGTTACATCCCAGTAATTTCTTACTTCCCTTCCGTAGTAGTGATAACTGTGTTGAGTGAGTACCAAGAACGTTTAGATACTTGACTCTACATTCACAGATCTTCTAAACAAATCCACAGAGCAGGAATGGCTCTTCTCATTTTAAAGATGAGAAACCCGGGTCTTGAAAGCAGGTAGAATCACTTGTCCTAGATCATAAAGCCATGTGTTTGTTTGTTTGTTTGTTTCCTTCTGGATACATTTTCAAAGTGTATTAGTTTATATATGTTGAGATTTCCACCCTTTATACAAGTGCTATCATTTTGGCTATTGGAAAACAGCTATCGTGACCAGACTTATTTTATTTGATATGGAGGGAGATCACTTGACAAATTAACCAGTTAGTGAAAAGTGAAGGGTAGAACCAAGAGGAAAAGCCTGACAAATTATGCAGCAAAAATTTAAATGAATGAGTGAAGATTGAAAAGAGATTCTGGAAAAAAAAAAACAGTTAAGCACAATGTTATAGAAATATGCCTGCCTAGGTTTGGCTGATATGGCAGTTGGTGTAATTTTAGAAGGGGTATATGTATATGCACATATCCATGTATGTTCATGTGTGTTTGCTTCCTATGTTTATTCTGAGTTTGACATCAACCATAGTCATCACTCTCCAAGTTATGTTTTAAAATATTTTTAAATTTTTTATTACATTCATTTTTTTCATATGTGACTGAGGAATTATAATTTATTTTATTTTATGTGCATTGGTGTTTTGCCTGCATGTTTATGTGAGGGCATCAGGTCCCCTGGAACTAGAGTTACAGACAAGTATAAACTGCTGTGTGGGGGCTGGGAACTGATCCTGGAGCCTCTGAAAGGGCCTTTAGTGCATTTCACCACTGAGCCTTCTCTCCAGTGCCTGGGGGATTGTACGTGTACACTCTGCATGCTGTGCTGTGGTGTGCGTGCATGGCGGGCAGAGCACAAATTTCAAGGGTCACTTGTCTCTCATATCAATGTGACCATGACCACAGAGGCAGAGATCCAAGTGATGCGGCTCCATGTCAAGGGGTGCCCACAGCCACAGGCGGCAGGAAGATGTCAGGAAAGTATGCTCCCCTAAAGTCTTGGGAGGAACTGACATCTGGTTTGACCCCTTTGTGCTGCCCTTGGATTTCTCATTCCCAGAACTGCAATCAGGGTATATTATTTTAGCTACCAGACTTGAAATAGCATATGGTGGCTGCAGGAAACCTAGATGCACACACAAAATTACTTTATGACCTTTCCTCGCAGTGTTTAGTCAGCATCTTATACAGATGGAATAAAACCAGACTTTTCTCATCTAAAAAACATTGATTTTCATCTTTATTTAAATGTGTTTACGTATTCTTTTTTCCGTAAGGTAGAAAAATTTAGCCAAAGATTTATGTGTTGCATCCTTTGAGGTTCATCTTAAATGACTTTGATATAACAAAGGTTGGAGAAAACAATCTTTCTCAGAGACATTGGAATATGAATTCATACAAACTAATGAAGGAAAACAAAACCTGGCCTCTGTGGGGGAGAATGTCTTATGCAAATCTGTGTCATGAGCCAAGTTCATACATGCAGAATGCAAAAGTATGTTTCACCATTTGTTTGGGATCTAGGAAGATTTTGAGATAATTTCATTTGAAAAGAATGGAAAATGTGTTTGACTTAAGGGCTGGCTAGTATTATGTCAACTTGACATAAGGTAGAATCATCAGGGAGGAGGGAGCCTCGGTTGAGAAAATGTCTCCATAAGATCCAGCTGTAGACAAGCCTATAGAGTATTTTCTTAAGTAGTGATCCATGTGGGAGGAGCCATCCTACTGTGGGTGGGGCCCACGCCTGGACTGGTCATTGCTATAAGAATGCAGACAGAGTAAATCATGAGATACAGGCTAGTAAAGAGCTTCATTGCTTCTGCATCAGCTCCTACCTCCAGGTCTTTGCCCAGTTTGAGTTCCTGCCTTGGTGTCCCTCAGTGGACTATGACTCCGGATATGTAAACCAATAAATACTTTCCATCCCAGGTTGCATTTGATCATGGTATGTTATCCCATCACTAACTAGAACAGCTCAGTATAATTTACTGTATTGCATTGATGATATACACGTATTACACTGTAAAATAAAGTAGACTGATGTGACCATAGCTGGAAATGCAAAAACTGCAGCTCACAGGTAACCCCCGCCCCCGCCGCCACCTTTCTGTGGCCACTCTTAATGCATGCAAAGCTTTGCCAGGAGTGCTGCAGTCTACTGAGAAATTCAGCATGTTATCAGAGATTATGTAAAATTCAGCTCTGGTCCTGCACATCAGGAAAAATATTCTCATTAATTTTCATACTTGATGCTAAATTTACACTTATTGTTCGTGTAAACATGGCACCAGCAGCCATCAATCCTTTCCGTCTTCTTGAAAATATTCCTGGTAAACAAGAGATTCCCTGGGAGCGTGATTTTCTGATGCCATAGCAACACTCTAATACTGCAAACATCATCTCTTACAATGCCAATACTTGGGGTCATGCGCTTGTAGTAGTCTACTAAATATGCCGTGAAGCAGCAGGATCGGATGTGTCCAGATGGTTGCTGGACTCACACAAGGAATTCTGTTTAGTGTGTTCATTCAGGTTACGTACCTGAAGGGTGAGTTACTGCTACGACTGGGAATGTTTTAGGGCTTTGAACTATGAGTCTGTTTAAAGGGAGATGGACCACAAATAAAGACTAAAATCTGTGACAGCTTTTCTGGTTGCCCTAGAAATGTTCTCTACTTAAAACTAGTAAGAGATGAAGTCGTCTTTATTAAAAGCATATTAAAAGGAAAGTGAGGGGCTGGAGAGATTGCTCAGTGGTTAAGAGTACTGCCTGCTTGTCTAAAGGTCCTGAGTTCAATTCCCAGCAACCACAGGGTGGCTTACAACCACCTGTAATGAGAGATCTGGTGCCCTCTTCTGGCCTGCAGGCATGCATGTAGGCAGAATACTGTATACACGATAAATAAATAAATCTTTAAAAAAGAAAAGGAAAAAGTGATATTTTTTTGCTTTTATCATATTTTTAAAAGAATAAATCTTAGTGGAATTTTAATGGAAATCCATAATTAAAAATGAGATGTAGTGAGAGTACATTCTGTGTTGAAGAGAATATGAAATGGAGGAACAAAAGGGAAGAATCATCCATTCAGAGTGAGGAACAGCAGAGAAGGTTAGAGCGACAGAGACTGTGTACTTAGCTTCCAGAGAAATTTCATTCTGATTACTTAATTTCAGAAACGTATAAATTCAAAGTCAGAAGTCAGTGCACATGTAACAAGACTTTCTTTCATTAAAAACAGGAATAATCTTAGTCTCTTTGCTGTTGATTTAACTGAATACCACAGGTCAAATATCTTATCATGGTTGGTCTTCGTTTATTCATCTCTTTGAACTAAAATCCCATAGTTGATTCTGCAGAGGGCCTCTTGCTAGTGGGTACTCCAAGATAGTGCACGCAATTATACAACGAGACATCCCTCTTAGTTACTTGACTCTCTCTTCCTCCTATAAAGCCACAATTGTATTTATAGGGTCACATCCACATGGCCTCTTCCCACCCTCACGACCTCAAATCGCTCCCATCTCCAAATACATCAGATGGAGTTTCTACTCACAGACATAGTACATCAGTGTGACCTTGGTGGGGACATTCAGACAGAATGAGGTCATTCAGACATGTCAGACAGAATGCGGTCCCTGAAGAGCAGGGCTGGTTTCCATATTTATGTTTAGGGCACAGGAATTCTCAGCAGACCAGGGCCCACTGATCTCAAACAATAACTCCATGTGCTCCTTCCTCTCTTAACTGGACCCTTAATGTGGTCCTGTCCGAAAGGGGCTCTCTTTATTCAGCTGTACAGAACAACAGAGCAAACAAATAAACAAACAAAAACCTGTGTCATTTCTGTGGGGTGCTGCCCAGAGTTACCTAAAAATTCACTTTTGGTGAATTTACACACCAGTCAACCTAAGATCCTATTCACGTATGCTACTCAAATAATGTGTTATGGTATTGAACTTAGACATTTTTTTTTCATAATGACAAACTTGCAATAATGAAACCATACTATTTTAATTTTTAAAAGCCATATTTTATCCTATACATAACAGTACAGTTTGCACATTAACACTATAATAGAATAATTTAGTAGAGTTTCAAACAGGAGGCAAATGAAAAAAAGATTCAGCCTACAAAACCCTTCCTGTGAAATAATTTTCAAATCACTTTTTCTAAATGACAACTGTATCCAGGGTCTAGTCAGGTTTGAGTCCCGTAAATCAGTGGTCAAGGGATGAAAACTCAAGCCCAGCTTTCACAACTGTACATTTCATTATTTTTATTAGTTCTTTGGGAGTTCCGTACATGTTTTGAATGTATTCATGCTCCTCCCTCCAACTCTGCCCACATCTATCCCTGTTTCCAAGTCACCGCTTTGTATCCTCGTTTTAAGAATATTTTATTTATTTTTTAAAGCTGCTGTTGAAAAGTGTGGTTTATAATAATCATTTTAAGAACCACGAGACTTTCCAGATTCACAAAACCTGATATTGGTTCTCTTTTCCTAGCCAAATCCCTTTTCTTCCATCAGACCAAAAATTCAAACTGTAAATACAGCTGCCCAAGGTCTTATTCTACTCAGACAGAAAACTGTATATATAACAGTGAAGAAATGATAAGTGTGGGTATTTTGAGTGAGTGAATGTAGCCTATGATTTTCACCGCTATGAGAAGCCTTTTTCTATATTTAGATTTCTTTGAAGTTCTATTGAAGGACACTTCCTTCTCTTGCTAGTCTTACCTTCTCATGGCTCCCCTGAGACTCTTTGGAGACTTGATCCTTCCCTGAAGATGTCCCCTCAAATAAAGGTACCAACCTTCCATCTCTTTTACACATTGTGAAGTGAAGCCCTCCCACACCGGTCAAATGTCTCCTTGCTCCAAGTCTTCAGTCAAGTGTGAGGATGGCGTGAAGACAGATAGCAGTGGTACATTGCATGTAAGGCTAGGGGAGCTCAAACTCCGAGAGAGTTTCCCTTCCAGCTAGGGTTAGCCCTCTTTACTAAATTCTTTGTGATAAAAGGATCCTGTCCTGGGTTCCTTTATATTGGTGTGATAAAAGGTATGAACATCTAACATGTCAATTACGTTCATCACTGGGGGAAATCAGGGCAGGAATGGAATCAGAGGCCATGGGGGAACCCTGCACACTAGCTCACTTCTCACGGGTGATCAGTTTGCTTTCTACTACCACCCATGCCCACTTGCTCAGGATGACCCCACCCTAGTGATCCGAGCACTCCCATATCAATCATTAAATAAATCAAGAAAATATTCCACAGACTTATCTACAGGTCAGTCTTTTGGGGGCATTTTTTAAAATTGAGTTTTCTTTTCCCAATTGACTCCTTGTGTCAAGTTGACAAAAATCTAACCATTACGGACAGTTTCCAAAAGTACGAATAATTTTCCTATGCATATAACACAATCTGAGCTCAAATAGGATGATTCACCTGTCAGCATGATTGCAGGTCTCACCAGTTACTAATGAGGCTTACACCTTCTACGCATGTCCATGATTGTGCAAAGGAACCTGTGTTCCCTTCGGTCTCCTGAAATCCGCCCATTTGCAAAAGAAGCCTCACTCATTATTCATTGTGCTCTTGGGGGTCCTTTGACTCTGAGCCTCTTTCTGGCAAGCACAGTGGTTAGAATGTGCTGAGTTCACTTCACCATGACTGTAGCATGACATTCACAAGTGGGACATAAACTTGCAGGCATTTTCAGCAAACAGGAGAGTAGCTTATGCAAACATGCTATGGCTCCTGTGTTACAGGAGAGAAACGTGAAGCAGCGTGTGCCTTGGCGAGAGGAAATGAAGGACAAAAAACTGAAGGAAAAAATGTTTTCAAAAAGACATTTTGTTCTAGCAGAACTGAAGGAATTGTTTGTTATTCTTGCAAAAGAAAGTATTAAGGAAAAGAATAGTAGAGGCTATGACTTCATTAATTCTATACTGCAGCTTCAAATCGAGACGCTTAGAAATCCTTAGTCTTCGCCATTTTGGAATAAGTATAAAAACATTTTCATGGATCTGTTTTTCATATGCTCTAACTTTCAGATGGTAGTCTCTGTTTTAACTCTTCCTTGTTCTTTCCTCCTCAGCCCCACTTCTCAGTTCGCTGGTCATCAGAAAAGTTGTTTAGTATTTTTGAAGCAGATGAAATTGCTCTGAGAATGAGATTGAGTATTTGCATTTTCTTTCTTTCTTTCTTCCTTCCTTCCTTCCTTCTTTCCTTTCTCTTTCTTTCTTTCTTTTTTCTTTCATTATTTTGTTAGGGTATTTGGTTTAGAAGTATCTATTCATAACTAAGGTTAGGAAGAATCTAAATCCAAATCTACTGAGAATATGTAAAATGTAGAAAAGGTGTGGTGATTTGAGTAAGTCCCCCCATATGATCATATATTTCAGCACTTGGTTGGTCCTCAGTTGGCAGCCCTATTAGGGGAGGTCTTGAGGTATGGCCCTGCTGGAGGATATCTAAAGCAGCCTTGTGGTTTCAAAACTTCCTGCCGTTTTAGTGTNACACACACACACACACACACACACACACACACACACAAACTCTCTCTCTCTTTCCTCTCCCCCTCCCTTCCCCCTCCCTTGGTCAGCTTCTATTCCAGCTGCTGTGCCTACTGCTTGATAAAATGCCCCCCCCCCCCACCATAACAGACTCTAATCACCTGGAACCATAAGCTCAAAGAAATAAACTCTTTTTTTCTGTAAGTTGCCTTGGCCATGGTGCTTTATCACAGCAACAAAAATATAACTAATACAAAATGTTTTCCATAGAAAAGCTGCGCTGTCTAGTCTCCCAAAATATTCAAAAATATAGTAGGGCTAGGAGGACTGTGGAAGGCATATTATCATAGAGAAAAGGCTTGGTGAAATCAGGAAGGAGCCAAATCACACTATAGCCAGTGGGCAAAGAGGAGCTGGCATGTACCATGTTGAGCCCAACTTCAGAAAATCCCCAGTCTTTCTGGAGAACCATGCGTTTGGGTTCCCTTCAGAACACATGCACATTCTCCTTTTTCAATAACTAAGAACTCATTTGGAGCAAAGTACCCACTATTACTGTGTGTGGTTTATTCTTTTGGCTTTTTGAGAGGCCTGCCACCCAGCTCCCAGACAAATCACACACAGTGGCTTATACTTAGTTATGAATGCCTGGCCTTAGTTTGTTTCTTGCCAGTTTTTCTTATATTAAATTATTCTGACTACTGTTTGCCTCTGGGCTTTTATTTTTCTTAATTTTGTATATCATAATTTTCTTCTTACTCTGTGGCTGGCTGGGTGACTGGGTGACTGGCTGGGTGACTGGGCCCTGATGTCCTCTTCTCCTTGTTCTTTTGCTCCTCATTCTCCCTTCTACCATATTTCTCCTTCTATTTATCCTCTCGCCCGCCAGTCCTCCCTACTCTGCCTAACCTTGCTCCTGCATTGCTATTGGTCATTCATCTCTTTATTAAGACTATCAGGTGTTTTAGACACTCACAGTAACATAGCTTCACAGAGTTAAACAAATGCATAAACAAAAGTCACACACCTGAAAATAATATTCCCCAACATAGTACCTTTAAGGTATCCAAACAGTAAGTGGAAGAAGCCTGTGAGTGGTTAGCTCAGGAGTTGGGAACTGAAAAAAACAAACAAACAAAGATCAAAGGAAAATGAAGTCAATTGTTCAAAGTCTATGGGCAAGTACATATGAACTGAAGAGTAAGAAGCCAAAAGTTTGGGTGACACAATTACTAAGACCCCCAAAAGTTAAACTACTACAGTGAGGACATAGAAAGCCTAATGTAGCCTTGAAGAAGAAGAAAAAGGTATGGCCCAGAGTACTAGAAAGCTAATGATCCTGCTGCTGGCCACTTGTTTCTACCAACTGCTAAAACTTTTGGAATTGTAGGCAAAAGATTAACAGATGATTTGCATAAATGCTATAAAGCTATATGTTTCAGCAGGGGGGCAAATTAGACCAAACAGTAATGTAAAAGTGTGGAATTTAGAGAGCGTGTAATTCTGTAATCTGTTTTTTGTTTGTTTGTTTGTTTCTTTTTTTTTTTTTTTTTTTTTTCTGGAGCGTAGAGATGCTGGTCTGTGCCCTCAAAGAAGACAGATGTGGAAAACACACTAACTTCTTTGAAGCTTCCTTCAATGTTGCTTCATTTCTCCTGTGGAGTAGGCATAGTAGACTATCAGGAATCCATTCCATATAGAAAGAAACTAAGATTCGGAGAAGTTATATAAATCCCCAAGTTTAAATATCACTGAGGGGAAGCTTCTGAATTCCTTGTTTGCTCCTTTTAAAACTCTGTCTTATTTAATCCCAGGACTCAAGTTGAAGAGATAAGTAGATGTCTGAGTTCCAGGCTAGCCTGCTCTCCATAGTGATGTCCAGGCTAGACAGGGCAACAGCACGATCTTGCTTATAGAAAAGATAAGAAAGATAAAATTCACTCCACTGTAGGTCCGGGAAATAAGTATGTCAGAGTAGAGCAGTCGCCCAGAGGCTGTGCAGTCCTAGAATCTGCTTCTGATTTCTCACCACTGTCAAGCATTCTTGTCAAGCAACAAGAAAGTTCAAACACTCTACCACCATCATGCTATGATATATGACGTATATGTGTTCTGTAGTGTGTGTGTGTGTGTGTGTGTGTGTGTGTGTGTGTGTGGTGTAGCATCAACAAGAGCTAAGAAATTCAGAAGACCAGAGTGAGAAAATTCTGGGAAGGCTTCATGGTGAAGAGGGTACCTTTCTTATATGAAAAGAGTCCTGTTGGGACTAGGAGAAAATATTTACTAGGAGTAAAACTGGGTTTATTATCTGGAAGTGGACCAATGTAATCTGTTCATTGGATATAAGTGATATTTTGATATTTTGACAATGGATAATTGGTGATTGGATAATTTTAGACTATCAGTACCATTTCAATATGTGATTCTGGGGCCAGTCTCAGCCAGGTAAAGCACTTGCCACTAAGATTGGTGACCTGGGTTTAGTCCATCTCCCAGTTGTTCTTTGTCACATATGCGTACACACACACACACACACACACACACACACACACACACACACACACATCATGGGAGGGAAGGAGATTTAAAAAAAAATGTGGCGCTGATTTACTCATTCACTTGAGGCCAAATGACATTTTAGGATTAAAAATCAATCTCAAATTCTAAAGCACTTATTAATAATTTAAACCTTATACTAAATTATCTTGGAACAGCTGTGACTCAGATAAAATCATTAAAAAAAAAACCCAACAACTCCAAAACCCTAGTCCCTCCATCCCATATCAGGGCAGTCTCTAATTTAGTAAATAAACACCTTAGAAAATTGCAGTGCAACCTCTATTAATGTGATTTAAACCCTGTTGTGTGTTCTCCTGAGATATGCCAGATTAATGAATTATCTAAGCCTTAGTGGAAAATGACCTGCTTAAAAAGAAAATAAAATTCATAACTAAAAGCGGCCAAAATAGCAAGAACTTTTAATCCTTGAGTTTACAAGAAAGAACAGTGGAAATAGGTCAAAAGGTAGGTCCTACTTAGTATTTTAGATCCTATTTCAACCTTATCATATAAAGATTGTTAAAGAGTTTGCTTGACTTCTGTTTGTTTTTCTAATATTCAAATTAAATCCCTTTTTGTTGTTGTTGTTTTAATTTTCCTGCTTAGGCTTTGAATGGCATGTTTGGATGACTGGCCCAGATCTGGCTTTCTGAGTTTGTGCCAACAAAAATGTCAAGTGCATTTGCCTTTTAATTACATGCAGTGCCTACATTTTAATATTCCAGAGTTTTCCCTGAGGAAGAGACTTTTCTGATCCTGCCGTTTGTGGGAGGGGGAAGAAAAAATACCACTGACATTATCAGGGTTGTTTTTCCCTAATGTCTGCAGCTACCCACGTTGGTCATTTACAAACATTTCACTTGAAGGTTATAGTTAGTTGTTGGTAGCCTTCTTTGCTGTAAACACTTTGTGTGAATAGGATACAGGAGCCAACATTTTATTTGAACTCCTTTTTTTACTTCCCAGTAATCTTCAGGCAAACCCACTTTACTTTGAATAGACCATTGCTACTGAGATGTCTCAACAGTATAGTAGTGTGTAGAGGGCTAATCACTATTACTGACATTTTCCTTGCCCTCTTACTATCCTTAGTTTGAATGTAGCTCAATTCATTAGTCCTTAACCAGTACAACATTGTGTTATTTGGCTTCCCCAAAGCATGAAAGCAGAATTGTTATTCTTTCATTTCTTTTATTACTTGAAATGAGATTTTTTTTTTTTTGTCAAATATGTGGCCCCAATACTCTGAAATCCCTTTAAGGCAAACTACACAGATTCAACCAAGCCGTGGTGCTAGTGATTGATACATTGCATTCAAGCTTAGATGAGGCTCCACCATCTACCCCAGACCATCTTCTGAAAGGTCTTCCCTCTTGTCCACCTCTGACATGGTCACTGAGTGGCTCTCCAAATGTAGAATTTCTCAGTGCCAGTGCTGGGGAGAGAGGTAGCTTAGTAAGTCAAGTGCTCACTACACAGCCACCAAGACCTGAATTTGGATGCTTAGCTCATAAGTGAAAAGGTGGGCCCAGCAATGAGGGCATATCATTCTATCCCCAGCATCTTAAGTCACTGATCTACTGCTGCAAAGAGACACCATGACCAAGGCACTTTTAAAAAGGAAAAGATTTGATAGGGGCTTGCTTGTATTTGAGAGGTTAGTCCAGTATCATCACAGTGGGGGGGAGGGGGGCATGGTAGCTTCCCTGGCACTACAGAAGTAGCCAAGAGATTTATATCCAGATTCAACAGCAGTAGGTAGAGAGAGGGACTAGACCTGGCATGGGCTTTTAAATTCTAAAAACCCACCCCTAGAGATGCACTTCCTCTAACAAGGCCACGCCTCTTCCAACAAGGACACACTTTCTTTTTCTAATCCTTTCAAACAGTCCCACTCCCTGGTAAATAGTTATTCAAATGTATGACTCTGTGGGGATCATTCTTATTCAGTTCACCCTGTCCAGGGTGTGGAGACAATAGGATCCCTGGGGCTTGCTAGCCAAAAGAGTGAGCTCGAAATTCAGTGTGAGACCATGTCTCACAAAAATGAGTTGTAGAGTGATTGAGTAAGACACCCCATGTCAGGGACACACACACACACACACACACACACACACACACACACACACACATATACTCTCTCTGTACCAAGGGGTACTGGTTTCCTTGTGCACAACTTCTCTTACTCAGAATCACTCAAAGATAGCATCTATCTTACCCAATAATAATTTTGCAAGGACTAGGAATATATTGGGCATGTAAGGAGGAGAGGGGATCCTTTAGTTGATGAAAATAAAGCAATGCCACAGATGCCTTATTTGTGGATTTAAGGTGCAAGGAGGAATGTGTCGTCCTTGTCTTAAGTTTAGTTTTTGTGACCCTTTCTTACTCCCTCTTGGGCTCAGTTCTTCCATTTTAGTTTACTTTATCTCCTAAGAGGAGCTGATGCAACTAGCTCCCGGTTCACTTATATTTCTATCTCCTCCTCATTCTTTTTATGAGTTAGGGATTCAGGTTGACATTAATAATATATTGCCCTCCTCCTACTTCATTTGTTTGTATCTTTAAGGCAGTAAAAATGCTAGGTTGATCACACTTCTTCCCATGTAAAAGTGGCAAGTACAAGGTCAAGAAGAATAGCTTTTGTTTTTAACTATATATTGTATAATTTAAATATATTAATATATGATAATTTATGTTATACTACATATAATAGTATATTATATATAATTCATTTAACATTATAGATTATATATCAAGTAATAGTGTTTTTTCTTAAAGCATGTTAGAATTATTATAAAGTAGTTTTTAACTTTATCATTAATGTGTTTTTTTCAAAAATCTAGAAATTTGTAGTATACTATAGGTGATATATACTCTTTTAGTTAATGTACCGCAACACCTTTTAGCTTGTTGGTTATCGTGAAATCTTAAAGATTGAAATTATGATTGAATTTTTATTAACCAGTTTCAGCTCTTAATCTGTTTGTTACACATTTGCTGAAAAAATACTGTCAGCAAAATCTTGTTTGTGGGTCATGGGACTGATGTTTTAAGGTAAGAGAGTAAGTCTTGGGTAAAAGAAAGAACTGGATTGAAATCCATGATCTGAGGCCAAGGGTTGTGGTTCAGTAGTGGAACACTTGCCAGTCATGCAAAATGCCCTGGGTTTAAACCCCAGCACTGCAAAAACAAATATAATCCATGATCTCGGTTACTGTTCTGGAAGCTCAACAGGTTATGTGTGCTCAGGGCATCTCTGTAGAACAGGCCCACTGTAGGGAGAAAACAATTATTTGCACATTGCTGAGCTCACAGCATCTGCAAGGAAGAGGAAGGGAAAAGGAGAGGAGGGGAGGAGAGAGGAGCAGAGGGGAATGAAGCCACATGATAATTTAGGGTTCATTGTAGGGGAAATCTTGAAGCTTTGATTGCTGGGCTAGCAATGGGAGTTGCATAGCTGGCCTAGCAATGGGACTTGCATAGCAAGAGATTTCCATACAAAGCTGGCAGAGATGGCCTAAATCCATTGGTACCTTCTGGCTGCTGGTACAAGGAGGTGCAAATTCTGTTTAAGATGAAAGCATGATCAATTCAGGCCTGCAGGAGTCCCGCAGACTAACATAAAGCAATTAACTCACAATCAAAGGTCACCAAGCATTCTTGAAAGTACGTCACAGTGGGAGTTAGCAGAAACACTCCCTAAGTCCTCCCAGGACTGCAGGTATTGACTGTGGAGTCAAAATATAAAATTGCTGCATAGAAAACACTTTTCCAGACAGCGTACGAATAAAGACTAACAAGATGTTGTCATCATTTACCAAACAAAGAACTGTAAACCGTGATCTGAATAGAATTCATATGCTAGGAAACCATGGCTGTCCAAGTTTAAAAGTAACTGTACTGAGATGTGTTCATCAGCCTTACAATGCTGTAGCAAATACCCGAGAAAACAACGTAGAGGAAGACTTATTTGGGCTCAGAATTTCAGAGGTTCCAACCTGTGGTCACTTAGCTCTGTTGCTTTGGAGTATGAGGTCAGGGCATGAAGTGGATCACCTCTTTGTAGGTAATTGCAGAGAACACCATGCAAAAGGAGTCCAGGGATGAGGCAGACCTTTCCAGAGCCTGTTTCCATCAACCAGGCCCCACTTCCCAATAATGGTGTGAGAAGCCATTAATTAGGTCAAATCCTTCATGCTTCATCAAACCGTGGCCAACTAGCCTCCAAGTTTTCAACACATGAGCCTTCTTTATGAGGGGGAAAGGGGAACGAATCATAATGACAGCCCTAGAAGGAAAGTAAAAGAGAGATGGTTTATCTCTGAAGAAGATGCCCAGATTGAGATCTATGAGGAAAAGTGAACATGCTCAAGAAAAGAACCGTAATAAGAACATGTTACCTATACCACGGCGTGTTCAGTTCAACCCATTCAAACCATGTCATGCCATCACAATATGGACCTAAAAAGTAGAAAAATCTAAACAGTGACTCCTGCAGTTTCGTGTTTTGATATGAACAGAAGCAGCTTCTGAGCCCTTTACATCCATCCCAAAGTCTTGTGCAGAAACTATGTGCTTAAGAACATAGACAGTGGAGGGGCTGAGATGCCTCCTCCCGTCCATGCTGCTGGGGGAGCAGACCCGCGTTAATCCAGGATTAGATATGGCATGCACAACTTTTACAGGTTTTAGGGGAAAATATGAAAAAAAAATTAATAAATTCAGCCTTGGAAAAGTTACTAAGTGCTAAGCACCACTCATAAAACATAGACTAATGTATTTTACTTCATTAATATTAAAATAATAATTCACTTTTATACCATGAATAAAATAAGATGAAAATCCATGGAGTTCAGGGTACTTTACTCCAAAATGTGGCAGTGTTCAACTACTTTAAGTTGCAGTGGAGTTTTGAATTAGAGAGGGTGCTGTTCTGTTTTGAGAAATGACAGAGCTGAACAGGTCTCTTTGGCCTTCTCCTTACCTTCTCTCAGAAGCAGTGTATAGGTCTCAGGAAGGATTTCCCTGACTTTGCCAGAAATAGCATGAGCCCTGAACTTGGTTGGGGTGCCTTGCCTTGTAATTAGAGGAAAGGAGCTCGCGAACAAAGACCTTGCTAAGCCCCCCACTCCCCCCGCCATTTACCAACTCATTCTGTGCCCTCCTTTGTTGCTGTTGTTATTTTTTTCTGTCTAATGGTGCATACTTCATGGGACCCACTCTGAAAGCACTCAGAGTTGTCTATGGCTGTGAGTTCTCATTTCCTTATGAAGCCTCCCATATCATATAAAACGTATTGCAGTGTTAGAAAGGAGGGTCCTTGGGTACGAATGCTCAGTGTGCAAATGTGAGAACCCGAGTTCAGATACCAAACATCCACATAAAATGCTGAAAATGACTGTGTGTGCGCATGACCCCAGTACTGAGCATGGGCTACTGAGAAAAAATTGCTTGGGCTTCTGAGAAAGATTGCTTGGGCTTCCGGTGTAGCCAGTGTAGCCAAAAGACAGTTCTCTCCAGGGTCACTGTGATTCACTGTCATAAGGAATAAGGTGACAAGCAGAAAGAGATCAAGGTAAGCGCCCAGTTCTTCCTCTTCTAGTCTATACACAGGCCACAGGCTTCAGAAGCATCTGCGCGTGCTCACACACAGACAGGCACGTGCGCGCGCGCGCACACACACACACACACACACAAACATTAAATGTTTATACTTGTATTGATCTTTAGTTATAAAGGTTTAATTGGTGAATTTAGAGGTTAAAATACAAAGATGTTTTTCTCTTGTGCTGCTCAACAGAGGAAGGGATTCACAACACAAATAAAAGACAGCAAGTTAGTATCTACGTAAAGCCAAAAAGGTAAAAACAAATTCTTAAAAATAGATGAAGGCTGGGTGTGGTAGTGCCTGGCTTTAGGCAAGCACTCCACAGGCATAGAGGTGTATCTCTGTTAGTTCAAGGCCAGCCTGATCTGCCTGGGGAAGTTACAGTCAGCCAGGGGTATGTACTGGAACCTCTCTCTCACTCTGTGTGTGTGTGTGTATGTGTGTGTGTGTGTGTGTGTATTATTAAGTCACAAAAATAGGTGACAGGTGTTCACTTGGCATTTCATAGAAGAAATAGGTTTAAATATTCAAATATCTCTAGGCCATTTTTGTCAAGGGAATATTAGAGAGCATATTCCAACAGCATGTTTCAAACACATGAAAGATCTGATGGTGCCGAGCTATGACATCGTTTGCGTGGAGATTACATATGATGCGGAGGGGGGGCAGAACAATGAGTCACAAGTTACGTCGTGCAAAGGTGAATGTTTGCAGTGTTTGGTTCCATCACAGTGACATGGATATAATCCCTGAGTCACAGACTACTAACCCCGGAAGTCAAGTGAGGTGTGACTAGATTATTTGATGATGGACAACTGGTTCGAGACAGTTACAGTATATGATAACATAACATATTTGTCAGTGGCTGAGGATCAAAGGGTTGGCCGCAGCCGTGTTTGGGAAAGTTTGAAGTAGTTGGAGTGGCTATGTCATTAAATTCCCGTTTTAGAAAACTCACCTTGGTAGCAGAACTCAGGCAAAATCTGAGAAAGCTGATGTGGGAAGTAGTAGGGCCTATTTAAAAAATTTTATATTAAAAAAAAATAATTGAGTTTGGAATGCAGCAGGGGTGGAAGAGAGAAGTCAAGGCAGATTTTCAAGAAAACGTTGTGGCAAGACCCAACTGTGTTTAAGAAGTAAGACAGCACACCACGGTTCTATCTTGCCCACTTTCTGCATGTGGGGAAATGGAAAGCTTAATGAAAAATTCATATGTAGAACCAAATATTTGTTCTCAAAAGATAATAAAGCGGAATAACGCTTTCTGCTTTTTTTATTTTTAAGTATACTCCTGAAATGTGACACTAATGTGTTCATGAAAAAATATATCTATTATTTATTTCGAATTTTTGTAGCATTTATGTGCTATCATTGCTAAACAAAAACAAATCTGAAAATCTCAGGCTTGAAGGAGATACCTTAAACCGTGTGAAATTATCCTGAAATATTTGTAATAGGAAGGCGTACTTTTGTTTTATAATTTTAGCTCTTCATGATCTTCTTTTCTTACATTTTCAACATTATAAATTTTCAGGAACGTTTCTTTGTTAATCAAGAAAAATATTTCCCAACTTTTACAACAAAATGAATGTATGAGATGTGACTGTTTCCTTGCTGCACCAATCAAAACCTCTGAATGACCTTTTCTAATAATCAGCAATCTAAGAGGGAACAAATTTCATCATAGGATCATGCGAGGTGATAAAGCAAGATGACATCAAAGGATCATTGAGTTAAATAATAAATACTTCAAGATGCCCCTAAGACTTAGAAGTCTGCAGTGGCGGACTATTTAATTAATAACATGTACTTTACAAAACCCATCATTATCTATTTATATGACAGCCTGCTAATTTTTTTAAAACTATTTTTTTAAGTGATGTCAGTTGGCTGATTCGCAGGTTTTCATTCTTACATGATGGACTCAAAGGCTGACCTCTAGTCATTGCTATCCCATCTTCTCACATTTCTATTATACGTTTCCATTTATAAAATCACCTCACAGCATTAAGCAACTTGACATCCCTAAATGGCACATCATATAGTTATTCTTTTAGAAGGCACTAACTCTATCTGTTTGCTATGCCACTATCTTGGATCAGTGGTAAATTGTATCCTTAGGATAATGGCAGCAGATAAATGTACGTTAGGGTCTGTAGTGGTTTGAATGGTAAATATCCCTCGTGCCAGTATTTGACGACCTGGTTTTGGTAGGTTCAGGAGATGTAGCCTTGCTGGAGGAATTCGGCCACTGGGAATGGGCTTTGGGGGCTTCTGAGCTAGTTATTTGTAGTTCACTGTCTCTGCTTCGTGTTATGGTTCAAGATGACGTAAGCCCTCAGACTCTGCTCCAGCCTCAGTATCTGCCGCCTCCTACCTCCACTCTGCCATCGTGAATTCTCCCCTTTTGAGGGCTGTAAGCCCAAGTAGACATTTTCTATAGGTTGCTTTGGTCATTGTGTTTTAACACAATGGTAGCAAAGTAGCACAGGGCTCCTTGTGTCTCTCATAAATGTCTAGTTCCACGTATGCAACCTTCGTACTGTTTCGGTGCGCCACAAGGCCACTTCTTCCTGTGTCATTCTTTACATAGTTGCCAGGGTTACTTTCTAGGTTTTACATTATTTCCCAAAGCCAGCAAATCAATTTCCTTATAGCATTTCATATTTTTAACTACTACAGCTCTAAAATCTATATAATACATGACAGGCAGGTGCCCAGTTCTCTTCTGCTGAGATCTTAGCGCTACAGTCTAAACCCTGGATAACTTCTTCAAGTCTAAAGTTAACTGGTAGCATGTCTCTCCAAATAGTCCCACCTTGGGATGTCCTTGAACTTGGTTTGGGACAGAAGATGGAAATGGCCCTGTTAAGGAAAGACTAACTAGTGCCCTTCTGTGTCTGGCTTTATCTTAAACTAGATCTATAGCAGTAAGACACAACAAATCCTTATGTTTTGAGGAAACTATCTGATTCTTGTATGCCCATTCAGTTTGTTTTATGCATGTATATTGCCATTCTTTCTTTCACTCGGTTAATATTTTTGTGTTGTAGCTCCTTCCCAAGCCCTGCTAGACAAAAAATTACAGCAAAGTGTGCGTGGTTCTTGCCTTAACGATCTTTATGTTATGAATGGGAAACCATGAGAAGGCTGTAATTTGTGGTGTGATTTGACCATCATAATATAGGAAATGCAGCGTGTGTTTTGCTGAAGGACAGGCAGGATGCAGAGGAAAAGTAAGCAGCTGCCATGTACATGGGAGATGATGCTGGTCTGGGCTAATGTAGCAGCGGGGCAGAAAAAGGGTAGGAAGTGAATACTTACAAAGGGATAATATTTATAATTCTTGCACAGGACAGAGGCTTTGTTTCCATGTCTACCCAGACATTCCTGTTTTCATTTTTTCTTTTCATAATTATTAATATCTTCATATTCAGAATCATCCAGGTGTGGATAATAAAGTATACGTTAATACAGAGATAAAGAGAAGGAGAAGAAAAAAAGGATGCTGCCCAGGTTTTCAGCTTCAAGAAGCCAGTGGCAGAGCCCTGTACTGGGGGGCGGAAGTGAATGGGGGCTGTAAGGAGAACGTATAGGCTCACATCTAGACACAGTGTGTTGAAGGAGAATCATACATATGACAGAACTCAATAATCAAACCATTGCAGGGTCAGGAGATCAAGGAGATGTTGGTCAGAAATGCATGGCTTTGAGAATGATCGGAATGGATGGTAACCGAAGTGATGGGACCGTGACATCACTAAGTCAGAAAGTGTGGACAACCACAACAAGAAGCCGAGGCCCTTGAGGAACTAAAAGTGACACCTACTTTGCATGGATGAACAAAACAGGAGGCATTAACAAAAAAAAAAAAAAGTTCTGGATAAACAGTGCCATGAAAAGATGACGTCATGGCACTAGCAGGAACACTGCAGAGGACTTCCCATAAAAGGACGGTGTTGCAAATAGTTAGTGGTCCGGCAAGTCAGTGGCTTCTGGCACTCAGATAGGGAGAAATGTGTCTGTGGAATTCCAGTCACTAGCCAGTCAGTGCTGCTGCTGTTGGTGCCTTACTTGCAGTGGGGGGTTGTAGCCCTTGTTTGGGGATTTTAAGGACTGGCTGATATACGTTTGAATGGTTTTCCCAAATTACAGCCAAAAAAGGAGAAGCATCCATAATGAAGGATGTGTAGAATTTGAGTGTGATGTCTCAACACGCTTTAAGATCCCCTAAAGATTATGCTTCAAGATGTCATCTGTAATATCCATCATGAAGGAGGGGAAATGATTCTGTTTGATCTTAGAAATTAGAGTAGTTTTGACTTCCATGGAAATTTATGTGACTTTTACTTTTTTGGTCTAGAATTATAACAAAATTATTTTATTCATGGGAGCAAGTTCCTTAACTATTTCCCTTTGCCAAAAAAGTGTATTTCATAAATGTGCTCAATAAAAATAAAGTTCTGGATTCCCCCTTTCCCCCTTGTGCAAAGAATTATACCACTCTAGGCTTCTGAAAACCTAGGGGTTCTATGGGTGCTCTCTGACAAATAAAATACAAACCAATGTTTTGACTTTATGAAAATGATGTTCTCCCTTTTCTTTGTGCATGCAAATATTTTATGAGGCCTGGAGATGCAACCACTGTAATAGGTGTCCTGTGTCTTTGAAGAAAATAGGAAATGAAAGTTCACTTAATAGCTATTGTATATTTCCATTGATGAATCTTCTAAAAATGGAAGATTTTATTTATACTATTTGATTCTACTGAGCAAAAACTTAAAGAAATAAATGTATTCTTTTTCTGAAGTATATAGAGGAAGCCAGCCATGTGGGATGAGTCAGGAGGATTGCATGTTACACTCTGCTGCATAATGAGTTCGAGGCCAGCCTGAGTTTCGTAGGAAGGCACTGTTTCTCAAAAAAAAAAAAAAAAAGCATACAGATTAATAAAACTGCACATTTTCTTTTAAAAAGCACAATTGTTGGGAGTATTAGTAATAATAACAAGTGAATCCTCTAAGGAAAGTTTCCAGTTCAGAGAAAAGAGCTATCACCTCACACATGCAAAGAGACTCTCATTCAAGTTTGGCAATTATATTGAGAATTGGTCAATAATCTGTACATGAAGTATAATCATGACCCACAGAGCATACTTGTCCAGGTAACTATAAATAGGGTCCATTTCCAAGAAAGCCACAGATTATCACTTTAAATTGCACATGGATTTACACAATTCATGAGTTATCATAACACCCTGTGAACGGAACACACCTGCAAGCTTAACAATCTCTGTGTTCAAACATTAAATTGTAGATTTGACATTCCACTTCCAGAAATATATTTACATCAATTTATCAGAAATACTCTTTTTAGTAAAACTTTCTTTAAAATTTTTTTTATCCTCTGAATTTGAAATTGCTTGCCTACCATTTTTTATGTGAGTTATTTAATGATACAGCATAGATAATATTTAATCTTCTTCGGGTGGGAAATTATTTCTGAACCTATACTCACGATGCCCATTTTATCTGTCCTTGTGTGCATTGTTATGTTTGAAATGATTTAGCAGTTCTGAAGTTTCCTTTAGCATGCTACATGTGACAATTGAATTAAAATCTATCAACGAGATGGACCTTGGCTGGGAGATGATACAATTGTTAACATCCTGTAAAAGCAAGAAAACCTCAGTCTGATCCCCAATTCATCATTATCCAAACTACTAAACTGTACACATAATTCCTAATAATATTTGCAAAGCATTTGTCACATATGAGAGAATCCCGAGTGTACTCAGATGGTGTCTATGTAATGGTACTATGCCATGTTAATCACGGACAGACAAAAAGTGCTGGGGTTGGGAAGATAACCCTGTTGGTAAAGCACAAGCTAAACAGGCATGAGGGGCTGAGAGAGGAGCTGAGTTCAAATCTCTAACACCCATGTAAAAAGTTGTCACTCACCCGGAATCCTAGCACTGAAGAAGCTGTAATAGGTGGATCTCTGTCCTAATAGTCTAGCAAGAACTTCGGTTTCAAAAATTCTATCACTTCAGGAAGACACCCATGTTCCCATGTAAACACATGAATGTGAACACAGAGAGAGAGAGAGAGAGAGAGAGAGAGAGAGAGAGAGAGAGAGAGAGAGAAAGCATGCATCAAACAAGAACTAAGAACTGCTTGTCAAACACTGGCAGTTAACTCCATATGTTAGGTAGGTCAGAGTACCAACGGATTGTCATCCCTGCCCCGTAAGAGTCAAGTGTAGCAAAGAACATGACCAGGGGAGACTTTAGTGAGTGAACTGTAGAAATTATCCCACAAATAAGTTTCTCTTAGGAGATTCCTAAATCACTTTGTTTTATTTCTGTGTGAAAGCATATCTCTGTAAACCAAATGTTTGATAATTGCAAGCCATAAACATTTTGCTTTTAGAGTTTTGCATGCAATTTAGGAAGACACTCCACCTGCTTTAGGTATTTATGATTGTGGATATGTGTTTGCATTCATTAAGCCACACAAGGAAAGGAATGCCAGCAGAGTTAGGGCAGTTTTGAATGCGTTGTAGACAATGAGATAGTTGGCCATGTAGTATGCACTGAGTGACCCCTACTCCTAATTAAGGCTGCAAGTTCCCTTCAGCTGTAAGGATGTGAATGGCCATGCCCCTGCCCAGCAAGCACATTCCACTTCATAAAAAAAGCAAGCTGTGGACTTGCAGTCTCCTTTTGAGAATAACAGGCTCCGGTTTCTAAGCTATTGGGATATTTAACCCGTGCAACTGAAGCCAAGATGGTTCAGTGGACTATTTTACAAACTAGCACCTTTTCAAAAGTGTATCTTCTGCTTAGATATCAAGTAAAGCATTTATGAAAATATTAGTCAGAGATATGTTTGCTTCCTAATTTTTGTTTTTACTTTGAAAAATTATGGTAATCTCATTGCAGCAACTTGGCAGTGGGAAAAAAATCTCGAGCAGACGTTGAGATCGTAGACTCTGGGGTTGGAGAGAAAGAAACCAAGTGAAGGAATTGAAAACGAAAGAATTGAAACAGGAATAGATGGATAACCTTCCAAAGAGAATAGACATGTTGTCCTGGAGATAAGCAGGCTCAGATTACAGGCTTTGTTGGTAGCGTATTTATTCAGCTGGGGTCTCTGAACTCTAAGTCCCAAGGCACTGTGATTGGAGATTAAAACCAGGTTTCCAATATGCTTAATCCATAGCACTGCCCAGCATTTGTCATATATAATCTCAGCAGTGGGGGCCCCAAACTTGAAAACTGAGAAATGCTGTCTTAGAAGGTAGAAGATGTATTAGATTCTGTTTCTGCCCTTCAGCACTCCATAAGCTAGCCTTAATTCTCTAAGCCTCGGGGGTTTTGTATCTGTAAAGTACAGATAATAATAGTTTCTTTGCCAGTTTCAAGGTAAATGAGGTAAAAGGAAAAATGTCTTCCAAAGCTTTCCAGGGCTTATGTATTGATTAAAATTTTCTATTTTAATTGTGTACCTTCATGAGGGCTGAGCACGATTTTTGAAAGGAAAAAAAAAAAGAAAGAAGGGCCTATAATCTTCTTAAAGTCATTTCCCATGTTTATTATCTAGTGAGAGGATTGAATTATTCCTGGGTACATTCCTTACCTTTTCTTTCCTTGTGCTAAACTATTTATTTCAACTTTTCTAATGGATTATAAACGAATTCCTACTAGCCTGAAACTCTCAATGCTTCCTCTTCAGGCTCCTGAGCCTTGGAATTCTAGGCAACAACATGAGCCACCACAGCCAATCAAGAGGTTATTTTAGAAAATAAACTGATGAACGGTCATCTATATCCAATCTCTTCCCAGTGTACCAGTTCTGAAACTCTTGTTCTGAATTTTGAAGGCATTTGAAGAAGAGTAGCCCACCATCCCTTTTCAAATTAATTTCTGTGGTTTTCTTCTTATTTCTTATCTTAAAGCAGAGCAACAAAGTAAAACTTTTCCCCTGTCATGACCCTAAGACTTTCATGCTTTAGTAAAGCTAAATCTCTAGATTCATATTTTCAGGTTATTGCTGTTCAAGCCTGTCCTTCTTTGACCGTTTCTGCCTGGGGGCTGTCTTCTGTCTGTGGTGGAGGCTTCTAGTCACCTGTTTCTCTGATTTGTTTAGCAGCAGCAACAGAAGAACCAGAGGTGATCCCGGACCCTGCGAAGCAGACAGACAGAGTGGTGAAAATCGCAGGCATCAGTGCTGGGATCTTGGTGTTCATCCTCCTCCTCCTGGTTGTCATAGTAATTGTGAAAAAGAGGTAAGATCCATTAGTGTCCTGTACCACACACTCATGTGTTTGCCACTGATTTTCACATTTTTCCCTCAAGCTCTTTGACAAGTTCTAACAAGATTGCCTGCACCTCAGTCCCTTCTTACTTGGGATTTTTAAGTGAAATCTTATTTAGTTATTTGCAGTTTGTTCTGGGATAGAAGCATAGATTTTTGTTAACATGTATTTTATGTAAAACTTTAAATTATTTGAATTTGCAGAAATACATGAGAAATTCATCATATCATATTTTAGGTGTGGCTATTATTAAGCATTATACAATTTATGGTTATACAGTTATGGTGCTTGGACCAAAGTCAGAATTACTTTTATTCTTAGTCTATATTTTCATAAATATGGGGTACATATGAGGCATGCAGCAAATAAAACTTTATTTAATGACATTGTATATTAAATATTCACTGACTAAAATTTTTAAAAAGAAGAGTAAATGCTTAAATTGAACCTTATCTTTTATACTATGTCAGTAAATGTCGCCACCTCCTGGAGTTCTATAAAGCTATGACTTCCTGGAATTTAAATTTGTATTCTAGAGATGAAAGTATACTCTTGCTCAAATGTATTTCTGATATACAGCACAGTTTTTATGCTTGGAGCTATTTGACTATTATGTAAGTTGTCAGAATCTGTAAGTCATCTTCTTAGAAACTAGGATGACATCTCATTCCTTCCAAGCAAACATTTTGGATAATTCGACAATTTGGAAGGACTTTCGGAAAAAAAAAATTACATGCAGAGTGCATTCCAGCAGCTTTGTATAGAAGTGGGTTTTGCTCTACTAATTGTACCGATTGTATAATAAATGATGTTGCTTATAGTACATGAATTGTCATAGTGTCCAATTATTATTGCTTTCTACTTGAAAGAAAACATTAGCATTATGGCTAAGACTCATATGTTAATAACAATTCTATGAGCATCGATTTTAATATATTGCCTCTCTACACTTGTCCCCGGAGACATGTATGTTGGAGAAGACACATCCGCATTAGAAACATTAGGTATGCACGACAGTGTTCTGTGTTCACTTAGCTACATATGTGCTTCCTCCAAACAGTGCTTTTTCTCTGCCGTTGGCTACCTCTGTGATTGGAAAACACATCCTAGGAGAGACAAGAAGATTTAAATCTTCGAGAAACACTAGTTTGCCAGTGCACACCCATAAAAATCATGGAATAGAACCTTCAGACCTTATATCTCTGTTCAGATTAAATCTGTACTTGGAGAGCGAAAAAGCCAAATAGCTTAGAGAACCCACTTCACACTGCTTCTTCATTAAAAGGATTGTCACATCTGATCGGATGCTCGAGAATGGCTTCTGACTGTGCCCTCCTCAGAATGGAATTCAGTCCCCTTGCATTTGTTGTTTATCCGAAAACTTGTTTGTTTTTGAGTAGGCTCCCTCTGCTGGATTTGTACTAAGAATGACTAATGAAAACTAAGGTCCTTCAAGTTGCTAAGCTTGACGTCACTGCAGCAAGCATGTGGCTTGGGGGATATGCTCTACCAGTGCTCTAAAACTGCACATCTTTGCTGATTCTTCTTCTGGTTTACGTTGCCAATGATCTGATAAATAGGCCTCCACTCAAATCCTTCATGTTTAAGTTTTCATAACTGTTTTACTGGCTAGAAAGGCTTCTGAATTTTTGCCTGCCTCGGTAACACCTATGTGACTGGCGAAGACCATACTTTCACAGACAGATGAGTTTGTGTTTGCTGCCTTCTGGTTATATCATTCCTAAATGACTTGAACTCATTGCTTACCTCAGCACATTCATAAGGGCTTCAAATCACGGGTCGTGAATATGTTACACACATATATCCTGTGTTTTTTAAGCCAGGGTAGGTTATTATCATTGCCCCAAAGCATGTAGCAGTCCTGGATAAGACAGAGTTTAGCTTCAAATTTTGCGTTACTCTGTAGTTTCATTTGAGTATAGAAAGTTACAATAAAAACAGTGGAAATGGAAACCCTCTTACCATCTGCGTTTTCATGAGAAATTGTAACGTTTCTTTAGACTATCCCTCAGCGTGAATAATAAATGTAGGGTTATTTGCTTCGATGAAAATAGTTCCATGTGATTTGGGTTGCAAAAGAATAGCTTAGAATGCAACCAAATAAAACTTTATGGCTGAGATTATATAGAAAGTAAATTCTTAGGCTGTGAAAGGAATATTGCAACTTTCAGAACGCAATGTCATCCTTCTTTCAGTTTAATTGCTGTTGAATTATTTCCAATTATATGCCATTTTTCATTGATTGTGTATAATTTAAATGCGCAGCATGAACACATTAAAACTTCCAAACATCATCTTGAACTCATGTTTCAATACAGTAAATGTGTGTGTTTATCATGTTCACATGCATCTACTGTAGGAATACCTTCATGTATATGTAGCATATGGTACCTGTATTCACATGACATGTATATACTGTGTACCATTAAGATACACCCGGTGTGTAAAAATGTAGTGCTTTGCATATATTAACATCATATCTTTATGTTTTGTATTTAAAATAAACTACTCCGTTGAGCATACCCATCCTATACATAGCTGATCCATCAGTCATGGCATTTTGATGGCAATGGATGATATTATATGCTTTAACTGCATGTTGAAAAACACACAATCCATTTAATTTTTCAGTCCTTTGGCAGTGTAGGAAATGTCAGCATGTTACTTTTTTTTTCCTAATCCTGTATTTAAAATTTTATTTTTTTTGCTGCATATCTGTCTGTTTAACTGCATGGCATAAGAATGCTAACAACGCATGGGCAAATTAAAATGGCAAAGCAATAAAAAAAAACCCACAAATTTCATTTTGTTTCGTTTTCTTTTTAACGCACATTTTTCTGCTCTATTGGATGTGACGGAGTCACGCTTCTCATTCACCATTGCTTCTCTTTCCCCACTGTCTGTGATCTGCTTGCCAGGAGGAGCTACAATTCTTACTCATACTACCTGTAAGTAGACAATGGGTCATTACAAATTTACCTGTGTCCAATTGCAATATCCCTTTCAAAAAACCCACAGAGACAGTGTGTGCCTGGTGGTCTTTCAAAATCTCTATCTTTCTGGACTCTAAAACTATAGACTGTGACCTATTTTGATTCTCTTTTTTTAAAGGGATATTGTGTTTCTGTATGTTCAGCTACTTTTAATTTTTAATTACAGTTTTCCATAAGAAGCTTTAGTCTGCAGCTAAGAGCATCATTTATTTACTTATGTCAAGTCGGAGCTCTCTTAGCAGTATGATACTTTATGCATCTCGTGACAAATGTAGTTTTAGCTTCCTAATCCCAAGCGATATCATAATGTATTACGCTTGACAATATGAGCCCAGTGAGATATTTGTGCAGCATCCAGACTGCCCTTGAAAGATGCAAACCAGATCAGGCCTGCATTTGATAGCATCGCTTTCCACCTCACCTGGTATTCAAAAAGATCATAACAACATATCCTTGCTGGCCATTAAAACCTTTATAATGGCCTTACAAATAAATTGATAAAATCATAATGTAGTGAAGGCAGAGACATAAGTATATCTTTTCTAGAGTAGGAAAAATGAGTTTGTTTATTACAATTTAAATAGAGACTTTATAAAACTAAGCCAAGACAAAGCCTGTCAACCTACTGAGGAACAATGATACCACATTTTGACAGTCTTTTGCAATCTCCAACTCACCCATGACTAAGGTACGGTAAGTCTTCATTATATCAGCAGGGAGAATATTGGCCAGTCAACTTCCTGAGCCATTTTCAGTTTGTGTCTTTAGAATCCAAGATAATTGTTAGCCATTCAGTTCAAAGGATATGGTACTGTCCAAGACTCAAGGATTCAGACTGTTTGAGGCACACAGCCTGCAGTGTCTATATCAGTAGGTAAGGTTTCAGCTAGCATTACAGCAAAATTTAACGAGTCAATCACTTCAATGCAACTCTGCCAACATTTTGAATATTACAAACATTTGGCTTCCTACAATCTGCTAAAACAAGCAGGTGTAAAATAACAGTGCTCTTAGCTTACTGTGATGAATCATAATATGCTTGTTAAATCATGTTTGATGAAGCCGATGGTAATTAACCGTACCATTTCATACAATGATGGAGTACGTTCCCCCTTTATGGCCCACCCATATACATCCACCTGCAGAAGTTGATGCTGTTGGCTGCTTTGATAATGAAAGTCATTTGCACATCTGTCAAACTCAAGCACTTGCAAAATGAATTGTTTTAACCGTCCTGAAGTGCACATTACATGTGCTCATGGCTCTGGGGCAGATAAAGCATAAGACATACTAGAATCAATATGTATTTAGTTACAAGAATGTCAATAAAACTTCCATTATCTGTCAATGTATCTGTAAACTTAGAATGGGATTCCGTTTTTGGTGCACAGTTACTAGCTCTCTTCCGGATGATGTAGCCGTTTATACTTTGCTGTGATTGACACTTAGAGCTACTGGCACCTTAAGGCCTAACCAGATAATAATGTCCTAGGGATGTATACTTATAAAGGTTACTTAAACACACCTAGGGTTACTAATCTCAATCTGATTTCTTTTATAAAGGGAGAAATAAAGTAGAATAGAAAATAAAAAAAAAAACCCTACGATGTTTGAGTTAATTTTAATGGCATTATGTCACCGTAACTTTTTATTTTTACACACATAAACGCACTTAACACTGATGTTAGCTCCTGGAGATTCAGAATGCCCTTAATGAAAGCCAGGGTCATTGTGAGGGTAGAGGCGCATGGGACTGTCTGATTTTGCCCGACTCTGCAGCTACTCACCAAGGTTATAGTCTTGTGCAGTTTGCTCACTATCTGAGTTTCTATGAATCTGGAACACCCTTGCTAGAACACTTTCCCTTTCTGTTTCTGGAAAAATACTTTTTTAATTTTACCCATTCATGAACACAGATAAATGATTCATTCATAAATCCTGAAAAGTTTGGAGTCGTCATTTCCATTTGCCGTTTTCTGCATTCCCATCTTTATATTTTAACGTTACATGGAAACCAAATTTCAGTTTGTCCAATTTTGTTTTTTCAAATCGATCTCTCACATTTTTTAAAGAAATGAATCAACACTTTAACCCTGGCCAAGACACAAAGACTTGAAGGACAATTGAAAGTTTCACTTGCTTGTTTTTGAGACAAGGTCTTGCCATGAATCCCAGTTCAGGAAGACTTTGAAAGTCCCTGGCTCCACTATCTACTTCTACTTACTGGGATTGGAGATGGGCAACACCGCCCCTGGCTAGAACTTATTTGTCAAGCATTTTCCCCTGCTGTTTCAAAATGTAAAACGACAGCTTATTTGTGCTATATTCATGTTCTATTCTCATGCTTAGCAACTGGTGTTCAACCACTGTAGTAGGCTGACTGGTGCGGCAGGAAGCACAGCATGCACAGCTGGGTATTGTGTAATAGCGTAAGCTATGGAATGAGGTCATTCTTCATTGCTTATTAGATAAGCAACCTTGGGCAAGTTATTTCACTCCCCTAAGCCTCAATGAACTCATCTATATGATGAGAATCCTTAAACATGTTTTCAGTGGATTGATCCGAGAATTAATGGAGTTAACCAATGGAAAGTGCCAAGTATATAACAGGCCCAATTTATCTCTTCCACAAGTATTTATTGAGAGCCTGCTTTGTGCCTTCAGTATTCTAGCACTGTTCCCATGCCCGGAATGTGCAGGTGATCTTTCCTTAGTGAGCACACAGTGGGGAAACGGCCGAAAAAGGATCTGATGACGCGTGACTAGTGTCGTCTCAAGAGATGAGCATGTTACTATAAAAATCACCTGAATCAGATGGCACAGGGAGCAGCCTTATCAAGCCTTTCCAAGGAAGTTTATTTGGAGTCGCAGTGAATAGAAACGAGCCAGATTTCAGAGACTTAATGATGTTGTAGGCCTCAGGACAAAAAATATTTCATGATGGCTAACTATCAGGAAGTTGGGAATGCTTAAGTCTGTCGGCTCCATACAGCTTAGTTGTATTTAATTAGAGTCAAACACTTTAAAAAATAAAATAAAATAAAATCATTTCTGGGCAGCGGTGGTACAGGCCTTTAATAGCAGCACTCAGGAGGCAGAGGCAGGTGGATCTCTGAGTTTAAGGATAGCCTCATCTACAGAGAGAGCTCCAGGACAGCTGGGGGTACACAGAGAAACCCTGTCTCAAATGCCCCCCTCATAAATAAGTAAACACACAAATAAATAGATCATTCAGTTGTGCTAGCCTTTGTATTTTTCTTATGTTTGTTTAACTGTGAAATGACAACCATTGCTCCCAGTATCAAATGAATGAGTTGTTCAAGTTTGGAAAAATAAATCCAGGGAGTAGAGAGATGACACAGCTGTTGAGAGCATCGGCTGCTCTTGCAGAAGATTTGAGTTTAGTTCACAACACCATTGTCAGGCAGCTTACAACTGTGTCTGTAACCCCAACTCTAGAGGTATAATATGTTCCTCTACAAGGAACTGTGCTCATGTAGATGTGTACACATTCACACACACACACACACACACACACACACACACACACACACAGAGCTTTAATAAAATAAAAACTCCTGAAAATGATTAAGAAAACTAAGATACCCATTTAAAAACATTGCTTATATTTTTAAAACTTGAAGCCATTTCAACATTTGGGTCAAGTGCTACGAGTCTTGGGACAAACTGCCCCATACAGTTTCTCACCTAGATTTGTATGCTCTGTCTAGATCTTTATATTTCTGCAGGCTTTACCTCTGGCCTAGGAGGGAGAGTTGGTAGCACTTTCAGTGTGTGCAGTAAGTGCTGTTAATAAGCGACAGTGGTGATGATAGTGATGGTGGAGATGGTGTAGGGATCATTCTGGTGGTGGTGATGTTGTAGGGGTCGTTCTGGTGGCGGTAGATAATAATCCTTTGTCCTTGTTTTAATATTACTAATACCTACTGTTCCTTTTAAATGCTTGAGGCAAGTCATATTTATACCTGCTTTATTCAGTTGTGAGTGAGATCTGTTTGTGTGTGTGTTCTGTGTATTGGTTGTGTGCCCCTGTGCTGAACTACTGCAATTCTCATAGAAAAATAGACTGGAGCAACTCTCAGCCTGTGGACATAAACTCCGTCTATTCAATGAACCTTTGTAGTATTAGTGGTATGTTTAATACTAAGACAGTAGTGGGGGACCAGAAGAGAACGCCTTGCCATGGACCTCCAAAATGGCATTCTTAACAACCGGGGGGCATTTCCCAGGCAGCATTAATTGCTATCATAAAGTGAGTGGTGGGAGTTTAAAGTGAACAGTGGTTTACAGCGCCTCTCGGTATAAATATCCTGGTGAATCTGAGTTAAATATTTTATATGCACTTAGTAGATTTTGAGTGGAGGACTCACGGATAACAGAGAAACAAAAAAAAATATGTTCTCGATGTGGGAGATAAAAGGCTCACTATTTGTGCAGTTTGCATTGTTATCTCTGATTTTCACAGCGCTAAATCATTCTCCTGCTGTATTCATTAGACATTTCTGCAGTTGATAGTATGCATGGGAAGTCTAAAATACATTTTAGGGTTTGACCTTGTCAACCCTTCAAGATGACAATAATCGACATTCCAACTTTGCATATCATTTTTCAAACTTTCCCTGTATTTTTCTTACACAGCGTATGATTCTGTTCGATCTTTTTATGAGTGTTTTGAATCATATATGGCCAGGGCTGATTTTCAGAGACTTTGGATTAGTTTTGATGGGTGCTGTAGTTACCCTCCTCCGTGTGTCCGTGCTCTGTGTGTTTGTGTTTGTACTTGAGAGAAGCAGAGAGGAGAATGGGCCTTTTCCTTGTTTCTGTTGGCCGGCTCTGCTAAAGCAAAGCTAGGCCATGTTGTTGGCAAGACCTTCAAGCATTGATCAAAGGCAGTTGTCACTCAGGCGGAAGACTGGAACTTGAATTTTTAAAGTTTTTCCTTAATTCACCTGTGAATTAACTGTACTTTGGAAGCCTTTGTTTATACTCTTGAAAGAATGTTTTCATGAAAATTATTTATTTTTTATTTTTGACAATTTCATACATATAAACAACGTAGTATGATTATAGCAACCTTCCCGTATCCTCATTTTACTCATTTTTTTTTTTGCTCTCTGATCTCAAACCCAGATAGAAGAAATGATTGTTTGGCAACTTGATTTTAAGGCTTTAACAAATATTAAGTGTGCTACATCAACCAGCCGATGTAATGGTTTGTGTGTTGTCTTGATTCCTGAGATGATGAACAGTTCGTAGGTTTTCCGATACATGTCTGTAGCCTTGTCCTTGGGCTCACTTTGAGCTTCTTGATTTCTGGTGTCAGATGTCCCTCAAGGCTCACTGCACTCAGGGCTCCCTTTTGTGTTTGCTTTGGCAGCAAGCTTGCTAAAAAGCGCAAAGACGCGATGGGGAACACGCGGCAGGAGATGACTCACATGGTGAATGCTATGGACCGAAGTTATGCGGATCAGAGCACCCTGCACGCGGAGGATCCCCTCTCCCTCACCTTCATGGACCAGCATAACTTCAGCCCAAGATGTAAGTCGTTCATTATAGATTTGCTCAATGCTTTGGAGGCTTATTAAGTGCATTTAATTTTCTACAATATCTTTTCAATAATGAAAGAAACAGCCAGAAGACAAACCAGCTGAGAATAAAGTAGAATTTACAAAAAGACCTTTTTGTTCAGTTTGGTACAGGATTTAGTTTAACTTTAAACTAGGGATTTTGTCATGAAAGTATAAGAAACATTCAAAAACAAGACATAAGACAGCATGTGTCATTGAACTAAGTTAAAAAATGGTGTTTTCTACATAAGATTAGTGTTTGTCAATTTATACTTTTTTCTTTTGCTTTATAGAAGATAAATGTTCATTAGTGATAAAAAAGAAACATAGTAATGCTTTCTAGGAATTAGCGGCATAAGTAGTTATTCCATTCAGGTAATCTAGTATTTGTCCTGGACCATTCCAATACCAAAAAACTAACCACAGAGATGGGGAGGTAAGTTGGTGAAAGAAGTATTTACCAGACAAGCATGAAAACTGGAGTTCAGATCCCCAGAACCCACATAGAAGCCAAGCAGTTGTGGCATCCACCTGTAATCCTAGCACTTGGGAGGCATAGATGCCCCCTGGGAATGCTGACTAACTAGAATGGCTGGAATTGGTGAGCTTCAGGGTTCCTGAGACCCTATCTCAATGCATTCATTGGAAGATTGAAGAAGCCACATAAGATCAACTTCTTTGGGGCCACACAAGTATGTCCTCACACATGGTAACATGCATACATTCACACATACCATCCAAACAAGAAATAAAGTAACTACTTGAAAGATTAGTCTTTTACGTTTCTAAGTATCAAGTATGAAAACTAAAAGTGTACTTGTGTTACCTGGCTGGCAAAGATTAATGAGATCACATCCACATTCATCTCTCCATTCCCCAAACATAGATTCTTTCAATATGACTAATGTTGACCTATTGAAGAAAGTGCTTTGGAAATGTTTTCACTGAAGTCCTGTTTAAGCATGGGGGAGTTGGATAATTGCATAATTTGAATTTTGCATGAAAATTATTCCCTTTCAAGGCTTTATGTTTTTAAATTAGTTATATTTAAGTTAACATGCCTAAGTCATTTCTTCAAATCTTCAGGTAAAATTGATGCTTGAGATGGACAAATCAAGTTTGTCATTAGCATTCTTATTTTGGTAACGCCCTAATTTGGAAAACATGATGTAAGAAGATAAGAAATAAATAATAAAATTCATATTTATATGCAAATTATAAACATAAGAAATGGTAAGGTTGAACAATATTTTAGACTATGTCTTTATGTCATTTCGTAAAGGGAATTTTTTTAAAAAAACCTTTAGCTTGGTGAAATTTTTCAGCAATTTTGACCTTGAATACAGGCTGTCATTTTTCTTGTCTATTCACACTGAGTGGAAGTTAGAAGTACTGTGTCAGTCATTTTGGATTCAGTTTTAAACACGATAGAGCCTTTGTGGCCTGTCTTATTTTTGTTTCACTATTAAGATTTAACAACAGAGAAGGACATAAAATTCTATGGCTTTTAAAAGAAAGTTTGCTTAAAATATGAGTGTATCATCTCTCCAAGTACTTGATTCAATATTTACTTGGTTGTAGATCTGACTGTATTTTTGTTCCACAGAACAATATTTTTGTTCTTCTGTATGCTACCCATGTCAGTACCTGACTATAAAGTTACAATTCTGGGTGTGTATCTATAAATATCCAGTTATGAACTTGAAGAAAGGATTAAACTTATTCCCCACAGTTAACTGGGAAAAATGATTAGAATGAATAGAAGAACTTCATTTCTGTAAATACCTTACTTGTGCTTTATAGCGTAATTTTATTATTTTTATAATGTCAAGGTGAATAATCTGGCTTTTTAAATGAACAGAGACCTGGACTATAATTATAGATACAACTCTCTTGACATTTTACAATAACCCTGGTTAAAAAAAGGAATGTTAAAAAAAAAGGAATGTTACCCTTGCAAAATACAGAAATCAAAGTAAGTTGTGTCACAATACTTTTAAGAAAATATAAATCAATTATAAAGATTATTATAAAGGTATAAAAATTACTTGAAAAGTAGAATTTAGAGCCGAGTATTGCTTCACGAGCTTTGTTTCCCCACAGTGCCCAATGATCCACTTGTGCCGACTGCTGTGTTAGGTGAGGCCCGAAACGTTTGTCACCAGTCTTTATTTTATTTTCTTCTTTTGCATGCCTCACAACTCCTTGCATGGGTTGTGTCTTGTCCACATAGTAACTCTTTGCCTTTAGGAAGCCCCTTGGTGTTTGAGCTAGATCCCCAGAGTCCAGACAGAGACAGCCAACTTTGTTCAACACATTTGGGTCTGGTGGATTTGAATGGCAGGCACACTGTTTAGAACAACACACCAGCGTTAAGCTGTGCTGGATTTGGAGCAGAAGCCCAATTGCTTCTAAGGGATAACTAATGGGAATAATTCAAACACCTCCACTCCCAGGGGCCAGGAGCAACTGAGCAACTAGCTGATGAGGGAAAGGCAGCTTTAGCAAAGAGATTGTCTAAGTCCTTCTAGCTTTAAAGCAATTAAAGATGCAGTCAGAGGTGAAGAGGGTGACTCTGTTCATTTGCTTTTACTTTGTTCTTTTAATAGTTTGCTAAAGCGAGGAAGTTGCTAGAGTCTTGATGCAGGGGTTTGGCATAGACACTACATTCCATGAAAAGTAGTAGTATGTTTCAAGAAGTTAGAAGAGACCCCTATGTTTACCTGGATCACATCTGAGGAAATGGGTGTCGCCTTTGATGATTCTGGCCTTTTTAAACCTATATATTTCAAAGCGAAACAAGTTTAATTTCAAATTGCTTCTTATTTCTTGGCAAATTACTCAACAATCATTTGGCCAGCATGCATTGTATGTTCATAGGTTCTCTATCAGTAACACCCTAGTGGTTCTGCTTACCCAAAAGTACAGATTACCAATACACATATCTTAAAGATGATCCCACATTATATTTGTCATTCATATTTAATACTTATCGTGAATATGGAAATTAGCTTATGCATCTCTTTGCTTATGTAGTTATTCAATTTAAAAATCTATCACAAAACATTTTGGAATTTTGCAACTGATCAGTTAAGTAAAATGTACTTCGTGAACTAAAATAATCATTTTAAATTATAATTTTAGAGTTTCTATAAATAATAACTGTTCCAATAGAATCTGTATTCTAACTGCACTTTCCCTGTGCTGTGCACAACAAAGTGAGACAGAGGTGACTTAAAGCATTTTTTGTGACAGGTGGCATGATTACATAGGGAGGAGCTATACCGGGTACTCACAGGGATGGTATCCCATTATCAGCTGCCCCTACATATGCCATCTTCTCTTGAAAATTGTAGATAATATCAGTACCTCGCATTGATAAGTAGAGTTCACTTAAATGAAAATAGTAGACACTCTGAAGAGAATGGCTTACCTAAATGTTAAAGTCCATCATTGTTCTTTTCTAAGGGCATGGAGAATTCGTTCTAAATCGCGAGGTCTATATAGAATTACAATATGAACTCAGAAAATGACTTTACAGGTTTCCTCCTCTCCCTCTAGACAGGGTAACTGCTCCTGCCATTGCTTCCTCCCCGCCTCAGAAGTGTAGAGAGCAAATGAGATGATGCACATGAGCTTTACAAACTACAAAGGCTAAGCAGTTCTTAAAGTATTCCAAATGGAAAGGGTTGGTCATGTTTAGGGAGAGGTAGAGCTGCTAGCCCAGTAGTGTCTTCTGACCTATTTGTACACATTTTCCATCGTGTAATTTGATTTCATTTGGAGAGTGGGCATGTTTGGGTTAAAAGTGATTGGCTTTCTTTGAAAGCCAATTCTCATTCGTCCCATTAGACATCCGATTAATCTCTTCCATTCTACATTGTTCCTGGAATTGTGGTGTTTACAGTTGTTTTTCATCCACTCATTTTATATAGCAACTTTTTGAAATAATTTCAAGCATTGTTTCATATTGATATCTACTTGATGACTTTGAAAGGCTTAGAAAATTTTCATATTGATTCATATTTTTGTCTTTTGTGTCTTACTGCTTCATTGGGCTTAAGTCCCTATAACGGGTAAGTATATTTACAAAGAACTCTAGAAACATTTCAATCAAGCCACAGTTGAAGTTATTATTCTTCAATGTATAATAAGGATAATGATAAGCACAGGCCCCCTTGCTAGGACTCACGTTATTACGTAGTTTAATGAGGTAGAAATATATTGAAATTAATAATTCATATGTGATTATTCTTGAGACCTCGCTGCCTTTTGTACTATTGTATTAAAGCCTAATGCCACACAGAGGCCATGCTATTTCATGCTAGGATATAGTCATCTGTAAGATGTGCAATGTGAGTAAAGTTTGTTTCTGAGCCTCTTAAAATTGTAAAGCTTCTGCTGTTCCAGCAGGTTCGAAATGAGCTCTGTCTAGGGTTTTCCTGTCTACTTTTTCATAGCCTAGGTGCTTATATTCTGCACTCCTCCCTCGCCACATTCTGTTACTTTGACCTCCCCTAATTGATTGTATACCCTGTGACAGAGCCTTAACCAGTTGCTTCTTAATTTAATCTTACTGGGCGATGTTTATATTCCTTATGCCAGTCTATTGATTGTGATATTTTAGTGACAGTAGACCAGTTGACTGCAGTCTCACAGAAGGCAGGGTTAAGGGAAGCCAGTCATGTTTGCTAAGCAAATGTTTGCAAGTAGAGTAGTGGGTAAAACCGGAATAAAAGCCACCAATTCTCTTGAGTGCTGAGGTCATAGCAGGCTCCAAGGGCTTTCTTTTTCTGTTGATGTTATTTTCTTTATTTGTTTTTTTTCTTTAGTGTGTGGTATTTTTAGACATGAATGCCAAAAAAAATCAGTTTAATAAAAGAGAGTAAAGATAAATGCAATCAAGCTAAATGATAGAGGCATACAAATCTGATTGTAGGGTTCTTTTTTTTTTTTTTTCCCTTCTCCAGGAAGAAAAAGTGTTTGTCATGGGGACAACAATTCATTTTTTGCCATATCCTATTTGTAGAGTTGGCGATAGGGCAGGCAGATGTACCAGCCCTTGAAATATGTTTCACTGTTCATTAAATATCATTCTCTGCAGTATGCATTATCATTTCAAACGCAAGTGCCCCTAAAAGTGTACTTTCCTTTCTGGTAATCAGTGTGACCGTATTATGCTTTTCAAAGTAACTCCCCTTCAACGTTTGTTTTTTTTTTTTTAAGTGGTAAGTTTAAATGTGATTAATATAAGCATGTTTCTCATTGTAATGCTTAGTTCTGTGGTCATTAAAATGCTGTTTATTCTTTATAGGCAAAATGTTCTTGGTCCTTTCTTCATCTTTATGGCAGAAAGAGCATTAAAAGTCTCTTTCCGTTTTGAACTAAAACCATGGGGATGTGGTCTACACTTAAATGTGGGTGGTGGAGGCTTCTGTTGAATTTAACTTATTCACTCGTTGAATGTTTGCTGAATTTCTAGTGCATGAGTCTATCTCCAAAAATGCCAGATAAGTAAATGAATGATTAAAACACAGGGCAAGGAAGTAGCATGCAAGGAATCTGGAAGTCTCGGAAACATAAGAAATAGCCTGATAAGTGCATCATGGAGGGGCTGGGGATAGAAGGGAGGTGCCTTTATTTATCTCCAGTACCTCTGGTTTCTCTCACATGGCAGAGAGAGGAGCCAAAGTGTACTATCAATCAAAACAATATTGGTAGTGACAAAAATCCAAGGAGGAAAACCTCCTAGTGGGCAGAAGGGTGGGAATGGGCTTTTGTGCTGGTGTGTTGGGGTTGTGCTGATTGAGAACCCCAGCTGGTAGAAAAAAGGAGGGAAAAGGTGGCAAGATGAGTGGCCCTGCGGGGATGGGCTGTCTAAATGGGGTCTCTGAGGGAGGTTGGAATAGGAGTGTGGAAAAGTTCATCCAATACAGTCAATGGTGAAAACATTTGTCCTGTTGACAGCTCTGTCCTCTGGTCCCAGCCTATGCCGCTGTAACTTCAAATGCTAAAAACAGAGGCGACTCAGCTATGTGCCCTGCCTATACTTTTTAAAAGTGAATCCAGTGTCTCCCTGCTTCTTCCAGCATCCTCTGTATTGCTGAAAGACATATATACACTGACCTTAACCCTTGAGTCGAAATGAAAGGTGATGACTTTGTCTTTATGAGTGATGCTGCCCGAGGCCCCACCTCCACCCCGTGGCTGGCTTTTCTTTTCCTTCTTTCTACTACCGGAAGGATCTTAAGGTCTTTAAATCTCCTTTGCACAGATGTATATTAAACAAGATAACTTTATCTCTTTCTCAATGTTCTGGAATATGAAATCTGCCAGATGAGAACCACAGTGCCACCGCAGAGTCTAGTCGCCTTCTGGATGTTCCTCGCTACCTCTGTGAAGGGACAGAGTCCCCTTACCAGACAGGACAGCTGCACCCAGCCATCAGAGTGGCCGATTTACTGCAGCACATCAACCTCATGAAGACATCAGACAGCTATGGGTTCAAAGAGGAATACGAGGTGAAAGCTTCAATACTGTAATGAATTTGATTTTTAACTGATGCTCAATGGCATGTAGCATTTTTCTTCCCTTTAACATTCCAGGAGTGGGATACGCTACAACCTCTCTAGTCCAGCGTTGAGTATGCCATCAAATATATGTGTAGAGAGGAGGGTGAAATAAAAGAAAAGAATGCTCCCTTGGAATGTATTTGGAGCTACATTCATTGTAAAGTTCTTGAGAACGGATTCAGTAATGTTTCAGTGTCTTATCATGAACCCTTTGCTCAATCTTCCGACATTTCCCCCTTTCAAAAGTTAAGCACAGGATTCCCAGAGACCCCTTGTAATATTAGGGATGTTGTCACTGGTTGGCTTAAATTCTGAGTGTTTTTCTGTCTCCTTGCTTAAACACTCTTTAATGATAAAGGCGATGTTAAGTTAAATATGCTGCTTGCCATGGTCCCCTTAATTTTGTGAACTGTTGGCTGAGGATGGCAGGGAAGAAAAACTGAGCACCACAAACCAAGTAAACAGCATCTAAACAACAAAGTCGGATGTGGGACATTTCTTCTCCCAGCGTGTTTCTCTTTCCCACTCAGACAAAAATACCAGGATTTATCTTACAAAAGAAGTGACTTAAGTCAAACATACCAATAAACAGCAAAAATAAAAAGTTCCCTTTACCTTTTGACTTGCTTCAAGATTTCACTGTGGACGCTGGAGCTGAGTTATACTCCTACACACAGTATAGAATTGCACACACAGAAACACGCACATGGTTAAAGCGGAAGGTGCCAGGCATACTTTATTTCAAAGAGCAACCAAAATACATTCAACTTCAAGGGAAGACTTTTAAGTTTTACGTTCTGTATGTGGGCCACCTGTCTACTTTATTTGGGGTGAGAAAAATTATCTTGAAATTTTGAATGCTGGCTTTAGATATGTGCTGAAACACCCAAAATAAGAGCAAGGAATTAGAATATCCTGCCGGAGCTGGTTCTATTCATTCATTTCATGTACATTTCTGTGTACTCTGCTTCAAAGAACGTTGGCTCTTTGAAGACCCTACTTCCTGTGTTGAGCAAAGTTTAAGTTTTTCTACAAAAAAAAAAAANTTAAAAAAAAAAAAGGAATGTTACCCTTGCAAAATACAGAAATCAAAGTAAGTTGTGTCACAATACTTTTTTTTTGTGTCACAATACTTTTAAGAAAATATAAATCAATTATAAAGATTATTATAAAGGTATAAAAATTACTTGAAAAGTAGAATTTAGAGCCGAGCATTGCTTCACGAGCTTTGTTTCCCCACAGTGCCCAATGATCCACTTGTGCCGACTGCTGTGTTAGGTGAGGCCCGAAACGTTTGTCACCAGTCTTTATTTTATTTTCTTCTTTTGCATGCCTCACAACTCCTTGCATGGGTTGTGTCTTGTCCACATAGTAACTCTTTGCCTTTAGGAAGCCCCTTGGTGTTTGAGCTAGATCCCCAGAGTCCAGACAGAGACAGCCAACTTTGTTCAACACATTTGGGTCTGGTGGATTTGAATGGCAGGCACACTGTTTAGAACAACACACCAGCGTTAAGCTGTGCTGGATTTGGAGCAGAAGCCCAATTGCTTCTAAGGGATAACTAATGGGAATAATTCAAACACCTCCACTCCCAGGGGCCAGGAGCAACTGAGCAACTAGCTGATGAGGGAAAGGCAGCTTTAGCAAAGAGATTGTCTAAGTCCTTCTAGCTTTAAAGCAATTAAAGATGCAGTCAGAGGTGAAGAGGGTGACTCTGTTCATTTGCTTTTACTTTGTTCTTTTAATAGTTTGCTAAAGCGAGGAAGTTGCTAGAGTCTTGATGCAGGGGTTTGGCATAGACACTACATTCCATGAAAAGTAGTAGTATGTTTCAAGAAGTTAGAAGAGACCCCTATGTTTACCTGGATCACATCTGAGGAAATGGGTGTCGCCTTTGATGATTCTGGCCTTTTTAAACCTATATATTTCAAAGCGAAACAAGTTTAATTTCAAATTGCTTCTTATTTCTTGGCAAATTACTCAACAATCATTTGGCCAGCATGCATTGTATGTTCATAGGTTCTCTATCAGTAACACCCTAGTGGTTCTGCTTACCCAAAAGTACAGATTACCAATACACATATCTTAAAGATGATCCCACATTATATTTGTCATTCATATTTAATACTTATCGTGAATATGGAAATTAGCTTATGCATCTCTTTGCTTATGTAGTTATTCAATTTAAAAATCTATCACAAAACATTTTGGAATTTTGCAACTGATCAGTTAAGTAAAATGTACTTCGTGAACTAAAATAATCATTTTAAATTATAATTTTAGAGTTTCTATAAATAATAACTGTTCCAATAGAATCTGTATTCTAACTGCACTTTCCCTGTGCTGTGCACAACAAAGTGAGACAGAGGTGACTTAAAGCATTTTTTGTGACAGGTGGCATGATTACATAGGGAGGAGCTATACCGGGTACTCACAGGGATGGTATCCCATTATCAGCTGCCCCTACATATGCCATCTTCTCTTGAAAATTGTAGATAATATCAGTACCTCGCATTGATAAGTAGAGTTCACTTAAATGAAAATAGTAGACACTCTGAAGAGAATGGCTTACCTAAATGTTAAAGTCCATCATTGTTCTTTTCTAAGGGCATGGAGAATTCGTTCTAAATCGCGAGGTCTATATAGAATTACAATATGAACTCAGAAAATGACTTTACAGGTTTCCTCCTCTCCCTCTAGACAGGGTAACTGCTCCTGCCATTGCTTCCTCCCCGCCTCAGAAGTGTAGAGAGCAAATGAGATGATGCACATGAGCTTTACAAACTACAAAGGCTAAGCAGTTCTTAAAGTATTCCAAATGGAAAGGGTTGGTCATGTTTAGGGAGAGGTAGAGCTGCTAGCCCAGTAGTGTCTTCTGACCTATTTGTACACATTTTCCATCGTGTAATTTGATTTCATTTGGAGAGTGGGCATGTTTGGGTTAAAAGTGATTGGCTTTCTTTGAAAGCCAATTCTCATTCGTCCCATTAGACATCCGATTAATCTCTTCCATTCTACATTGTTCCTGGAATTGTGGTGTTTACAGTTGTTTTTCATCCACTCATTTTATATAGCAACTTTTTGAAATAATTTCAAGCATTGTTTCATATTGATATCTACTTGATGACTTTGAAAGGCTTAGAAAATTTTCATATTGATTCATATTTTTGTCTTTTGTGTCTTACTGCTTCATTGGGCTTAAGTCCCTATAACGGGTAAGTATATTTACAAAGAACTCTAGAAACATTTCAATCAAGCCACAGTTGAAGTTATTATTCTTCAATGTATAATAAGGATAATGATAAGCACAGGCCCCCTTGCTAGGACTCACGTTATTACGTAGTTTAATGAGGTAGAAATATATTGAAATTAATAATTCATATGTGATTATTCTTGAGACCTCGCTGCCTTTTGTACTATTGTATTAAAGCCTAATGCCACACAGAGGCCATGCTATTTCATGCTAGGATATAGTCATCTGTAAGATGTGCAATGTGAGTAAAGTTTGTTTCTGAGCCTCTTAAAATTGTAAAGCTTCTGCTGTTCCAGCAGGTTCGAAATGAGCTCTGTCTAGGGTTTTCCTGTCTACTTTTTCATAGCCTAGGTGCTTATATTCTGCACTCCTCCCTCGCCACATTCTGTTACTTTGACCTCCCCTAATTGATTGTATACCCTGTGACAGAGCCTTAACCAGTTGCTTCTTAATTTAATCTTACTGGGCGATGTTTATATTCCTTATGCCAGTCTATTGATTGTGATATTTTAGTGACAGTAGACCAGTTGACTGCAGTCTCACAGAAGGCAGGGTTAAGGGAAGCCAGTCATGTTTGCTAAGCAAATGTTTGCAAGTAGAGTAGTGGGTAAAACCGGAATAAAAGCCACCAATTCTCTTGAGTGCTGAGGTCATAGCAGGCTCCAAGGGCTTTCTTTTTCTGTTGATGTTATTTTCTTTATTTGTTTTTTTTCTTTAGTGTGTGGTATTTTTAGACATGAATGCCAAAAAAAATCAGTTTAATAAAAGAGAGTAAAGATAAATGCAATCAAGCTAAATGATAGAGGCATACAAATCTGATTGTAGGGTTCTTTTTTTTTTTTTTTCCCTTCTCCAGGAAGAAAAAGTGTTTGTCATGGGGACAACAATTCATTTTTTGCCATATCCTATTTGTAGAGTTGGCGATAGGGCAGGCAGATGTACCAGCCCTTGAAATATGTTTCACTGTTCATTAAATATCATTCTCTGCAGTATGCATTATCATTTCAAACGCAAGTGCCCCTAAAAGTGTACTTTCCTTTCTGGTAATCAGTGTGACCGTATTATGCTTTTCAAAGTAACTCCCCTTCAACGTTTGTTTTTTTTTTTTTAAGTGGTAAGTTTAAATGTGATTAATATAAGCATGTTTCTCATTGTAATGCTTAGTTCTGTGGTCATTAAAATGCTGTTTATTCTTTATAGGCAAAATGTTCTTGGTCCTTTCTTCATCTTTATGGCAGAAAGAGCATTAAAAGTCTCTTTCCGTTTTGAACTAAAACCATGGGGATGTGGTCTACACTTAAATGTGGGTGGTGGAGGCTTCTGTTGAATTTAACTTATTCACTCGTTGAATGTTTGCTGAATTTCTAGTGCATGAGTCTATCTCCAAAAATGCCAGATAAGTAAATGAATGATTAAAACACAGGGCAAGGAAGTAGCATGCAAGGAATCTGGAAGTCTCGGAAACATAAGAAATAGCCTGATAAGTGCATCATGGAGGGGCTGGGGATAGAAGGGAGGTGCCTTTATTTATCTCCAGTACCTCTGGTTTCTCTCACATGGCAGAGAGAGGAGCCAAAGTGTACTATCAATCAAAACAATATTGGTAGTGACAAAAATCCAAGGAGGAAAACCTCCTAGTGGGCAGAAGGGTGGGAATGGGCTTTTGTGCTGGTGTGTTGGGGTTGTGCTGATTGAGAACCCCAGCTGGTAGAAAAAAGGAGGGAAAAGGTGGCAAGATGAGTGGCCCTGCGGGGATGGGCTGTCTAAATGGGGTCTCTGAGGGAGGTTGGAATAGGAGTGTGGAAAAGTTCATCCAATACAGTCAATGGTGAAAACATTTGTCCTGTTGACAGCTCTGTCCTCTGGTCCCAGCCTATGCCGCTGTAACTTCAAATGCTAAAAACAGAGGCGACTCAGCTATGTGCCCTGCCTATACTTTTTAAAAGTGAATCCAGTGTCTCCCTGCTTCTTCCAGCATCCTCTGTATTGCTGAAAGACATATATACACTGACCTTAACCCTTGAGTCGAAATGAAAGGTGATGACTTTGTCTTTATGAGTGATGCTGCCCGAGGCCCCACCTCCACCCCGTGGCTGGCTTTTCTTTTCCTTCTTTCTACTACCGGAAGGATCTTAAGGTCTTTAAATCTCCTTTGCACAGATGTATATTAAACAAGATAACTTTATCTCTTTCTCAATGTTCTGGAATATGAAATCTGCCAGATGAGAACCACAGTGCCACCGCAGAGTCTAGTCGCCTTCTGGATGTTCCTCGCTACCTCTGTGAAGGGACAGAGTCCCCTTACCAGACAGGACAGCTGCACCCAGCCATCAGAGTGGCCGATTTACTGCAGCACATCAACCTCATGAAGACATCAGACAGCTATGGGTTCAAAGAGGAATACGAGGTGAAAGCTTCAATACTGTAATGAATTTGATTTTTAACTGATGCTCAATGGCATGTAGCATTTTTCTTCCCTTTAACATTCCAGGAGTGGGATACGCTACAACCTCTCTAGTCCAGCGTTGAGTATGCCATCAAATATATGTGTAGAGAGGAGGGTGAAATAAAAGAAAAGAATGCTCCCTTGGAATGTATTTGGAGCTACATTCATTGTAAAGTTCTTGAGAACGGATTCAGTAATGTTTCAGTGTCTTATCATGAACCCTTTGCTCAATCTTCCGACATTTCCCCCTTTCAAAAGTTAAGCACAGGATTCCCAGAGACCCCTTGTAATATTAGGGATGTTGTCACTGGTTGGCTTAAATTCTGAGTGTTTTTCTGTCTCCTTGCTTAAACACTCTTTAATGATAAAGGCGATGTTAAGTTAAATATGCTGCTTGCCATGGTCCCCTTAATTTTGTGAACTGTTGGCTGAGGATGGCAGGGAAGAAAAACTGAGCACCACAAACCAAGTAAACAGCATCTAAACAACAAAGTCGGATGTGGGACATTTCTTCTCCCAGCGTGTTTCTCTTTCCCACTCAGACAAAAATACCAGGATTTATCTTACAAAAGAAGTGACTTAAGTCAAACATACCAATAAACAGCAAAAATAAAAAGTTCCCTTTACCTTTTGACTTGCTTCAAGATTTCACTGTGGACGCTGGAGCTGAGTTATACTCCTACACACAGTATAGAATTGCACACACAGAAACACGCACATGGTTAAAGCGGAAGGTGCCAGGCATACTTTATTTCAAAGAGCAACCAAAATACATTCAACTTCAAGGGAAGACTTTTAAGTTTTACGTTCTGTATGTGGGCCACCTGTCTACTTTATTTGGGGTGAGAAAAATTATCTTGAAATTTTGAATGCTGGCTTTAGATATGTGCTGAAACACCCAAAATAAGAGCAAGGAATTAGAATATCCTGCCGGAGCTGGTTCTATTCATTCATTTCATGTACATTTCTGTGTACTCTGCTTCAAAGAACGTTGGCTCTTTGAAGACCCTACTTCCTGTGTTGAGCAAAGTTTAAGTTTTTCTACAAAAAAAAAAAAAAAAGATCCCTGCCCATGTTTTAAATTTCTGCATAATTAAGCCACCACCGAACCCATCTGTCTGTAGGTGCTTGGAGAACAGATCGGGAATCTTTATAAGTCTGTTCCCTAATGAAAGACCCAGTCTTCATGACCTTCAAAGAGAAAAAGATGACAGATCATACATGAATGATTTTTTTAACTCCCATTATAAGTGCTGATGAACACACCTTTGAAAGATAGCCATCATTAAAAGTAGGTTTGTAAGTATACTATTATTTAGAATTTTTTGAAAAAGATTGATGCCTCTTCTACTTGTAACTCACAAAATTATAGGTATCTTAAAATTGAAAGATTTTCAAGGTTCTATGTTTCTCTAAAGTTACTGCCAATCTTTCACATGAGTTCTACCCAACCTAACATCCCACAAAACAGGCCTGAGGGCTGAGCAGGAAATGTATTTACTACTGTAGGCAGCCCTGCCCCCACCACCACAAATGTGGCTTTCACTATTTCAATTTGTAGGGCAGATAAACCTGTTGTGAGAAACAGAATTAAATTAGGTCTGCTTGCTAACTTTTTTTTTTTTTTTCAGAGCTTCTTTGAAGGTCAGTCAGCATCTTGGGATGTAGCCAAAAAAGATCAAAACCGAGCAAAAAACCGATATGGAAACATTATCGCATGTAAGTTCCCTGAGAATTCCTGGTTCATGTAAACATTGCATGTGTAAAATGTACAGTGAGTTGCTGCTTATATGGTTTTGAGTTTAGAGAACCCGAGTTGTGGCACGCTGGTCTGTTAACTGATCTATAGGATATTAAAAAAAATGTTAGCTGATTCTGAAATTGCCATCACCCTCAGCAAATTCAATCTCACCCTTTGAGAAATTTGTTGCTTTAAGTTTTTGTATAAATCCATGGGGATTGTTATCAAATGTCTAAGAATATTGGGTTAATGCCAAACTTCTTTTTCACTTTTGGACTGGTGTAACACTCATGCTGGGCCTAGTTGAGGTTCCTGGGGGTATTTCTTCCACGTGCCCTTCCGCCTTGACCCCCCAGTAACCGCGAGTCATTAATTGCTCAGAATATCCTTTCAGATGATGTCTTCATGAGGAGGACGTGCAAAAGCCAAGTCATCACTAGGGGCAACCTTGGGAGGACTGAAGAGAGTAGATGGTGTGACTTTTAATTACCTGCTGATTTCCTTAAGCCAGTCTACTCTGGTTTGAAATCATTTTAAACTATGTAAAATACATTCAGACGTAACCTGTATCTCAAGGAATAAAGGAAAAATAGATTCAGAATTCACAGTCTAGTTATGTGGCTCATTCTGCCGTAAAATCCAGAGGAAAAGGAATTCCTCCAGCTAAAAAGCATTCCTGAGAAACAAAATTAGAAGCCACGCAAGTCCTATAGTCAAGTCTAAGGCTCAAATGAAGAGCCGTCCAGAACGTGCCAGGCTGCCTACAAGCTTCCTAATCTGAAAGGCAAGCCATTGAATGTCTGTTCGTATTGTAACTGGTATAAGTAGTGAGCTCCATATAGTTCTGGCTTTTCTCCCAAAGGACTGATTTGATAATAATACAGAGTATTGCAAGTGTGGATTATACAGACCAAATTTGTCCTTAAGTTTTTACCACTGACATTGTCTCAAACCGAGGAATTTGAACGCTTGCATTTGATTATTTAAACCTTTCAGATGATCACTCCAGAGTCATTCTGCAACCCGTGGAGGATGATCCTTCTTCAGATTACATTAATGCCAACTACATCGATGTAAGTGTCCTTCCAGGGTGTTTCCCTCGGGCGCCCACTGTATCAGCTCCCGTCTGGGAGCTGGATGCCTGTTATTACCTGTGACTTGATTGCTAGCTTTAAAGTAAAGAACAAACTGTACACTTTTCCTTGTTCTACATCCTAGTACTTACTGACGCTGTTGTGCTTTCTTTCACACCTGACTTTGGTTTGGGCTGTAGATTTGGCTGTACAGGGATGTAAGTACCACTATATGTACATAACAGCACCCTATGATAAATCTTTACTATTAAAACCCTTAATCACAGTTACTACTAATGCTTAGTCTAGTTGTTTCTGCATGCGTCACCTAATTAGTCTCATACAGTATATTTGTGTTTCTTTTTTTTTTTTGGTAATTATTTTACGTTGTGTAAAGAGCTATTTGACCTCCTTCCCCTTTCTTGTGTAGCAAAACAGGGCTATTTCTGGCTTCGGCAATTTATTATGCATTTGAATTTTATTTGTTGATGATTTCTGTCTCTGGCTTTTATTCTTACCCTTCCCAAGCATATGTGAGAAGCTGGATAGTATGATGTGTATTAGTGGTTTTGAAATTTCATTTTTTTATATTGGTTTTTGATACGAAAAGATAAGAATGGGCCAGGGATGTGACTCAGTTGGTAAAATGCTTGCTGAGCATTCAGGAAGCCCTGAGCTCAGTCCCAAATACTGCATAAACCAGGCATGGTGGCTCATGCCTGTAATCCCAGCACTTGGGAGGTGGAGGCAGAAGTGTGAAGGCATCCAGAAATACATAATGAATTCAAGGCCAGTTTGGGCTAAATAAAACCCTATATCAAAAATATAAATAAATGCAATAGTAGGAAGACTATTTTGTGGTGTGTGATATTGGTTTGTAAAGTTAAAATTCTTAGGGCAAATATGATTTCTATATTATACTTGAAACATGTATCACACATATATATATCGAATCATACCACTAAAGTCTGCTTTCATTACATATTGCACTGTTAAACGTGGTTATACATATGGACAGGGAAATTCTTTATGTAAGTGAAAGTAATTATCAAATACAATAAAACTTATTGCCAAGAAGTAATATATTGTAGTATATGTAAGGTCTGGCTCTTTGACTTTTTACTACCTGGTTTAAAATTACACTAGAGGGTCTAGAGAGATGGGGGCATCAGCATTTAAAAACATTTGCTCTTATTGCAAATGACCCAGCTATGGTTCCCAGCTCCCACGTGGAGTTCACAACCGTCTGTGACTCCAGTTCTGGACTATCTTATACCCTCTAAGGACCTCGTTGAATACCAAGACATTCATGGTGCATGTACATTCATTCAGGCAAACACTCACATAAATAAAATAAAATAAAATAAAATAAAATAAAATAAAATAAAATAAGCATGGATAACAAAATCATGGAGATCTTGGGGATGTGATTTGCTTCAGTTTCCTCATCTGCATATTGAGATCCTGATAGTTTGAGGCTTATCCGTTTGCTGTGGAATTGTAATGAAGTAATGCAGATAGCGCCTCTAGTGCAGTGACTACCATGCCTTTAGCACTCGCCAGATTTTGGCTATTAATAATTAAAAACCCAAGCTCTGAATGAATTGAATCATAGCATGCATATTTGAAGTCAATGTAGAATATAATATTGCAGCATATACATACTATCAGCCTTCATATAAAGATGCCATGTAAGCCCACCTCTACTAAATTCTGCAAATAGGATATTTGCCACCCCTACGGACTTCATGTTTTACAGTTATTTCAACAACTATAGCCAATCGATTTCATGTATTAAGAATAGTTTATAAGTGTATTGGTTAATTTTTTTCATCATAATTTTAATTTCATAACATTTCTAAGTTTTGTCAGACATGTTCTCTAGATTAAAAGTCACCAGAATTTCTCTTACAACTTTGTCATTGTTCTTAGCTATTTAGTTCAACCTGCCATATACACTAGAGCCTTGCTATAATACTATTTTATGGTTCATTGGGTGGGACTTTATTCTAAATGAGATTTGTTATACAACTCAGTTAAGATCCCAGTATATTTTGGCTAAATACAGTGCAATCTTATAATTTCCCTTTCTTGTTTGTTTGTTATATGCAAAATACATCTGCATTTGGTAGATCTCATTTAAAACAGAGCATGAAATGCTTATGAAAAAACATGATGCTGTATCAACTTACTCAGAAATCAAAGTCAACTGGGCGTGATGATGCTCGCCTTTAATTCCAGCATCTCGTAGTCTGATGCAGGTGGATTTCTGTGAGTTAGAGGCCAGCCTGCTATATAGTGAGTTCCAGGCCAGCCAGGGTTAGTGAGAACCTGTCTGAAAATATTAATAATAATAATTTTAATTTTCAGTATTTGCAACAGTGTGGTACACACTGTGTTCCTTCTTAGGTCAGAGACTGTCTTTCACATTTCACTGTGTATGTTCAGAGCTGACCATACCAAATATGCACACATCTTAACAGATTCTTACTATAGCCTTAGGTGAAAGCAAGCAAATTTACAACTTAACCCTATCATGCCATCAGTATTTTTTAACACATCTCTGGCAAGTTGACCCATTAGGAGCACCTAACACACAAATCATTCTTTATCAGGAAGAACCCATGGAAACAATTTATTAAATGTTTATGCACAGCATGTGTACACCGAAAAGTAAGCACTAAAATTTTTGTTCAAGAAAAAGTGCAGTTTTAAATTGTTTTTCCCTATATATGTGTGTGTAAATTTCATTATCAGTACACACAAAATAGTGCCTACATATTCCTGAACATGTTACAGAACGAATAAAAATTAATTTCGGCAGGACTTTGATTTGAGCACACATGCATTGTCCAGCTCTAACATTGGAATGATCTGTTTCTTTTCTTTCTTTCCTTTTTTTTTCTGGTTCTAATATGTCCTTGTCCATTTGTAATGCAGTGTGTTGTACTTTTGGATGATACAATAAGAATTAATGTTTTTGAGCAGAATCTTACCAAGTGATTTAAAATTTATATGAAGGCATAAACATTTCAGTGAAACTGAACTCCACCTCTGAGGTTATTCTGTGACAAACAAAATTCAATTATATGATTTAAATTCTAATCAGAGCCCTTAGTATAATTAGGCCTTGTTTTCTGTTTCCTTTTACATAACGTAGGTTTGAGAAGTGAACTCTGTGTTCGCTACTCAGTCTGGTCTTTTTATTGCAATCTTATTTTGACAAGTGGTTGTCTTCCCCTTTTTTATGCCTTCATTTATTTATTTCTGACAGCTATTTAAAATGATAACCAATTTGCTTTCCTACTTTAGGGCTACCAGAGACCAAGCCACTACATTGCAACTCAAGGTAAAACTTTGCCTGTTAAATACTGCATTTATAATTATTTATATTGAATATTATATTTATTTTTCTTATTATCCAGTAAGGAATTTTATTCTGTAATTTTATCTTTTGAAAAAATTAGGCTCTTCCTAAATTGTGTAGTATAAATACTTCTTCATAATTTAGAAAAACTTGATTTTGAGTCTTTTTTAAATTAAAATCCTCCGATTATGTCTGTGATTTGGTCTTTGATGGTCAGATATCACAACACACTAGTCGGTAGTGCTTGGAAGAGGAACTGCTTATTTTTGATGAATAGGAAGTGAGTTGTTCTTCGTGCCTTGGGTGACTGTCATCTTGCAGCCAATTCTGTCAGTCTGCAAAGCAGTAAGACACAGACCAATAATTATGATGCGATATACTGTCATCTGGCAATTTTTGACAAATCAAGACTGAATAAAATATAGACCTAAGGGAATGTATAAAGTCTGTTGCTTATGGAAAATAAAAACGAAGAAGGTTGATCATATCATGGTGCCCTAGGAAACGAAAGTATCAAAACAAGCACACAAACCTGTAATCTCCTCAAAATGTCTCCTGGCCATCCAAGAAGACCGAGCATGACCAAAGCCATGTTTATTCTTTTCCTGGGTTTTTGTTGTGTTTAGCTTTGCTTTGTTCATCTCTTCCTTCAGTGTTGATTACATAGCCCAGGGCCTTGTGCCTGCTAGGTCAATGCTACCAGGGAGCTAAATCTAGTTCCTGCAATTTGCTCTTTTAGCTGAGGTCATTTTGTCCAGATTTTCCCTTTTGTTTTCTTCACTGGGTTTAATTGAACAAGGATTCTTTACAGTTGGAGATATGCACTATTGTGCTGACCCGTACACCAGTTTTGTGGTTCTGAGTGAATGACAGCCCAGCATATGCCTTTGCAGTTAGATAATCATGCAGAATAATACTAATAGTAATAATGGGAAGTAAGGACATGGCATTTAATTTTACTCATGCACTCTTCATAAATGTTGGCCATTTATTGAATCTAGCAATTTGAGCTGCTCCTCTTCCAAGTGTCCAGAAAGTTTGTTCTGTATCCACATACATGTACATGGACAGTGGAATACTATAGGGACAGATATAAACACCCTAGAAAGTAGTGGTACCTTCTTATGCATTGCTAAGTACAGAAGAAAACTGAGGAAAAGCGTGTTCATGCTACGATGTTTCATGTATTATATATTCTGGTATGAACTGAAATTAAGTGGTTCTGGTTCTCGTGGTGCTCTGAATTAGACTTTTATCTTTTTTTTTTAGCCTGTATCACATAACCGTACCTTTCACATTATCTAAACTTTTTATTAACTATGTTTCTGATAACACAATCTTAAAAATAATTTGTTTATAGGCCCAGTTCATGAGACCGTCTATGATTTCTGGAGGATGGTGTGGCAAGAACAGTCTGCCTGTATTGTGATGGTGACTAATTTAGTGGAGGTTGGCCGGGTAAGAGAAAACTATGTTAATTTTTTTTTACTTTTATGGGTATTCTTGAAAAGCAATAATCAACTCACTTAGAGAATACTATCCAGTAGTTTAAGAATACTTCATATGACAGTCCACACCAGTCTGAAGGACAGGTTGGTGACAATTCCTGTTGCCATCAGATAACCTTCATCCAGTAACTGATGGAAACAGGTGCAGAGACCCACACACAGCCAAGCATTGCATCGTGCTAGAAGGACATCACCAGGAAACCCACAGAAGCAGCAACCTAGGCTCATAGGAGCTCATAGAGTCTAGGCCAACAGCCAAGAATTTTGCATAGAACAGACCTAGCCCTCTACATCCATGCCAGTTGTATATCTTGGTCTGCTTTTGGGAACCCTAGTTGTGGGGGCACTGTCCCTAATGCTTTGGCTGGCTTTTGGTAACCCGTTCCTCATACTGGGTTACCTTGCACAGACATAATACAAGGTGAAGAGCTTAGCCCTTCCTCCACTTGATATGCCATGCTTTGCTGACATACATGGAAGGCCTGCTCTTTACTATACAGAAACAGCAGAGGAATGGATTGGGGGAAGAGGGACTGAGGGGAAGGAGGGAAAAGGAGAAAAAATATGAGAGGGGGAAATGAGGTTTGGATGTAAAAATAAATGAATAAATTTTACTCAGAACATTTCAATTGAATGCTCCTAAGTGAACTTTCAATGAATGAAAATATTTGGTGTCTCATTGGGTAATAAAATAACATTTAATCTTTCAAAGATAATTTTTGGAAACTTTATTCACGACCACTCCCCTGCCTCCTCTAACTCCTTCCTCATATCCTACCCCCAAATTCACAATCTCTTCTTTATTGTTATTGTTACATTTTTTATACAGCCTATTCTGTCCATATAGTATTGCTCATATATGCAGAGTAGGGCTGGCTACTTGGGACTAGACCACTTATGAAGGAATGCCTGGAGGAAGTGATACAAGCTTGAATTGTGTACTGAAATATAGCTTAGCTATTAGACGTAAAAGTCTTTGAAAGCACACAGTCTGTTTATTGTGTGGTGTGTTCTCAGCTGTGTTCGAATTGTGGCCCAAATGTATCATCTTGGCTACTGTGTATGTGTTCAGATAACTCTATACCTGTGCATTCTTCTCATCGTTAGGTGAAATGCTATAAATATTGGCCTGATGATACCGAGGTTTATGGTGACTTCAAAGTGACCTGTGTAGAAATGGAACCCCTTGCTGAATACGTCGTTAGGACATTCACCTTGGAAAGGGTAAGTGTTAAAAAGCTTATATCGAAAATATGAATACTGCAGTTTTTTTAAAAAAATAACACTTCCAAGTTTTTGTTTTAATTACTAGGAAGTCCATCCACCCATCCATCCGTTAGCTTACAAATTCATTTTGTTTTGTTTGGAGGGGATGTTGTTGTTTGGGGTTTTGTTGTTGTTGTTGCTGTTGTTTGTTTCAGCTTTTCTCATGGAATTGTCTTGCTACATAGCTCTGCATATCCTGGAACTCACTATGTAGACCAGGCTGGCCTCAGACTCACAGAGATTTGCCTGCCTCTGCCTTTCAAGTGCTAAGATTAAAGGCATGTGCCGCTAATCCTAGCAAGCTACAAATTCTTATTTGAGAGCTGAGCCTTGGGACATATATTAAAATCCCTACTCTTGAGTCCTCATCTGAAGGGAAAGATAGAAAAACTGTAGACAAGAGATTATATTATATAGCTGCAGAGCACTGTATAAAGTAGCCTTTGGGAATTGAAATAGGAAATATTACTGAGGTAGAAGAGGAAATGTTTGACAAAACTAAAGGGGTTATGGGGAAGAAAACATTTAAAATGGCATGCGGACCTGATGGAAGGGAGGGCAAGAGATTATGTCATGGGAAGGTGTTCCTGCAAGAACAGAGTCATGCCATAGCCCTAAGCCTTAGTTTTTTCCTGTTCTGGGAAGTGACTTATGGATAAGATGTCAGAGATACGTAATTAATGGTAAAGGAAATATGGAAGACAAGAATCACGGAGCCAGATGTTCGGGCCTAGTTGGCACCCATGTGATTTTAGCATGTGAGTTAGGTGGCCACTGGAGGGCTCTGAAGCTGAATACATCAAAACTAATCATCAATGTTTAGTTTTATTTTCATTAATTGAAATTTTCCTTGGTATTTTCATAGTATAACATGCATTCTAAATTACTCTCCCCACCTCTGTCAGTTCTATCTCCTTTTCATATACTCATAAATTTTACTAGTGTTGTGACCTGCTGCTTTTAAGGTGAAGTACTACAGAAGCGAGAGACGGAGAGCGCTTTTAAAAGAGGCATAGGTACAGAGCCATGGATGCTGCAGAAGTGCTTAACAGATAGTAAAACACACAAACGTGTAAACAAAGGTGCATGCAAGTCTATGAATATCAGTAAGATCAATTTGCAGTGGTAATGCAAATGAGACACTGAAATCTCTGAAGACAGGCAGCTACAAACCTGCCTATGGAGAATGTTCAATGAATATGGCTATACCATTTTGTACTTCCAAATGAGCAAGAAATTTTACAAAGAATAATAATCCTCATTGATTGTGTGTGATCACTTAGATCCTGCATTCATTAGTGACCGAGTTAAAATACTTTGGGTCTCTAAAAATCAGTATAGCAGTTTATCTGTAGAATTTCTTAAACATCTTAAAATCTAGACATTTGAATCATTTACCTATCTTAAGTCTATACTTAGGAAGTTATTTATATGTAATATTATTATTTGTATTTTTGGAAAATTCTAGATAGCTGTAAACATGGAGTAGTAGAGAAATAGTCAAATCATATAGACAAAATATCACAAAATTAGAAACTCAGAAAAATAACAATAGCATAAAGGCAAGTTATATATTAAGTAGGAACACCAACTAGGGAAAATACATTTAAAGTCAGGTTGCTTAAAACGATCAATAAAATACCTAAATCACTCATTCTAAATGAGACACAGTGAAAAATTTCAAACATTGTGTAAACAAGTGTACCTTACTGGAAAGCATGGAGAATAGGTAACTAGAATTACATCTACTATCAGAAAAGTTACTCTTAAAGTCATGCATAAACTTTGACACACAGTCATGCATTTTGGTCCAGACACACCAATTGTCCAGCAAATTTTATTTCTCAAAAACTGGCTCAAAAATAATGGTGAGCAGATGGGAGGGGAAAGGGAAAAAGAATTGTTAAATTTACCATTGAAATGGAACTGTGGTTTTGCAGTTGAGATTTTTTCTTTTAGATAATTAAAATTAACAAAATATATTTGGTTAATATCAGATGTCATAAAATGAGATCTGAATGATTAGGCAACGTGTGTCCCAGACTGGGATGTTTCAGATTAATGTCACCTCACAGGTTTAACTCCATTCCAAACAGAATGCCACTAGAGTCTGAGCTTTTTACTTTTTGTTATGGATAATATAAAATAGTGGTTTTGGAAGTAGAACACACATTTGGTCATTCGTCAGAAATTCCATGTATGTATGGATGTATGGATGGATGGATTTGACAGTACTTGGGGTTAAACCCATGACTTGTGCACATCAAGCAAGTGCTCTTCTGCTGAGCTACATCCCCAGCTACACAGGGGTTTTTAAATGAAAGAATTCCTGGTGAGATGTTTACTGCCAGATAGGAAAAATTATTTTTTTTTTAAATTCAGTCTTTGGCATGTCACCGGAGAAGAAAAAGAGTGCAGCCCGTGGAAGCACTCTGGCAAAGTAGTTTAACATAGAGGATGTGAAAAGTAGCAAAAACGAAGGTGATTTTCCCATGTTTGTGATGTCAGGATGACTTTTGTCAGGTTATTTGTAGATCCCTTCTTTGTGTAGCGTAGTGTGCTAGGAATTAATATTGGAAAGAATTATAAGGCATGATTCCTAGCTCCTGAGGTTTTGATAACTCTGGTTTCTGTAAGACAGGCTATGAAGATAAACTGCCATTCTCAAATTGATTTATTTAGTTCATATGTTTTTGCCTTTCCTGATTGAACAAGTAAGATTAATATCTTCACTGGTAGCACACACTAAAGTTAGATTGATATAGATTTTTTTCTTTTGTAGGAATACAGATTCTTAAAAATGAATTTTTCAGTATTTTATTTACAGTGTCGATGCTTCCTCAAACCTCTGGTTTCTCTTATGAAACGGGAGACGGTTTTGTATGAAACTTTATGAGGTTTTCTTCGATTAACCTGGAAGGAGAGAGAAAGAGCAGTGGACGCTTCAGTTCTTTTATTGTGTTGTTACTAGAGATGATGCTTGGTGGGCCAAATTATTTCACAGAGCTGAGAAAAGATCATTTACCCAGAGAACAGTTTAGCTGCGTGTGTATTTTCACAAACCAATCTAGTGTGGCAGTGTCCTGGAAAATCCCTACAAACCATGCTTCAAAACCATTTTCAACATGGATAAGCAAGGTATTGAAATCTCCACTTGAGAACTCAGTGCCCCAGATCAGGGGGAGCTTTTCTATTTTTTCCTTGTCCCCCCAATAATTTCATGTGGTGTCATTCCTAGTAAGAAACAAGCTGGCAAGGCAAATAAAAATTTACCCAGGGAAGCAAACAGAACTAAGTTCCTTTCCTGGCAGTTCTGTGGTGATAAAGGTTAAGTCCCCAAGCCATGTTAGAACAGTACTTCTTAAAAAAAAAATAAGTAAAATGAAATATTGGTAAATGTTGTTTTCATGCTCACTCAGATTTAGTGAATTTGATTACTTTCTCTGGATCCTTTCTAAGGCTCTGTTTTCTAACTTTGCACAGAGGGGCTATAACGAAATCCGTGAAGTCAAACAGTTCCACTTCACTGGCTGGCCTGACCATGGTGTTCCATACCACGCCACGGGGCTTCTCTCCTTCATTAGGAGAGTCAAGCTGTCCAACCCTCCTAGTGCTGGGCCCATCGTTGTGCACTGCAGGTGAGTGATGCTCCCAGCTTCAAGTGACCATCCAGACAGGGCTCGCCAGCCTGACAGCTCGATGTTGCTGACGAGGCTCATGTTTGCCTGTACTACACATAATGGGAAGCAGAAATAAAAACTGGCCTCGGGTAGGACATAAGCCAGGAACACAACCATCCCGGTACAGTGTTGTTCTCAGGTACAAGTGTGGAAAGTGCCTCTTAGTGGCTACGCCTGTGTTGGCCAGTTTTATCACTTTTGAAAATTCCGTACTGTAAAGAATGGTAAGTTAGAATAGAGATCTTTTTTTCCAGTCCACTTAATTCTCACTAGAATCCCAGCTTTTAAAGCTGAATTTGAAATTACTAAATGGCCTAAATTGCAAGAATTGGGGCTATAAAACAGGTGTGTAACTTTAAAAACCAACAAACAAATCAGTATCCATCAGAGGACCTTAAAAGGCACATTGCTGCGATTCAGCAAATATTTGCCAAAAACATGAATATTGAATCCAGATTTGTTCTGATTAAAAACTTCCTTGAGGGCAAAGAAAAGAGAAGCAATCCAAGGCACGAAAGCAAACGGCATGGCTCATTTTGAAATAGGGCCAGGAGAACAAGGACAGATTCTAAAAAGCTGCTCTGAAGGCTGCACACCGTTCTCAGATAGTACGCCTTCCTTCCCAACCGCTTCCCACGTTGAACTTCAGCGTCTTTTTTTTTTCCTTTTGTAAAATCCAAACAATTCAGATTCGCAATGACCTTTTAAAAAAGAAAGAAAGAAAATAAACAAAGGTAAGGGATGCTGCACCTCATAAGGATCAGGCTCGGAACATATCTAAAAGAGGAAAAACATCCTTTCAGTCCTCCAGAAATCTGATGGACTCTTCAATTATTTCCCTGCCGCAGACGCTGGGAACAGTGATTGAGAAGCAGGATTGGGGGAAATCGTGACACCTGACTATCTTTGGCTAACACACAAAAGAATAGCAAGTGTAAGCGAGATGACCATGCTTGGCCAACAAAGAAATAATGCCAGGAGCGCAGTTGAATGTTTAGAAGTGGAATAAATAGGTTTGAATTCGGTGACTTTGATTCATTGTGGGGGTTTGTGTTTTCTTGAATTGCTTGCTTCGAAAGGGCTCTGGATTTTCCAGGTCCCAGAACCAGAGATGACATTTTCCTTTTCATGGTGTCATCTTTGTTATTTTGTCTTTTTTTCTTTTTTTTCTGAAGCTGAGGACCGAACCCAGGTGTCATCTTTGTATGTAGAGAAATGAAGAAACTGGCTGGGTAGAGAATCCTTCACCCTCTTCCCCTGCCCCTCACCACCCCTCAGTTGTGTTCTCTATTTTATTGCCGGTAATCTTTCCAAAGAGGAAAATCATCATATTATGATTCTGTTTGAAAGCATGTGTTTGTGCTTAGAAATGAAACAGCAGAGAGGCTATCAGGTTAGTGTTGGCTCAGTAGTTAGGAGCACTGGCTGCTCTTGCAGAGCACTCGGTTTCAATTCTCAAAAGCCATGTGTGGCAGATCACAACTAACTGTCTGTAACTCCAGTCCCAGAAGTCCCACGCCCTCTTCTCATGTCCACAGGCATCAGGCATGCACATGGTAAACATACATACAGGCAAAACATTTATACAGTGAAAGTACTGAAGTAAGTATGTAGGATAAATTTTTAAAGGGTGGCTAGCACCATGACCCGAGAGAGATCGCACTCTAGTTCACAGAACAATTTCAGCTTCCCTTCGGATACTATTAAATATTCTTTCTCTTTGGGGACTTTCTCCTCTCTGGTAGTATCCCTCTCTCCCTCCAGCCATTTCCTTTGGCATTTCCTGTGAACTGTGGCTCCTCTCAGTTCCCATCGGAAGGTTCTAGGATCAGTGGCCTTGGTGTTTACATGAGTGGAGATAGGACAGCGAGACCTGCTGCTGCTGGATGACTGAATACAGGAGCCTGAAGGAAACTCAATGTGGAGCTAAATTTTGAAGCTTGATGCCAATACTGTTTCAGTCCCATGAGTGTGAAGTTATAAAATAACTTAAAATTATCACATTTAAATTCTCATGAAATGAAGACTGTGTGATAGAGATGTGTAACTTGAAAAATATGTATACATTATTTTCATGTGGAAATAATTTGCAACTCTCGTTCTGACCTAAGTACACCATGCCAAATCATACATTACACACACAGTCATTTTTATGCATTAGTATGTTTTTGGGTGGCATATAAAACTGTGTGTTTGCTTTCTCTTAAGTCAATTTGACTTCATGTAGCTCAAGGTAGACTAGAGACTGAAGCTTACGAAAAGAAACATGCTTCTCATATTTTTCTCATTTTCTCAGCGCTGGTGCTGGGCGCACAGGATGCTACATTGTGATTGACATCATGCTGGACATGGCTGAAAGAGAGGGTGTGGTTGACATCTACAACTGTGTCAAAGCCTTACGATCGCGCCGCATCAATATGGTTCAGACAGAGGTAGATGGTCTCATTCTTAGTCTGTCTTTATTTTCCTTTTGTTCCCACCATTTACCAAATGGAATTTACTGTATTTCTTACAATATAATCAATATTGACTCATCAAATCATAGAGTAACCGATATCTTCAATAATAGTGCCCTTTCGGTATATTCTCTATCTCCTGTAAACTAAGCATTGCTAAACTAGTATGAAATTGTCTCTTTTTTTTTCTTTTGATAGGAGCAGTACATTTTTATTCATGATGCCATTTTAGAAGCTTGCTTATGTGGAGAGACTGCCATCCCTGTCTGTGAATTTAAAGCTGCATATTTTGATATGATTAGAATAGACTCGCAAACTAACTCCTCCCATCTCAAAGATGAATTTCAGGTATTGACTGTTTCTAAGGTTTCTATTAAAACTTTTCCAGTTTGTCCTGGGCACTAATAACTCTTTTAGAAAATGTCCTTCAGGTCAAATATATAACCTTTGACCCTTCTGCAATGATAATATGACATTTTTGTCTTTCATTATGTATGTTATGCATTCATTTGCACTGATATCCTGAAGGGCAAATGAATTCATATTCTGAAAAGGGTATGAGAAAAAGATATTATAACAGTCAAATCTGGTTATGATTTTTGTGTTTATAACTTCTTTCTTTCCTCCATACAGCCTTACTATTTTGGCCTTTAATGGCATGCTCAATGTGAGATCAGCATATTAATAATAATGGCTGAGATTTGCACTAAACATTGTCTTAGCTCCAGTGTATTCACTGCTTTTATACAACCTTCAACATGGAAGAAAATGAGTTCACACGTAGCCCTGGGAAACTGCTCCTTAGATTCTTGGTGTAGTGTTCTGGCATGACAAAATGTGACTGCAGATGGTCGCTTTCCGTTTGAAGCCCATCATTACCTTCGTGGATGGCCCTTGTATTTTCTTTGTCTGGGCAGTGTGTTTTGTGGATAGCTGTGTAGTTTAGGTGTTCTTTCCTTTTGAGAAGAGACACATGAATAAAATGTGTCTCATGACTGCCTCCCTTCACAGGCTTTGTTCACTTAACTAAAAGTCCATCAGCCCATCACAGAGGCAACTGCCGTTGTTTTTCACAAACCCTTCACCTTCCACTTGGCTTCCCAAATACTTTGTGGGTCTGCGCTATGCTATTCAGTGGGTCTCTGTTTTAAAACCTGGGTTCCCTTTTCTTTTCAGACTCTGAATTCTGTCACCCCTCGACTTCAAGCTGAAGACTGCAGCATCGCCTGCCTGCCAAGGAACCATGACAAGAACCGTTTCATGGACATGCTCCCACCTGACAGATGTCTGCCTTTTTTAATTACAATCGACGGGGAGAGCAGTAACTACATCAATGCTGCTCTTATGGATGTAAGAGACTGACTCTTTGTTAGTAGAAAGTGCCTTGAGAATCGCATAACTCAGCTGAACACTGGCTACTTTTCATTTCTTGGAATTATAAAATGGGCTAGAATTGAAAATTGGAAACTGTCAGTGAAATATGAATTGTTTTGAAAAGGATTTGAGGTTGCACCTCCAGAGATTCTTAGCAAGTCTAATTTTTAGAGGTGTAGTGTTGATTTGAAGTTTGATAATTGTATTATCTGATAGAAAAATATGAGTTATATTTTTCACCTTAATTATTTTGAGAAGCAAGATTAATACCATACCTTCTTTGAGTAGTGGGAATACATTTTAAAATCACAGAATGCCATATCCTACCAAAGTGTGAAATAAATATTTGGAAATATTTATCTGTGACATTCAGTGTTCTAATCATTTAAAGGTAACTAATTTTATTTAGCAAACTATTTAGAAATGACTAAGGAAGACATGGACAATAGCATGTTAAGAAAAAAATCATCATCAGGAAAACACTTATTTTGACCCCCTTCAGCTGCTCTCACATGTCCTCTGTGGGCCACTTGCCCAGAAACAGAACAGGGAAGGGGATTTAAAATTGTGTCACCAGTGATCTTATTTTGTTATCTTGGGAAGAAGCAAGAAAGTAGACAAGATTCAGTATCCTTAAGACAATTTATCACCTTTATTTCTTTTTCATTTTGCCTATGAAACCATAGCAAGGAAACTATTGGAGTCTTTCCCCTCCCTGAATACAGATGATTATCCCGCACCACTTCCCCCTCCCAAGCTTTGGGATTAAAGGTGTATGCTACCATACTCAACTGTTCTCTTTCTTTCTTTTTTTATTTTAAGGGTTTCAACCTTTTTCTTTTCTCTCCCAATCCTGTATATATTTTTTAAACATTGTAAACTATTTAGAGGTTTTCTTTGTCTTTGAATCTCTCTTTACTGTATTCCTCTCTCTTTTACTGACCACATGAGTCTTTAATTTGCTAAGCAATATGGAGAGGATTAATGCCATGGCTTTGACAGCTAGATCCAGCCCATTTCTTCGCTTTCTGAGATGCCAGTCTCCTGGCAGAGATACCGGCTGGAGCCATGTTTATTGCCACATCTCTATGGTGTTTCAAGGTCCTTGCCAACAAGCAAGCTGCAACAGTGTGTCCACAAACAACACTCAAATGCTTCATAGTCAGACCCGCCTGCCTGAAAGAATCAGAGTTTGCTCTGGTAGGACGGCCCAGAAAGCCAGCATTAAAACAGAGCAACTTTTTTCCTGCTATGGCTGAAAACCAAAAAGCATGCAATCAGCTTTTCGACAACACCATTTAAGGGTTTTGTGGCAGGACCTCTTAAAGATCTGCAAGGTTCTACAGCTAAAGCTGAGTCAGGAAGCCTCTCTTAAATGAGAGTGCTTGCTTGCCTCTAGCAAGCAGAGCAGACCTGAGAAATTGCTGTTACCAAGATGCCATGCTTTATTCTGTTTTTTTTTTTTTTTCTGTCTAGAATTACTTCCTGAGCTCTTTCAGGCTTTATGTGGATACAGTTGTCCACATGTTGGGCAGCCATTTGTAACATGAGGGTCTGATTGTTGGGGTTTCTATCCTCCTCTGTGTTTGTCCTGTATTAACATTCCTGGTTGAAATAAAGCTGGGACTCAAATACTATAGTGACATCAAACTCTATGTCATTTACTCATTCCTAGTTCCATTATATCCTAGTGGTGCCATGGCTTAGGAGGCACTGTGGCTTCATCTCTCTTGAAAGCTACTGCCACCTACTTGGTCCTGCAATGGAGTACCTTGAATGTTTATATAACTTGTTGTGCATTTTATTTATTTATTCATCAAGAATTTCATAAGTATGTACTATGAAAATATCATGCCCACCCCCCTTTGCATTTTAAGTTCTTACATTTTTCAACTCTCCTGTTTCCCCACAGAGCTACAGGCAGCCAGCAGCTTTCATCGTCACACAGTACCCGCTGCCGAACACTGTGAAGGATTTCTGGAGACTGGTGTATGATTATGGCTGTACCTCCATTGTGATGCTAAATGAAGTGGACTTGTCCCAGGTTGGTTTTGTGGTTCTGGATGCATCCTAATGGAACAGTAATAAATTCCATTTTCTACTGTGTAGAACTTTAAAACTAAACCAGACCTCTTCTCTTTCTTTCCCAAATGTTAATCGTGTAGGGCTGCCCCCAGTACTGGCCAGAAGAAGGGATGCTGCGATATGGCCCTATCCAAGTGGAGTGTATGTCTTGTTCAATGGACTGTGATGTGATCAATCGGATTTTTAGGATATGCAACCTAACTAGGGTAAGTCTTACTCTGGGCATCCTAACTGACCTGCTTCAGAGCAAAGAGGTTGTGATTCTGATCGGTCCTAATTCTATCCAGACAATAGGGGGAGAAGAATCAAGAAGCACCCACATGGTCCAGGCCAGAGTCACTGATCACCTTATGTCTTAGTAACAGGAGAAAAGGTATTCCAGATGCAGGAAATCTGAAATGCTGAAAGCTAGGTTCTCCGGTCAGTGAGTACAGTAACATGCTCGGTCTGGAAGGCCAGATTCAGATGCAGTCTCTCTCTTTTTTAAAATATTTATTTATTTATTATGCATACACTATTCTGTCTGTGTGTATGCCTTCAGGCCAGAAGAGGGCACCAGACCCCATTACAGATGGTTGTGAGCCACCATGTGGTTGCTGGGAATTGAATTCAGGACCTTTGAAAGAGTCAGGCAATGCTCTTAACCTCTGAGCCATCTCTCCAGCCCCAGATGCAGTCTCTTAATCAGCAATTACAGTCTGGGCCTGGCCCTAGAGTACCTGTGGACTTAGGTAGAGGATGATATATTTCCTAATTATTAATATTGACCTCCAGCCTAGAAAAAAAGGACCATACCAGTGAAAAGTAAAGATAATCATGATAACCACAGAGAGTGGCAGGATAAAACAGGGCAGCCATCACAGGAGACTTGCATGTTACTATTTCAGGACCTGTGTGTAATGGGAAACCCAACCCTGAGGGAGAAGTCAGCCACATCTATTGCTAAATCTTCGCCTGCCTACTTGTTCTTCTCACCTGCTTGTTCTGATGCCTGATGCTCTGAACATTGCAGCATCTGATTTTTCCCAGCTCCAAAGGAGGATTCAGTGTTGCCTCTGCTGTGCCTTTTGCCAGCAGCTAAGTGGCAGTTGTATCCCACAGGGGTTTTTCTTTCCCTGATATGGTTTATACAATAGCAACTCTGAAGGCCTTTTCCTAAGAACCAACCAACAATACCCTAGTAAAACCATTTAGCTTTCAACAAGATAGTAAGCCGAATTTGAAAAAAGTAACCTCCACAACACAATACGTTAAAGAGAAGAGACTGTCCTGTTTCAAAGTCATCAATTCTGTTTAAAAGTATGATTTTAAGTGTGTGATCAGGGCTGTCATGTTTCTTATATCAAAATGACTATATGTGTGTCTTGTTAATTAGCCTATGTGAATATAACTAGGAACAGGGGATAAACTCATAACCAATTCTATCACTCATTCTAGTGGAGAAAAAAGGAATTAATTCAACCATGTCATAATATTCGTGCATATCTTAGACTTTAATTTAAATGGAATCTCATTATGTCTGCACATCTGCTTCAATTTCTGTCTAGTCATATTTTAACTAAGCAACTGTAGCTGTTCAAGAGCAGAAGCAAAACTCATCTGTGAGTGGAGGAGCTCTTTCTATAGAAAGTTTTCTAGCATGATTTGAAATCTGTTGAATTTTTTTCAGGACATATATTGGTTTGGTTATTTCTGTGCATATATTGTGTTCTGGTACTTATTTATACCTGATGTTTTTATTCTCGGCATAATAAATTTTGTATCACTCACTTCATTGTGAGTTTAGTATGCAAATGGGGAATGAGAGTAGATAGGGTCTTTGCCCTACGAAGAGGTGCATGAGTCCTTCCATGTGAAACTCACCGTAGGATACCCTTTGAAATAGGTACTCAGTGTACTACGTACTTTTTTTTTTAATTTTTTTATTAAAGATTTCTGATTCTTCCCCGCCATTGCCTCCCATTTCCCTCCCCCTCCCCCAATCAAGTCCCTCTCCCTTGTTAGCCCAAAGAGCAATCAAGTTTCCCTGCCCTGTGGGAAGTCCTAACCTACCTCCATCCAGGCCTAGTAAGGTGAGCATCCAAACTGCCTAGGCTCCCACAAAGCCAGTTCGTGCAGTAGGAACAAAAACCCATTGCCATTGTTCTTGAGTTCTCAGTAGTCCTCATTGTCCACTTTCCTACTCAGGGTCTTGGGTTTCTTTTACTCCAGCAGCACTGTTGTTTAGAAAGTACCTTGCAGAGTTCTCCCAATACCTAGCTTAAGGTGAAAGGAGAGTGTTCCTTGTCTTTAAGGAATCTACATGTTACCAGAGAAGGCTGGCATCGCACTACTTAATGTACAAGTGCCTATTGACTGACATGATGTACATGTGTCAGAGGAGAAGTATAGATTATAAATTGTTTACCTGGATAATCAGGCATAGCATGACCATAGAACTTTTGAAGAAAATGGTATTTAAGAAAAACTTTGAAGAATTAGTAGGTATTATTTGAGGGTGGGATAGCCAGAGGCAGAGAGCTTTCCACAGGGTACTTTGGTTCTGTGCCCTCTTAAGAAAGTTCCCAGGCAAACGTGGGTCAAATTAGCTTGTCTACTTTATAGTGAGAAGAGTGCTATGGTAGGACATTTTCAAAACGAACGGGGACATCCTCTTCAAAGGCTCCAAGGCAAGCAGTGGCAAAGGAGCTAAGGGAAGACAGAGTGTCTCCAAACACAACGCTCTGTGAGAGGGAAAGGAGGTTGGGAGGCCAGGTGATCCAGATCATGAAAGGAGTTGGTCGCAACAGATTGCTAAGAACATTAGGGAGCCATTGGTTTTAAGAGTGACAAGATTGTCTTTTAAACATCAGCATAATCATAATGTGTATACTAAGAGTGTATGGCAGGGAGATAGAAGGCAGTAAAGGTCATCACCAGGACGTAGTATCACAACTTGTGTGGGTTGAGGCAATAAAGGGACAGTGGATTTTAAAGGCTTTAGGAGCAGGACTTGAGTGTCTTACTCAAGGTTTGGGGGTGAGGAAGACGCATCATCTTAGTTATTTTCCTTTTCTCCTGCTATAAAATCTCTAACAAGAAGCAAATTGGGTGAGATACATTTATTTCAGCTGACAGTTTGAGAGACACAGTCCGTCACAGCAAGGATGATGGCAGCAAGACTCTACTGCGGGTGGTCACATTGCGCCCACAGTCTGGAAGCAGGCAGAGACTTCTGCCTGTGTTCAACTTGCTTTCTTCCCTTTGCCGCAGTCCAGGACCCCAGCCTGTGGAATGCTACTGCCCACAGTCAGGGTGGCTCTTCCCACTTCAGTGATCCGAGTGTAGATAATTCTCCACAAGCATGCCTATGAAGTTAGTTGACAGTCGATATAAACCATCACAGGCAGGTCAAAAGGACAAGTTGTTCCTGCACTTACGGCATGGAATGTTTCTGTCAAAGCACCTGAACTGTCATCAACTAGACTCCATCCAGTATGTATTTCCCTCGGTATTCTCATCCTGATTCCCATGCAAATCCTTGTTTTCTCTCCAGCCCCAGGAAGGTTACCTGATGGTACAGCAGTTCCAGTACCTTGGCTGGGCTTCTCATCGGGAAGTGCCTGGCTCCAAACGTTCGTTTTTGAAACTGATACTGCAGGTGTAGAAATGGCAGGAAGAATGTGAGGAAGGGGAAGGCCGGACGATCATCCACTGCTTGTGAGTAGGGCAGAGCAGCATGACCTGGCCGTGCGAGGGACCTCAGAGTTCATTTCCTCATTTGCCTTTGCTTTGCTTATGTGAAAAAGGCACTGTTCAAATCCTGCCAGACCTACCATAGGTCCTCTTCCAAAACAGAAATCTAGGCTCATAAATGAATAATTTACTACTAATTTTAGGGGGTTTTGTTTTGTTTTGTTTTCTAACTATTAAGAATTAAGTACTTGGAGTTAGAAAGATGGCTCAGTAGTTAAGAGCCCTGGCTACTTTTCCAGAGGACCTGGGTTCAATTCCCAGTACTCATTGGTGGCTCACTACCCTCTCTGACTCTAGTTCCTGGACATTTTTTTGCCCTCTTCTGCCCTCCATGGGCACGGCATGCATGTGGTCCACCAATAAACATGCACAAATAAAATAATGAAAATTAGGCAGTTGTTATATGATTTAACTCTTTTAAACACCTATGCGAGCAACCTCTTTGATTCGTACAGTTGCCAATATGTTACGATCTCAACATCTCTTAGTTTTAGAACTTATGTCAGCCTTCATCTAAGCTCCTGAGCTAACTTTATCCTCTATAGTCCCTTCCTCTCTGCCCTTCATGTGTGCACAAATATAAATCAGAGTCCAAAGACATGGAAAAAATATTAAAGACGAATTTCCTTTCCCAGACGAATGTGATGATGTGACATGCGAGTCCCCTGAAGGTGCTCACACCGTATTTGTGCTTTCAGGAATGGCGGTGGCCGCAGCGGCATGTTCTGTGCCATAGGCATTGTTGTTGAGATGGTGAAGCGGCAAAACGTGGTGGATGTTTTCCATGCAGTAAAGACCCTGCGGAACAGCAAGCCAAACATGGTGGAAGCCCCGGTGAGTCACACGGTCTTCGAAAGGTCTCAGTGACAACTTTGTCGTGGACCTACGTACTGGTTTGACTTCACAAACACACACAGGAAATTTGCTGGTATTTGTGCCTGATAGGTAGACTGTAGCGAATCTGCCTCCACTTATACCAACACGTTGCTCATTACATGAACTGTTCAATGAAGGAAACACTCTCATTTAATTTGAGAAATGTGTAGGGCTTTTTCTCCTTATAGGCGGTAAATTGGTGGTACAGCAAACTTTTATAGTAGTTCTATAAGAATAAATCCTGCTAAAGTATAGTCCCTTTTCACTTGTTAAAGCAGATTGAGTTAAGTAGTATTTATGCTCACGGGCCACCTCAGCAATTTAGACACCTATTTTCCATTTATTCATTTATTCTACATTTTATCTGACTTATTTTGGTGAATGTGTGTGTGCGTTGCTAGGTATGGAACCAGGACCTCAAACATGCTAGGCAAGATAATTCACAATTAGCCTATACCCGCAGACCTGACACACAGTGTTTAGGAAGAAGAGCTGAAGTCTATTGCAGTCGGTTTCTGTAATCCTTCACTATCTAATACAGCTGTCCATTGTCAGGTTGTCCTTGCTCACAGTTTTCAGCTTAATTTAGCATCTTTGAAGTACAGTCCCCACGGTGTGACATGAGTTCTCCTGAGTTCATAAAGCTTGGGAAGTAGCGACTGATGGGGGATATGTGAATAAGGTTTCCCCGGAGTGGAGCTGAGTACCAAGTAGGAGGGACAGTTGTTGCCTCTGTCACACATCGTCCTTGGGAGTTACATGCTGGTACGGTAGGATCAGGTGAAGAGCAGCTGTGGCACTCCCAGCCCAGTAAACCAGAAACCCCAGAGCATCACTGTCGCTTGCCCTACTTTATCAAGATGATCAGATAGCACAAAGGAGAAGAAAATGAAGCGATTCAGTAAGCTCGCCAGTGTGTTTTCACCACTTCCTGCTCTGGGCTGTTCACACAGGAGGTGCATTGCTTCCTGCGACAAACATCTAAAGACCCCGGTTTATGCTGTTTCACTTTGACAAATGGCAGCTTACTTCTTCCTTTCTCGGGTCCTTATAGGGGAGTCCACCTAGGACCCGATCGGGTTGCCCTCTCCGGGGTGCTGACAATTGAGAGGGACAAAGCGTGTGGATTTGAGAGAGGATTTACATACAAAATGGCCAGGAAGTAGCTATGGCTCTAGTTTCACAGGTGTGTGACCTGTGCAATACACGCTGCCTGAAACATTTCAAATCCCACGGAGATCGCTGCTGCCTTCAGAAGTGACTTTTAGCTCCAAGTTTATCTTTAACAGACCACCTTTTCTTTAACTTGTAAGTCTGTAGTTGAACATTTGTTATCGAACCTTCCAGTGAGTTACTCTTTTCCTTTATCTTCATGCTCCACAAATCCTGACAGAATTGACAGACCGCTCTGCTTAGTAAAGCTTGATTAGAAAAGTTTGCTAAGGGTTTAGGCTGAGTTTGGTAAGGGAATTTCGAATTAAACAAAATTGAGACTCTCTGGCTGGTTACAAGCTCTTGGTGAAGTTCCTTGGGCACCACACATCCCCTAGTAGGAGCTGATGTAAAGTGTATTTACTTCGGTAGTTACAGTAAAGGAAATACCATACTTAGGCTAGAGACTCTGGATAGTCTCTTTCGAAACAGGATTCATTTTAGCTTCTCCAGTTCAGCCTGAACTTTGCCCCCTTGGACTGAGTTGGGAACTTTTCAATGGCTTCCATAGTATAAGTCATCATTTACATCATAGTCCATAGACTTTTGTAAGTTCTTGGTAATGGAGTAAGTACGTGGCCAGACTCAAAGTCTAGTTTCAACTCAAATGGTAGGCTAGCAAGCAAGTTGTACTATTAAGGGAGAGGTAGCAGCAATCAATTTTTAGGCATAAATAAGCTCGAAGTTTTTTGAAAATTCCTAAAGTTTTTTTAAAAATTTATTTAAGTGATACTCTGACAGAATATCAACCGTGGAAAAATGTAAAACACGAAATTACAAAAGGTTGTTTAAAGTAGGTTGTTCTCTCTAAGTCTCAAGAGATGATTTGGGATGTGGAGGAAAGCCTTGGCGCACCCCAGCAACAACATAAAACAAGAAAATATTGACGTCATCTAGCAACTAATCCAAGTGGCAGATCGTTGTGTAATATAAAAAGACTTGGAATTATGTGGCCTAAAGCTGTAAAACATAAAATCATCTTGCGATCTACGGTCATTTTATTTACTCTGGATAATTGTTGTTTCAATCATGTACTAACAACGACCATGGTAAACCAAGGTGATTTTTAACAATTGCTCCTAATGGCAGCTCCTGTCCTGGTTCTTTACATTTTTGTAAGCTGCGAAACATTCTGATGGTGAGGCCCAGCAATTTTAATCACCCCAAAATTCTGGGTGTTATATTAATTGATAGAAAATGCAGGACAGAAAAACTAAAACACCTTTTTGTGTTGTTGTTGTTGCTCCTTTTTCTTAAGTAGGGATCATTAGCCTCAAGTATAAAATATGTATGCCCAGATGTTCCTGTTATGTACAGAATACGTAATTTGCCACTCTTAAATAATTTCAATTGGATGTCAGGAATTCACACAGATGCTATTATTCACTATTAGCCTCTTGCTAACTCTGTTCATTCCTTCTGTGCTAACATGTTGCAGGAGCAGTATCGTTTCTGCTATGACGTGGCTTTGGAGTACCTGGAGTCCTCGTAGTTCAGTGACGCTGTTTGCAGAGCACCCCAGCAGAGACCCATTCGCCTGCTGAGCCAGCAGCCGTTGTACCTGTTACACCTGCACAGAGAGATTTTAATGTGGGGGGCGGGAGGCTTTTACATTGGAGAGGCAAACGTATTTTTCTTATGAAGTTGTGTATCTTAATAAAAAGGACTTGATCCGTTTCTATGACTGTACGAGAGCATCCACATTTTGTGCCACCCAAATCATCTTTACGAAGAGGCGGAGTCCGATGAGGGATGATCTGGGCTGTCCGGGGAACACGCAGCCTGTTCTCTTCCGCTTTCAGTAGAGCAGCTACCACACATTGCATGCACTTTTAAAACAGCATTTCCCTCCCTTTAAAAAAAAATGCTGTGGAATCTGGAAGTGGGGAAGAACACAAAAGCTGTGCAAATTCATAATCAGTTTCATTTTTCTATGTTCAAAGTGTAGCAGAGCTCTATATAAATGTATAAATTATATATAAATATATATATAACCGGCTTATTTTCTTTCGGTGTGCAATGATGGCTGGATCATTTAAAGTTCTTTTTAGAAAATACCATAAGCCAAAGACTCAAGTGTAAATATGTCTATATGGAAGAAGCACATTATATTTATTGGTTACTTACATTACATTTTTGATGGCTAAAATACTACCACCACACAATCACTCTTGTTTCAGAAGAAAGCTTTTTCTTTAGCTAAAATCAATGGTAAACAATTTTTGTAGATTATTTTTTGTATGTTTAGTGTAAGTAGAGGATAAACTTTTTATTCCTAACCCAGGAAGCAAAATGTTCTTTGTAGTGGTTCCCTTGTGTACATGCTTGTGAATTAAATTGATGTAAAACATCTTGGCAATTGTCTTTGAATAGAGGACCAAATTAAAATGTTTTGCTGAAAATGTAGTTTTTCCCAGTCTCATTAGATAAATGATGGCTTGATGGTTGGATAGGAGAAATCTGCACAGCAGAGGACCCTGTGGGTAGCTTGCCCAATGTTGAAAAACGCCTTTAAGTGCTTTACATGTTAAAGGAGCTGGGCTTCTCAGCCTGTGGCCTAGCACTGTTCAGGAACACAGGATGACAACATGATGCTTTCGGGGACAAGTTTTAGCAAACTGTGAACTGTCAGGGTAACACAGTGCTCTTTTGGATGTTTCTAAGCGCAAGCTTTGGATTCCTACCATAAAAAGTGTGAGCGGATCGATGCCCGGTTCCTGTTGCCTGCTTTTATGAGATTCCCCAGTGAATTTTTCTAAGTGTGGTCTCGTTCCCAGGCTCCATGTAACTGTAACTTCACATCATCGGCTTGCAGTTTCTTATTAATGGAAGCATTCCGGTGTCCTCTTTCTAGGTTGCCAGTCCATGACGTGGTGCTTAGCAAGATTTAATTAAAGTAAGAGTGAAATAAAGTTTTTTTTATAATTATGACATTTATTGATTGCACATCATTTTCTCTTCTAAATTTTCATGGCTTGATTCCCAAACAAATAGGCTGTCTATGACTCAATATGAGCTTGCCACAAAAATTCTTCTGAAAGCATGTTTCACATCCAACAGGGAGTTTGTCGTAGTTTTGTTCCCTACACTGCACATTGCATGGTCCAGGTCAGTAAGGGGGGAAATACCTAGGGGTTTAAGTGTCTTTTTTACATCTTTTTCTTTGATTCTCTATATTGTCATAGTTTGTATTAGTTGCTTTCTGTCAACTATCTAAGAAAACATTAGTATCAAAGGCCTAACAATGTTTTTCTGAATATCCATATTCAAAAACTTACACTTCCTATCCTTAAAAACCTCCCTTAGTAGACCTATGTGTGGTCTTGTCTTTGCCCAATCGTGTCCTTCTGGAAAGATATCTTGGCAAAGCTCTGGACTATAGGCATCTTATATTTTGAATTTGAAATGTCTCCAGTGTGCTTGTGTGTTATAAATTTGGTTGCCTACTGATGCGCTTTGAGGACATGCATGCATCCTGAGCACTATAGCCTTATTCATCCAGCATTCCAGTAATAGATTCATAATTTGATGATAACACTATTAAGAAATGGTAGAAACTAATAGTTGGAGATCTGGGAAGATGATTCAGCCATTAAAATACCTGCCATATGAGCATGAAAACCCAAGTTTGGGTTCTTGGAGCTTACTGGCCAGCCATTCTGTCTGAATTGGTCAGTGCAGTATGGAGGAGCAGCGGTCTGTGTCCCTCCGCCTGGCTAGCTTATACCCTGAAATAGCAACACACAAATTGTATTCATTTAAACACTGCCTGGCCCATTATATCTAGCCTCTTCTTGGCTAATTCTTACATCTTGATTCAACCCATTTCTAATAATCTGTGTAGAACCACGAGGTCATGACTTACTGGAAAAAATTCAGCATGTCTGACCTGGCAGCCCGCCTTCTTCCTCCCAGCATCCAGTTCCTCCTACCTAAGTTTCTGCCCTATCAAAAGGCCAAGACAGTTCTTTATTCAACCAATGAAAGCAACACATAAAAAAAAAAGGACCTCCTACACCAGGTAAGCTCCTGGTACTCTGAAAAACTATCTCAAGGACAAAGGGCATTTGAATACGATCTATTATATTGACTCGCTACAGAAGTGTGGAAAGGGAGGGAGGGACTGTGCATGAGAGCAAACACTAAGAATTGGTTCCTCATTGGAGGATGTGTACGGCAAAGGGCATGCCCCAGAAGGGTGGATCATTCCAGGCACCTCGCTCTCACTCTGCTCTGCTTGCTCTCTGGCTGCCAGGAGATGAGCAGCTTTGCCCTGTAGCACACTCCCTGCCCTGATGTTCTGCCCCATCCACATGTAGAGACAATAGCACTCATCAACCATAAAGTAAAACCTTAGGAACTAACATTAACCTATCCTTTCTTTAAGTTGCTTCCATTAATCATTTTGTCATGTACACGCTTTTACCAGGTAACCCTTTCGTTTCCCTGCAGCTGTTTCTCCTGAAATATCAATCATAATGTTGACTCTTCAGATCTTTTTCCTGTATATCATTGCTGGGGAGGTGTTGGAAATCTATGATCCACAGACACAGAAACTATTGGGAAGGTATGAGTTTTAACCCAGTCCTTTGAAATGTGTTAGTATTCTAGTCTGAGCTACCTATGCAATCCTTTTCTAGTGTTTCTAGTCTCTGAACAAAGGAAAGAACTTCAGAGAACAGTGGCACAGCCATGTGATCTCTGGTATGGATATGTAAACAAGGAGACCCCTTCCCTGGACATGGGGAGGATGTTTGCCTTTCAGCAATGTTGCTCATCGAATATTTATGTTATTGAGACGCTGTCAGAATCTAGACCCAAGCTTTGAAATGTAGACATCGATAACTAATCCTTATCAAATATGCTCTACTTACCCGACAACCAGGGATGATAAAGTGCAAGAGAATACACCTATAGCTCAAGTGGAAGGAAGACATGGTCTGGTTACTCAGAAGGACAACCTTTGGGGATTAACCATTCCCTGTTGTGTTTCATCTCAATGAGCTTCCACAGGCATTCTTTCCTAACAAATACTTATAAATCCGTAGTCTGCCACATACCCAAGTGTAGTTATCAGTATTTACCCAGAAAATATTACCATCAGCAGAAACTTAACCTTTCTAGATTCATGGTGTTTTAGTAAACACCAAATTCATAAAGACTCTGTGTTTGATTTATTTAGTGTTCTGCTAAACCAAGTGAAAAGACAGCTTATAATTATTGATTGTCCCTTGCTCAACAATCTCTACTTACATATTATTTCATAAGCTCTCCCTATAGCTTAAGGAAGCTAGAGGAATGAGTGACTTCTGAATATTTCCACGGCGCTAGCCTAGTCAAACAGTCTGCTGTGTTTTATAATATTATCTCTGAAATCAAAAGGAAAAGCTCTTTCTTGGGATCTGCCATAAGCTTTGACTCACTTCTAGAATATAAACTGCCCAAAGATCAATAAGAATTTGATAGATATATAACATTTCAGCACTTCCATCCAAAGTGATTTGAAATGCTAACCTGGAAGGGAGCAAACACCAGGGAGACACTGTTGTTTCAAATCCTAAAAGTAAGTAATGGATGCACTTCTAAAGCACTGAAGGTCTCTATAGGATATCTCAAAGCTCTTTCTTTAATGTTAAAATCTGTCTAGGGAGGGAAGCAGGGACACGTTTTATGACAGCTAACATCTCTCAGAGTACATTTGTCAGTTACACAAAATAATATACAATTCCCCCCAAAATAATACAAAACGATACTGATGACATACCAGATTAACAGTTTTGGTTTTATTAGTCTTAACTCTGCCCCGAGTATATAGAATTTAGATCAAAAAGCTTTGAAAAAAAAAAAGAGTACTTAGAGATGTGTATTTAGTATATCCAATGTGGGAATAAGAAATTCAAATCCGGTCACCTCTAACTTGTTTTCTTAAACAGAAATTAGACTACAATCAGGGAAGTGCCATGGGTTAAGTTTGCTTGTGGAATCATGGACACACACTGTCCACCTGGGAAATTAGAGAAAGTATGAAGGCTATGCCCTTCCTCTTGTTGAAAAGAGGGGTACACTCATGGTTAGACTCTCCGATGCTGCAGGGGAGAGCCTGGGGCCTTGTTTTGTTTTTGTTTTTGTTTTGTTTTGTTTTGTTTTTTTTTTTTTGTCTTTTTTAATGATCAACAGGGTCATATTGCAGTGGGTGTCTTTATGTTTTGTTTTCCTCCATAATTTTCATCTTTTAAAATATCCTAAATTTTCTACTCTGTCCTGAGAAGTGGGTGCTAGCTGCTCTGACCTTCCCAGTTCTGCTGCCAGAAGCACAGTTGTGTGAGTGACAGTTATTGGCATGGTCACCTGACATGGAAGTCAGAAACAAACAGTGTTATGAAGTCAGCAAGCCTCTCCTGGACTCAGAAATATGTCCACAACCAAAGGGTACAGCAGATGACACCCAGCATGTCCTGAATGAGAACACAGACCCATTCTGACTCATTCATGCTTCATTGTTCAAGACAATGTAAAAAAAAAAATTAAAATTTCTAGTTCTGAGAATTGTTAATGTTAACAAGTAATTTGGGATTTGAGAAGCATAATAAAAAGATACTAGAGCCAACTACAGAACAGTCTCTTAAGCTGGCATCTGTTGCATGAGAGCTCCAGGCTCTTGGTTAGTGACCCCCATTATCGAATAATGTGTTTCACCATTTTGTCATTTATACACGATTGGGAAGAAATAGGAGTTTAGTTTTCCTGCTGACAGTGGTTTATGTCCCGCCAGGTCCCACAGCCATTCAGTCCCAAAGAAACACACAGAAGTCTACATTAATTATAAACTGGTTGGCCTATTAGCTCAGGCTTTCTTATTAACTAATTCTTACATCTTATATTAACCCAAAATTCTCCTTTGTGTTGGCCACATGGCTTGGTACCTTTTATAAGTGAGGCATTCTCATCTTTCTTCCTCTGTGTCTGGGTGATGACTGTAGATAGCCTTTCCTCTTCCCAGAATTCTCCTGTTCTGGTCATCCTGCCCATACTTCCTATGTGGCTATTGGCCAATCAGCATTTTATTAAACCTGTACAAGTGACAAAACCTTTACAGTGTACAAGACCATTGTCCCATTTCAAAACAAGAATCTCCTTTGTTTAGCTTTTTTCCTGACTATTATCTATAACAACTCATAACCAATATTATAAACAAAGATAAACATCCATAATCCATTTTTGGAGAATGTGGGTCTAGATTCCTAGGCTACTTCCTGCTGACTGGGGGTGCTGATAATCTTATGGCAACCTAAAAAAAAATTAGGATTATGGACAAATCCTGACTGGAATATTCAGTGAGGCTTGATCTTCTCAGCCAGCAGTTTTGAAGCTGTTCTGGATGTAGAACTCAGACGAAATTCCAACAGAGGTCCTCTGAAATGTTAGATCATCTGGGCCAGCTGCTACTATGGGGGATTTTTCAGGGGGTTTTCCTTGGTCAAACCTGATTTTTTTTCTTAACCCAGAATGAATCCACAGCTTCTCATTTCCTGTGGAAACAAAAGTAAAACCTCTTCTACAAAGTAACATATGTTTTGACTTAAAATTTGAAATCAGGACATTTTTAAAATACATATGTTGGATTAATCCAGCAGCATTTATAATCAACTGTCTTTTAGCAGCTGTTGTTCCTTCCTCAGCCATCAAACAATCCAAAGAAAACACAATAACATACAGTATCCAGATTCTGTATGTTTTCCATTTTTACATGGTTTTAATTTAAACTCCATCTCATTTATTTTTAATTTTTGATTTCTTGAGTCAGGGTTTCTCTGTGTGTCATTGGCTGTCCTGGAACTCACTCTATAGACCAGGCTGTCCTTGAACTCACAGATATCTGCCTGCCTCTGCCTCCTAAGCGCTGGGACTAAAGATGTGTGCCACCATACCCAACTTCTCTCTCTTTTATAAGGACTTTATCCTTTTTCTTATCTCTTACAAGCCTACATATATTTTTAAATACACTCTAAACTGTTTAGAGGTGTTTTCTTTCATCTGAATCTATCTTTACTCTGTAACTCTTTTTTTTCTGACCATATGAGTCTTTAATTTGCTAAGCAATATGGCTAGGATTAAAGCCATGTCTTTGACAGCTGGATTCACTCCATTCCTTAGCTTTCTGAGAGTCTAGCTTCATGACGGAGGTACTGGCAAGATTCATGTTTATTAACACAACTCTATGGAGTTTCAAGGTTCCTGTCACCACCAAAAAGTATGCTGTCCGTTATTCATAAACACCATTTAAGTGTTTGCTGGCTTGGTCTCTTAAAACAGCGGCAAGGTTTTTTCAGCTAAAATGGAGTCAGGGAGCTTCTTTTAAATGAGATACACTTGCCTCTGGCAAGCAGAACCCACCTGAGAAGATGTTGGTACCAAGAAGCTGTGCTTAGCTCTGTTCTTTTGTGCCTAGAATTACTTCCCAAGTTCCCTCAGGTTTTATGTAGATATAGTTGTCCAGGTTGGCACCATTTGTTGATGGAGGTTTCTGTCCCATCCAATCCCACAGCCTTTCAGTCCCAAAGAAACACACAGAGATCTACATTAATTATAAACTGGTTGGCCTATTAGCTCAGGCTTTCTTATTAACTAACTCTTACATATTACATTAACCAATAATTCTTGTCTGTGTTAGTCACATGGCATAGAAATAGCTATGATCTTCAAGTTCAGTAGAAAGACCCAATCTTAAGCGCAAATGCTATTGAAGAAGACACTTGGCATTGATCTATGGCCTCACATGAACCCACACATGCACACTATTCATTAATTAATTAAAACAGAAAAATGGCCTCACTACAAAACCCACATAGGCACTCTCTTGGAAAGAGTTTTTTTTTTATTTTTTTTTTCTCTGTTAGTTGAGTGTAGAGTTTCTTCTGTTTAAAAACTACTCTTGCTGAATTTAGATCCATTCGTCACCGCAACAAAAAAGGAAGTACCAGGAAAAATCTTTTCCAAGAGGCCCCATTTCACTAGAAAATCACAACTATGCTGCTAATAAACATGGACCCACCCTTGTAAATTAATATGAGAACTCTGTAGCAGCCAGATAAATTTGGGATATATAAGATAAGGTAGTTTCACAAAATAACAAGAGTATATTTGAGATTTTGGCTATCAAGCTTGAATACGTTTTCTGTATTTTTTTCAGCTAACAACAAAATTAACTGTTTTTCTCTATTCAATTTTATCCAGAAAGACAAACCATATATAAATAAACCTTAACTCTTAAAGATAGAAAAAGTTGGGTGGGGGTGGGTAAGGGCTGGGCATGGTGGCTCAACCTGTAATTCCAGTGCTCAGGAGGCTGTGGAAGAACAATGGCTGCAATTCTGAGGTCAGTCTGGACTACACAGTGAGTTCTAGACCAATCCAGGTACAGAGGAAGATCCTACTCCAAAATGAGAATAAGAAAGGAAAAAGATAAATGTGTCTCCTCTCTCGTGCCAGGGTGAGATCACAAAAAGCACATTTCATGACGGTAGCTCACATTTCTCCTAGTCAGCTTCTCAAAATGATGAGGAGAAAGTAATTCTTCTGGAAATAATAATGCAAACTCAGAAGGAGCATGTGTCTCTGAGCCATGGCATGGCCTGATCTGCTTCAGTCACGAGTGCAGAACAGCATCTGTGGACCACCCGCATCCCAGATGGTGACTGTGTGTGCGGACATCCTTGGCAGGTGCAAACAGTATGGGCTCTTGGTCGCCCACAATAGGACCCTGCCCTCTCCTTCCATAAATCTAATTGCCTGAAGCACCATCATCAGACTTAAATTGATTTCTTTTCACCTTCATGCTTTATTCCTGGCATGATAAAGTATTTGTTAATTACTTATTTTCCAATGTCAAACTCTTTATTGCCCAGGATCAAATGTGGTTGGGGCAGGTGGGAAGAGAGGTCTATTTTCACATAAGAAATCAAATGATTCATTTTCTCGGTGTAATGATAAAATGTTAAAGACACTGAATAATACCAAATCCAATGATCTTGGTAGTAAGGTTAAGAAATTAAAACCTAGAGAACCCATATACCTGTGCCGAAAGAGTTACATGGTAAAAAGTCAAGGCTCTGTCTCCTTTGCTGCCCCAAGTCATCCCCTTATCCTTGACCAAAGGTGTTTAGTCAAATAGAGAAGAAATGATGAGATAGGAGGGTTAAGCAGTAGCGAGTAAAGGTGAGCAATGGAAAAACTTAACTATGGGTGTATAGAGCATTCTGATATCTTGGTTTTACCAATCATATTTGATGATTTGAGAAGAAGATTGTGGCTTGAAGTAGAAAACAACCAAAACTATTGGTGTTACTAGACTGTCATAAGTCAAATACTAAAGTGGATAGCCAGAGAAACAACTGGGAACAGTGTACCAAACACATGCACTAAAGTAGTCAAGATGGAATCCCACAAGAAGGCAAGGAAAGAGATACATAAAAATAAGAAGAAGAAATAGGAATGACAGATTTAGGTGCTAACATATCAGTAATCTTTTTAGACCATCTAAACTGTCAATGATAAATTTTATAAATTCCTGACCCAGTTTATATATCAGAAATCTAGTCCTCCATTAATGAATTGAATGAGCTGAAATTAGGAAAGACTCAAAAATGTATACCATGATGTATGCTACAATGGTGTAGTAGTACCTAATCAGTAGACTTCCGAGCAAATAGAATTACACAGCCATAGAAGATTATGTTGTTAAAATAAGGAGATCAAGCCATAAACATGCCAGAGTGAGGCTAAGTGTGTGAACATCAAGGTATGGAGCCTAAACATTCATGAAGTCAATCCTGATGAAATTGAAAGGAGCAAATAAATTCACTGCTGTAGTTGGAAACTGTATGTCTCCCCTCTTCAACCCACAGAACTACTAAATAGAAAAGTAGCTATGATGTAAAAAAGCCTGATAACACATTTGATCAATGGTTCAAATGAAGATTCAACAGAATATACTTTATTCAAGCTTTCATTATACAGTTGCCAAGATTATATCTTAAGTCATGAAATAAAGCACAACAAATTTAATAGTATTTGAAATAAATGTCTGGAGTATTTAATTTGGCCAGAAAACTCACTCAACCCAAAATTTAATAAAAGAAAGGCAATATAAAAGTTTTCAAAGATATGCAAATTAACTATATTGTACTATGTAATTCATTAAACAAATATAATATTTCAAGTAAATTATGAAGCAAAATAAGAGTACAACATATTTTAATATGATGTGTGACCAAGCAGAGCTGATAGGTAACTAAATACTTATTTGACATTAAGTAAAGTCTCAATAAATCATTTAAGCAATTTCATAAGAAAAGAGAAAAGAAAAAAAAACAAAGCAAGAATAGCAAGTAGGAGGAAATAATAAGTGGAAATCATAACAAATAAAAATAGAGGAAAGATCAATGGATTGAACTATTCAAACACATCTAAAATAAATGATAAACATCTAGCAAGACAAACAAAAAGGAATTCATAAATCACCAGCATGATAATCAAAAAGATCATCACTAGAGATATGACAGTCATCAGAAAAATGAGAGTCTACTATAAAAAATCATAGAAAAAGTGATCAATTTTTGAACCATGAGCTGTTAAAACAACAAAATAAACCCTAAGGATCAAATTCCCTTATATCTTAGTTAGATCCTTTGAGAATACACCTGAAGAACTCTAAGTCAACACCACAAAAGTGCTTGAACATCTGGTTTTTTGTTTTGTTTGTTTGTTTGTGTGTTTGGTTGGTTGGCTTCAACAACATTCAGAATAGTTGAGTGATTGTATCAGCCTAAGTGTCAATTACCAAGTGAATGGATAAAAAAAAAGTGTGCTATTTAGAAAATACCAATGGCATCTTGGTATTTTCTGGAAACTGGATGCACCATACCTTCAATAAAATAAATAAACCAAACTCATAAAGGCAGTCATTACAAGTTCTCTCTTATTTGTAGTTCCTGGATGTGTGTGTGTGTGTGTGTGTGTGTGTGTGTGTGTGTGTGTGTGATACATAGTGAAAGAATAAATGTTGGGTTTGAAGTGTTGGCTCAGCTGATAAAATGTTGGCTGCTAAACATGAGGACCTGAGTTTGGATCTCTAGGAGACACATAAAAAGGGCAGGCATACTGGGGAGACAGGGACAGGACTTTTTTTGGGTCTTACTGATCAACCAAACTAGTCAAATTGGTGAGCTTTGGGTTCAGTGTAAAAATTTTTTTTGAAAATATAAGATGGATACCTGACAAATGGCTCCATGCATAAAGGCATGTGTTGCTAATCCTGGTGACCAGAGTTTAAATTTGATCCCCAAATCCCACACAATGGTAGGAGAAAACCAACTTCCAAAAGTCATCCTCTGGTATCTTCATAATTTCTGTGGGAAACACATACACTCCCTCCTTCTCTCTCTCTCTCTCTCTCTCTCTCCACATGTACAATACTGTATGTGTGTATACTCTATATGTATAAATACAGTCTATACCTATATGTATGTATGTGCATGTGTGTGTGGAGAGAGAAAGAAAGATAGGAAGGCAGGCAGGCAGGCAGGCAGGAAGGAAGGAAGGAAGGAAGGAAGGAAGGAAGGAAGGAAGGAAGGGGGAGGGAGGAAAATAATGAAAGGAGGAGAGATGTATAGATGTGAAAAATAAAGTGAAACATTACTATTTATAGATGATGTAACTGTGTAAAAAAATCCCAAAGAATACACCTAATTAATTAATTAATTAATTGGTTGAATTCTAAAAAAGTAAAAACAAGTAAAAAATTAGTCAGATAAGGTCGAAGAGTATATGAGATCACCAAAGAATATTAATTATATTTCTACTAGCAGCATGTCAAATATAAAAAGTACCATTGTGTTTTTCAGTTGATTTAAAGAAAATTAAATTTATGCACATATAGAGACATACATAGGATACATATGCTAAAATTATAAAATCCTGATGTGAATGTAAATAAGTGGAAGGATGTATGTTCATGAGTTGGAAGAATTTGCATAGTCAAACTCTCAGTTTTTTCCAAATTGAGCTAATGCAATTTAATGCAATTCCTATAAAAATCACAAGAAGCGTGTTGGCATGGTCAAACTGATCACAGAATGTGTGTAGAAACCCAGAGGATTAGGAGAGCTAAAGTAGCCTTGACCAGTTGGAGGAACTCATTCAGTGTTAAGGATTACTACATAAATATAGCAGTCAGGAGAGTGTGAGATACATTTCAGAAAAATAAACTCAAAACAGTTTTCTGGCTTAGTACTATGCAGGGCTTTTAGTTGGCTCTCCAATACTAATCCCTAAAAAGTAAATGAAAAACTGGAGCTCACTGAAACGAGGGCTTTGGTTTTAGAAAAGAAGAAAAAGCCCACTAATTATGCATCTGACAAAAAACATGACTATTTGATGTTTGTGAAGAACTCTCCACATGCAGAAAAGAAAAACATGCAAGTAGAATATAAAGAAACTTTACTAAAGAAGAAACAGAAGAAAACCACAGAAAAAAAACTCAACATTTTTACTCATTTAGGAAAATACAAATTAATATAAATAGCTACATAAACCTAGCCGCCACATTATACACCAAATCCTGAGAAAGACACAGAAGACCTGCACGTTGTGGTCTGATCAGGAAATGTCCTCCTGGGGCTCATTGATATTTTGAACGATCCACCCACAGCTCGTGTTGCTATTTTGAAGAAGGCTGTTGAACCTTCAGGTGGTAGGACCTGGCTGGTGGAAGCAGATCACTTGGTAGACTTCAGAAGACTATACCTACTTCTCATCCCAGCTTGCTCAGGGCTTTCCACCAGCTGCACTTTAAGTGAGCAGCCACCACACGCACCTACAGCCATGAATGAACTCTACCATGACTTTCTACTGCCATAGACAGAGGCCCTTAGAAACCATGTACGCATCACACACACACATGTACACACACATACACACACTAAAGAAAACATAAACTGTACATTACAAACCAGGAATAAAATAGTCATAGCTGCTATAATCCTTATTTCTGTAAATGGTCTTCTTGGCTTCCTCTTCATTGGACACAAGATACATTCCATGCTCTGTTGCCCATCAGCCAGTATTGCAGGGTAGGGCAGGTAATACAGGTGCTGTAATGGATCTGAAACCTAGATAATACTTGGGTGTGTGGTTTGAATGTTCATTGAATTGCCACTACTTGACAAGCTGCAGTAAGAAACATTGACAGTGCTCACACTTCGAGAGACTGTTGTAACAACCAAAGACGTGCTGTTTCCTTGTGAAAGAAATTTATGCTCTCACAGCTCTAGCAGCCAGAAGTCCAAAACCAAGATAACAGTGGGCTGACTTTGTTCTGCAGCTGTTCAGGAGGGTTCTCCCACGGTTGCCGTCCAAGCTTTTGATGGTGGGTTCTTATGCTTCCCATTCTTTGACTTTAAATGTGTCACTTTAATCTCTGATTCCTGTTTCACATGTTATTTTCTGTGTTTTCCCCCTTTCTTGTAAGGATACTTCCCATTAATTTAGGGACATTTCTATACTCCAAGATGATCTGACTTCAAGATCACTCAATTTAAGAGAGAGAGAGAGAGAGAGAGAGAGAGAGAGAGAGAGAGAGAGAGAGAGAGCCTTTTCTAATATTACTATATTCACAGGTTCTAAACTGCCATACTTTTCCTCAGAAAACTGTTGGGTTCTAAAAATAGTTATTCCTGGCTCCAGAAGTCCTATTTATACTTGATAATTAGGATTAATCATCTATCAAATACAAAAGCCAACATAGCTGGACATTCCCTTGCCCCAAGAAGGCTAGAAGACCAGATGGCAGATTCAATAAACAATTATTGTGCCCTCTGAAAAATAAGACTCTAAGATTAATAACGCTGAAGTACAGGGATGAAAAGCAGAGTGGTCTGATTGTGTTATTGGCTGTGATATCAAAGAAGTCTGCCTTATTCTCACTCCATGCTTTAATTGCAGTCAAGCAGGGCCAGGAATCAGCAGAGCAGCCAGACGAGAGAACCACTTAGATCTAGAAAACTAAGGAATTCAGGATGCCATGTGAATATGTACATGTGTGTTCAGGTACATATTTCTAACATGCTCCCAATACAACCTACTAGATGATCCAACTATATCCAGTCTGCAGTTACAGAAATCTCCACTGTGGCAAATTATTCAGTCTACTCAAGTAGAAAGGAAACTATATTACTCATCTACTTCCGAGGCCATAGTCTCTTTTCCAAATGGTAAAAGGTAACTTCTACAGCATATTTCTCGTGGTGTTCAGAGTAGTGACGAGAGGCAAGAAATTATAGAGCAGGATTGTAAATCAAAATTTTATGCTTGGTCACAATATGTCAAAGGAAATGAAACCAGACAGGGAAGGCAGAAAGATCAACAGGCATATATACTAAATATACACAATAAATGTTAGACAGTAAATATGTTTTGCAAAATGACTTTGGTGATATGACAGTCTTGGAAATGATCTGGCTGTTGAAGAGAACAAGAATGAGAAGGCTTTCAACCCATAAGCCAAAATTGTGAGGATGCTTGATGGATACATGGGTAGAAAATGTCTAGTAAGCCTGGAGCATACTGAGGTCATCAAGAGTCTACAGGCCTTTACAAGCAGAGTTAAAATGTTGGATACATCATGCGTCATTGGGCTCTGTTCTCTGTTATCTCATTCTGCATAATCATGTTCTGTTGGCAGAGGCCGCACATTCATTTCCTGCAGCCCAGATTCAAAATAACCACACAGAAACTGGACTAATTAAATCACTGCTTGGCCTATTAGCTCTAGCTTCTTATTGGCTGGTTCTTACATCTTAAATTAACCCATTTCCATTATTTTATATTTTACCACTAGGTTTGTGGCCTATTGGCAAGGTTCAGGCTGACAGCTCATGCCTTTCTCCTCTGGTGACTACGTGGCATCTCACTTACTCCGCCTTCTTTCTCCCAGAATTTATCTAGTTTTCCTGCCTAACTCTATTCTGCCTTGTCATAGACCCAAGCAAATTCGTTATTCATTAACCAATAAAAGCAACACATATACAGAAGGACTTCCCATATTGTCATGTTCCATGCATTTCTCTGACTTGAATGTGGTAGGTTTCAATAAATGTTTGCAGACACAATTTAAGCCAGGTCTATTATCCAAGCATTTTTCTCTTCCTGTATTTTCCCCTCTATATCAAGCAGTGTCTCCACTAAAAGGAAGTGTATAAATAAATGAAACCCAAAGGCATCTGCTCCTGGGACCTTCCCAGGATCCTACTTGAAGCACACTGTGTAGCTCATTCCCCTAAGTACTTTGGCACTCTGTTTATAGTATTCATGAATGCAATGAGCTCTTTAGTAAGTAATTTGACTCAGGACCATGAGAAACAAAAAATAAATCTGGGTTTAAAGAGACTATGGCATACATCCAGTTCAATATCACTGATTGAATATAAACAAAATATTCCTCCATCTAGTCCAAACTCATAAATGATACAACACATAAACATATTTTAGAAACACAGAGCCCACTATGAAAACTAGGATGAGAACTCTCATACAAAAGAAATCAAAACGCTTTTTTTTCCCAAATACCCACAGCAGCTGGTTATTCTCTTTCTTTTTAAGTTTTATTTTATTTTTAGAAAACTATCTTTTCTCATTTTACATACCAATTCCAGTTCCCACTCTGTCTCCCCCTCCCAGCCCCCCATCCTCTCCTCAGAGAGGGTAAAGCTTCCCATTGGGAGTCAGTAAGTCTAGCACATTGCTTTGAGGAAGGACCAAGGCCCTCCATCCTATATCTAGGCTGAGCAAGGTATCCCTCAGAAAAGAATGGGTTCCAAAAAGCCAGTACAAGCAGTAGGGGTAAATCCTGGTTCCGCTGCTAGTGGCCCTACAATTTGCCCCAGCCA
>NW_026067910.1:15233266-15262833 GCF_014885135.2 Alexandromys fortis | reverse complement strand
TATGTGCTGCCGAAGTGAGCACCAGCTGGCTATTTTCAAGCAGAAGTACCAAAGATACACAGCTTCAGTTTCAGGTGCTCTGTGTCTGGATTTGAAGCTCCACCAATGTTGTGGGATGTTATTTTAAGATGTGCTCCATTCATTTATGCTGTGGAATATTTAATGATGCAAATATGTATTGCATTCTTTTATGTTGCATCTGTTTAACTCCCTAAAGCTGTGTTACTTTGGCTGTCTGAAACACCCGATTGATATAATAAAAAGCTGAATGGCTAATAACTAGACAGGAGAGAGAAATAGGTGGACTTGGTGGGAAGAGAGAATAAATAGCAGAAAAAGGGAGGGGTGAGATCAGGAGGAGAGGAGTTTGCACCGGGCCAACCACACAGCCAACATGGAGTAGAAAGAAAAGAAAGATATGTTGAATAAGAAAAGTTAAAAAGACCCAAGAAGGATGCTTAAAAGAAACCTCACACTTGCTCAGAATTGAGTATAATAGAGGGTTATTTATTTAGAGGTGGACTCACAGATTACAATTTTCTGCTGGATCGGGGAACAGAAATCGAAACCCGCAGGTGGAAAAGAGACCTGACGTGCGCTTTACATGGGAATAAAGAATATAAGAGGCCATGCCCAAGTGGGCGGGTAAGTTAAAGGTTACGGAGGGTAGGAATTCCGACAGCAAAGACCAGAGACAAAATGTAGAAAAGAAACAAAAATAATTTGAGTTAGAAAAGCTGGCTAGAAACAAGCCAAGCTAAGGCCGGACATTCATAAGTAAGAATAAGTCTGCATGGATTTGTTCGGGAGCTGGATGGAAGGACCCCCAAAGAGTAAAAACATCAACTGTACACCACATCCGCATAGCTAAGGCCTGAACCATTACAGTTGGGGTAAGAAAAGATACCCCGAGATTAAATAACAAACTCTCCCCCCCCCACAGAACCTATTGGGGTCTGACCACTTTGGAACATGTCATTCACCTTGTTAGAGCTTTTAGATTTTTGCTAGATTCCTAGAACTGCCATCACAAAGAGTTAAAGAGAGGTGATCTCAAAAATCAGAGATACTTGTCTCCATTCGGCAGTCGGAAGCAGGTGTTTGGAGGCCCCTGCTCCCTTAGAAAACTCTGAGAATCCTTTCTTGCCTGTTCCTGGCTTCTGGCTGTTCCCGTCTTAGAAGCAGGGCCACTCCATTCCTGGCCTGTGCATCCATCAGGGCTTCCCCAACTTCTGCTTCTTATGATACATGTCAGAATGAATCAACAAGCTCACCTTATGGTATGACCTCATTTTAACCTAACTGTATCAAGGATGACCCTATTTTCAAATAAGGTCAAGGTCTGCCAATTGGGACTTAGCATAGACTGTCACTGTGTGACACGTGGTATAGATAGATATCAAGTATACTCACTCCAATTATTCACATATGAAAATGGCATGAACATATTTTCTGACATATTCTACCCACAGCAATGATACACACAGAACTGTATACCCAGTGGTTATTACTAAAACACCTTTTTCTTGGGTATTTGTGTCCTCATAACATACATTTTACTGATTATTAAATGTCATTGAAATGTTATTCTACAAGTGTGTTGCTTCTTACTGGTTTTCTCTGATGTGCCAGAGATCTATTTATATAGGACATTTACGTCTTATAAATTTCTGTAGGACATTGACTACAGTGTTGTAATTTATTCTATCAGTTTTGGGTGAATGAATACTTTTTTGCCTTCCAAGAATGCATACTGTGCTCTCTCTGTGTCTTAGACTATAATTTCTGCCAATTTTTTAACTGCTCTGTGTGTCACTAGAAGATGACCTCGGATTACAGCAACACTAGAATTACCTTGCTCTCTGAATCACAGTCAGATTAAGCCAAGCGAGTTACCATTATGAGATCGACTTGCTGGAGGAGAAGGTTCTTCTCCAATCCAAAGTTTTTATGACAACCACAATTTCTCTATCACTGACCTAATGGTGGGCATTTTTCTCTAGTTCCAGCTTCCCATATTCCAATAACACCGCATTATCCTTTGATGCCTAGGGTTCAGGGATGACACAGAGTTCCAGTATTTTTGCCATTTCTGGGTGTTTTTCTTAAACTTGCTGATCTGCTTGCTAACCTTGCTGGAGCCACTGTGAATAACCCTAAGTAGCTCTTCTGCACACCCATCAACTTCCATTAGGGCGTTGGGTCACTCATCTGTTTGATGAACGCACAACACTTTTGCCAGAGGCAAGAAGACTCCAGGAATATCAGACAAGCAATGGCTGGTCTCTTTTTAAAAATGTGTCAGCCTCTGGCATGTGACCCACTGACATAGAAAATGCTTTCCTTTTAGTTTTCATCAGTAACTATAACCTACAATGCCTCACCTTTAACCCAGAGTTTCAGCAGTACAGCCTTGCTTTCTTTTATCCAAGTGATGTCTGATCTCTGTCATGTTAGGGTCTAGACTAGAGCAATGGCCCTCAAAGTGTTGCCTGTGAACCAGTGTCTGCTCTAATCTTCACACTTATCCCTGGGGAAGCAGGAAGTCTATACCAGAATGAGAACTATGCCACTAAATCCATTGTCACAGTAGGCATTCTTTTTCCTTCAAGGGATTATCTGTTTTTTTAGGGAACAAAGTATCAATTTACATGCTGAAGCTTAAGTCTTACCTCTGTAATGCAGACAGGTCCTCCTCCCTGGCACTTTGAGCATCTTATTGCCCAACAGAATATTGTGTTGGAGTATCCCCCACTGTATAACGTCATCAGAAAGAAGCTAATTGGGAGACACCCCAGATTTGGATTGCATGACTGAGAAAAACGTATGGGAAAGGCTGTGATATGAATCATAAAGTTTCAGCCTATAGCTTCTAATAATGCAATAAACGTTTGCTTCTCTTGGTTTATCTCACTGCAATTGAGAAGAAACAAATCTTTTTGGGTGTTGTCCTACTTGGCTTTTTACTGCTGTGATAAACACTAAGACCAAAAGCAACTTTGGAAGAAAAGAGTTTATTTCATCTTATCGCTTACAGGTTGTCATGAAAGGAAGCCAAATCAGGGAATCAAGCAGGATAGGAACCTGGAGGCAGAGACCGAAGCAGAGATCATGGAGGAACACCGCTTATTGACTTGCTCCCCTGGCTCCCTCGGTCTGCTTTCTTCTATAACCCAAGGCCACCTGCCTAAAGGGTGGGTCCACCCACTGTGGGCTAGACTTGTACATCAGCCATTAATCAAGACTATCTTCTACTTACTTGTCTAAAAGGTCAATCTAATGGAGTTATTTTCTTAATTAAGATCCCATCTTCTCAGATGACTCCAGCTTTGGTCAAGTTAACAAAAAACTAACCAGCACAGATGTGTCATGGTGGTCCATCTACAGTGTAATTTTAAAGTTACTGTATTAAGAAATATTGTGATGAGAGAGGTTTTTGCAGAAGATCCAAGCTGATCTACAGCTGATCTCCTCTACCACTTAGATCTGTGTTCTAGGAGACAGTATAATATTTGAAGTATTTTAACCAAAGAATATAAACTCTGTTGCCAACCATGGAGACATCACACTATAGGTCCTCTGGAGGTCTAATTTACCTTCTGCCAACTGCTTGCTCCCACTGGTGAAGGAGCTCTACTTAGCTACTTGGCATTTGTAGAACAGGGGCTGCTGGCAATAGCCTGGAACATTCAAGTGATTATGAGTATGAAACAATCAACAAAACTGAGTGTTATCTGACCCAAGACATTACAAACTTAGATGTGTGCTCCAGTGTTAAACACAAACGGCCTGGAAGAACGTGCCCAGGCCACTGAAGAAATCACATTTCTGGCAGAACGGCTCAGCTCCCTCTTGCTTCTGCACCTGCTCCTCATTGCCTCTCCCCGAACTCACATTGCTAAGATGCAGAAATGTCTGTGGTTTTGTTACATAGAGAACCAATGGTTGGTTGGCCTGCCAGTGTCCTTTCCACTCTCCTTGTTTTGCAGTGCTGAGGACGAGGGGGGGGTGAGGGGGGGGAACAATGGCATGTGAGCCACGAGCAGACTGCCACCTGTTCCGTATTGCTCCCAAGCTGAGAGTGGATTTCACATTTGTAAATGGCTTCTAGAAGAAAAAAAAAACTAAGAATATGTAACATGTAAACATTATCTGATATTCAAATGTGAGTCTCTGTGGCAGCTTTGCATAGCAAAGCTTAAAATAGCTGGCTTTTTATAAAAAGAATTTATTAAACCTGAGTTAGAAGCCCAGAATTATTTATTTATTTATTTTTAGTTTTCCAAGACAGGGTTTCTCTGTGTTTCTTTAGAACCTGTTCTGGAACTAGCACTTGTAGATCAAGCTGGCCTCGAACTCACAGAGATCTGTCTGCCTCTGCCTCCTGAGTGCTGGGATTAAAGGTGTGCGCCACCATTACCCAGTGAAGGTCAGCATTTTTTACAAGCATATTAAATCCTATTAAAGAGAAGTGCTTACAGGATAGTGAAAAGATGAAAATAAGAAAACTCGTATGCCCTCACATGATCGAAGCAAACCTCACAGGGTTTGGTGGGCTCAGGGTAGGAGTTTGGTAAGCAGTGGGTAGATAATCTTTTCCAAATGAGAATGAGGGGCTATGACTTCTGCTGTTTGTGTTTTAAAATTCTCACAGCCCTTTTCTCCCAGGCTTCTCTCTTCCACTCTCCCAATGGATTGTGTAAGTCCTGCATTGCTATATTGAATCTTTTCTTCCCAAGCATCTGTAGAGTGGAGATCTCTCTGTATAGTTACTGTGCTCCTTGTTAATGACAAAAAGTACTTGCCCAAAGCTCAGGAGGAAGGGTGTGTTCTGCTCAAAGTTTCCGGATACAGTCTATCATGGTGGCGAAGACATGGAAGGAGTATCAGGCAGCTGGTAACATTACTTCTGTAGTTAGGAAGAAGGAGGAGGAGGAGGAATAGCAAAGAAGACAGACAGAGGGAGATAAAGAGGTAAGGGAATGGAATGCTGGTTCTCAAATTTCTCCTTTTTTCCTTCTTATTCAGTCCTGGACACCACCCCACAGAATAATGTTATCCACCTTTAAGGTGGGTCAGCCCACTTTGGTTAACCTAATCTGGAAACTCCCTTACAGGTTGGCCTAAGGTTTGTCTCCTAGGTGAAAGTGTATTCTAGTATTCTTTTAAGTAGACAGTCAACATTAACCACCATGCTTCATGCTTTTGTTTTCTTTTTTTAATAAATTTTATGGCTAGAAACAAGGTATTGAGTTTCCAGATAGCTATTTTCATACATAGTTTTTTATATCAATTACATCTATTTTCTTAAAATATCATATTTAATTTTTCATTATAGTTGAATACAATTGTATTGTGTGGTATGTATCACACTTTGTTTATCCATTCATCTCTCAGTTGACATCTAAACTAGTCTTTTTTTCTTAGCTACTGTGAATAACGCAATAATGAACATGGATGAACAAGCATCTGTGTGGTTGGTCTATTTTTAGTTTTTTGTTTGTTTGTTTGTTTTGTTTTGTTTTGTTTTGAGGAAACTCCATACTGACCTTCATGATGATATAGCTTTAGATTTTTGCATGAAATATGACTGGGTTGATGGGGAAAAGCAATAATTCAATTAAAATAAGAAATCAATATCTAGCACTCAGGTACAGTGATAAGAATTGTGCTGCAGGAAGGCATATCATAAAAGAATTATTACCTATTTGACAGAGAAAGAAGATGTTTCCTTGAGGTAATGAAAAGTGGTCTTAGATTGGAAAGATGTAGCAAGAGCCTGGAGCTTCCGGGCCGACGCCTGAGGTTTTGAGGGGAGAGAAGGTGTCGTAAGAAGGCCATACTGTGTGCAAGTCGCTCTAGCGGAGCACAAATACCGCTTGTTCTGAATGATTGACCAGCCCGAGTCCCGGCTGAGACCTGATTGCCATTTTGGCAATGTTTGGAGGTGGAACTTTTGAGAAGTCTTTGGACTGTGAAGGGCCAAGGCATCCACCCTCTGCTTGTTCTTTCGTCCTTATTTTCAGCCATATGATGACGCTTCAAGAAGGTTCTTACCAGATGCAAACGCCTGTGACCTGGAGTTTCCCATCCTTGAGAAGTGTGAACATCTACTCTTGGTAAACCACCTCATCTAGGCTCTTGTGCTGCAGAAGCACACAAGCTTCTAGGGCAGAGTCACCTGCTGTAGAGAGGAAAGTGGTGGAGGTGCTGGAACTTAAAACAAGTGTGAAACCAAGTGGAGGGACACTCTAAGTGCTTCTAGGCTGTGGAGGGGTTATGGTTTTTCTCTCAGGAGTCATGGTGTTTGTTTTCTTTAGGTCCTGAAAACTGTTTCATGGGTGCGATAAGGATAGGGCTTGGCTAAAGAGTGGGCAAGTGAGAGAAAAAGGCGGGACTAGGAAGGACAAGATATTTCAGTGACTTCATATCTGTAGGTTCCCCTGGGGCATAGTGGCGATTTGAAGACAGAGTGCCAGGGATCTGGCATGGCAAGGGTTTAGACTTTATTTTGGTGCTGAAAAACGTTTCTCTGGGAAGCCCCAAAGGTACTTACCAGAGACATTTTCTGCGGTAAAACTTCAATTAAAATATTGGACTTGAATTAGGGCTGAGAAAGTCTTGTCTTTTATTAATGGTGGGGTTCTGCGGTTCATGAAGCGAGACCGAGGCTTAAAGACACAGGAAACTGGTGGCTTTGGTAAAGTCAAAGCTTTGAATTGTTTCATATTAAGAGGAGCTGTTACAAGAGTCTTTTGAAGTCATTGCTGTAGCACAAAGGATATAGGTAACGGAACGTGTGAACAGGAGTGAGTACAGGCCAGATGTCTTAGGCTGTGTCATCTACAGTTAGCCAGGTCTGATGAGCTTATACTATGAGCAGGGCAAGGAAAAGGAGGCTAAATGAAATGACATCAGTGCTTCCAGGCACAAGAAAGAATTTGCTTAAATTTAAAAGGGCTCTTAATGTCTTTAAAAGATGAGCGCCATCCGTCAAATAAATCCGTAGACAGTTGTAGTGGTCAGGTAAGCAAAAAAAAGTAGCAGTGCACCGAGAGAATTAGTACATGTGGTAAGGCAGGGGGTTCAGCATGTGGGTGGGTTATTTGGGAGTAGTCCCTAGAAACACTTACCTGGCAGGTAAAGAAAGGATCTTTGGCATGAATGAAAAGCTTAAGCACAGTGTGCTTTTGAGAGCACAGTTCTGTGGTCCCCCAGAGCTGTCCCAGTGAAGGCAAAGAGGCAAGGCATCTGTATTCTTGTTTTGGCTTAAACTTCTGCTGCTGGCCCTCAGAGGAACCAGAATATATGGATCTTCTGAGTATTAAGGGTGAGGTGTGTGTGCCATTTCCCAAAGCTGCTACTTTTTTGTTGTTTGTTTGTTTGGTTTGGTTTTGTTTTTTTTTAAGACAGAGTAGCCTTTGCTGTCCTGGAGCTTGCTCTGTGAACCAGGCTGGCCTTGAACTCACAGAGATCCCCCCTGCCTCTGCCTCCCAAGACCTGGGATTAAAGGCATGTGCCACTAGTGCCTGGATAAAGCTTCAACTTTTATAGAATTTTTTAGAGCAGTAATCAATCTATCAGACAATTTGACCATTTAAAACACACAAGTTGATGCTTTCTAGTACATGCATACAGTTGGGAAGCATTATTTTTGTTTTAGTCTACAGTGAGGCAATACCAGAGAACCTTCCTTGCTTTTCTCCCCATGAAATCATTCTGGAAAGCCAGAGAGATAGATGGCTTAGTAATTTAGAATGCTTCCTGCTCCTCCAAAGCACCCAAATTTGGTTCCCAGCATCCACTTTTGGTGGCTCATACCCACAGGTAAGTCTGATTCAAAAAATTTGATATCCTGTTCTGGTCTCACAGGCACACTCCCTCACATGTAGTGTATACTCATACTCAAACATAAATGCTAGAAATAAAAAGAAGCTCTTATTTTGAAAGAAATAGTTCTTACCTCACAAGTCAATAAACTAATGTGGGGACTTGATTCAGACCTTTGTAGACAGGACAGCTGACTCCAAGGTGTGCCTGTGGGCTATGTGGTCCCACTGTGAGCTGCAGCTTGGGAGAGTATTCATATTACCTGTCATGGCTAATTTTAATTGTCAGTTTGACAGAGGTGATAAATACCAGTTGATTTGCACCTGGAAGGTTATCAGAACATACTGCTACACATTTCTTTGAGGAAGCTTCCACGGGATCAAATAACAGAGGAAATAGTCCCCCAACTATGAACAGCACCCTTCAATAGGCAGAGGAATTGGATGGAATCAAACTGACGAAAGAACCTGTTAGTGCAGGCTGTCTGGCTGTCTCTCCCTGACCACCAGCAGGTTATCAGCTTCTGCCAGTGGTTCTGCTTCCTGAGACTTTGAGGGAGGCTCAATTGAATGGCGATGGACTAAACTAGGTATGGTGGAATGCACCTATTATCCTAGTACTGAATAGACTGAGGCAGGAGGATTTCTAAGCTTAACCCAGCCCGACTTGGGTCATATAGCAATACATATCTCAAAAAAAAAAAACAAGTGAATAAACAAATACATAAATAAATGGAATGAGAGGATTAATCTTCTCAAGGAAATGATTTTCAGGCTGTGCCACGGCTATTGCAAGATACTTTGTTACTTTCTTATCTTAGTAAGCCCTGGCTGGTTATACTGCAAAGCAGTCCTAGATACTTTTGTAGCATCCAGGAGAAAAACTTGGGCTGTAGTTCAAGTAGATGATCTACTGTTGTATCAGGGTCTATTAAGCTACAAGGTGTAGTCTTTCTCAATTAAGTGCTACGATTTGGACAGACCAGACCGCATAGGTTTGAGGATGCATCCTGCTCTGGACAAGGTCCCCCTGTAATTACATCCTGGGTCTGACTCTCAGTCTTTTTAAACTCATCAACTGAAGAACGAGACTGTCCTCGTTGATGATGCGGTTTCCAGAAGACTCTGTCTTTATCACTTTGCCTTACCTTGATGACTAATCAGCTTCCTTTTCTAATATGATATTTATCACATCAATAATTATTTGACCCTGTCATTCTTATAAGTATCTGTAACCCCAAATCTCTTGAAATTCAAAGACAATATAACTGCTAGGGCATCAGAATGACCAACGTACAACATCCCAGGTCACCAATGGTAACAACACTGCAAGTGCATGCCTTTCTTCTGCTGAGAGTGATGGTGTCTTAATGTCACATGGGCAGCAATGGGACCAAACTCGGAATCACAGTTCCTGGTGAGTAGCAACCTAGAGTTCTCAAATTCTACACAAGGTGAACCCTGAGAATGGCACAAGCAGGCAGTTTTTTTTGGCATGAATCCTTTTACTGTAGAATGATATAAGTCAGGGATGAAGTATGTAAAAGAGAGGAAAAGACAAATTCAGACTGTGCTGAGTTGCAACAAGAACCCCGCTTTATTTAATGGAAGTTACTGAAATCAGGGTAGTCCTTCAGAATTAAATGTCAGCAAGAGAATAAAGATATTTCTATCATAGCCATGAATACCAGTTAAGCTCAAACAACCCTCAAAGTAGCGTCTGAATCTTGACCTGAGGTGACGTCTATCAACCAAAAGCAGTTCCTAGAGAGAAACTGACCCAGAAGTCACTGGCAAGCCACCTGCCGAGCAGCTGGGGAATTGGTGCAATTGTCCTGAATATTTCGTGTTCATTTCAGCTGGAGGCCACTTAAACAATGCTGAACATGTAAAACAAATGGACATTAGATTTTAAGAAAAGAAAAATATGCAGAAATAGACAATCTTGTTAATATTTGAATTACAAGAACAGCAAAGATAAAAGAGCAGAAACACTGGGCCTTTGGGGCCAGTCCACCTTTAATGATTAATATTTCCCCTCCAGCTAAATTTGACTTTAAAGAAGTCCCTGAACACCATAGTGGGTTTGAAGAACCAGAGGAGACATGCACTGAGAATTTTATAATAATGCTATAATCAACTTTGGACCGAGAAAAATATTCAAAACTGACACCACTGGCATTAAGAGTTCTGGATTTTTAAGGAAACCCAGGGGAGTGACTCTCATATAATATCATGTTGATACCTTTGAGGAATTTTTATGAGTTCTGTTTTGCCACTTGAGATAACTTCTTTGCATAAGTATTAGAAGAGGCATGGCTTGAATCGATCTTCCACCTACTCTATCTATTGGCAGCAAGCAATCTTCTTCATGTATTGTCTGAGCCTCCTCAATTTTCACTTCTGTGGAATGGAAATAATACTGCACGTGCCTTCATGGGTTGGGTGGGATCAGGTAAAAAGTGGCTAGCATGCCCCGAGCAATGGGAGTGACTCTTGTTTTATCAAATAGGAAACTTTGATACCTAATTGATAATATAAGCAAGATCTTCTCTTAGCAGACGGAGTCCAGTGGAACAGATGTAAAATGGTGACCTAAAACTGAGTCTTCACCGTCAACAGGACTAACTTACGCTGGGCCTTATACAACCAACTTAGTGTATAGGTATCAAGTGAGAAAACTGGTGCTCAAATTCAGATTTTAAAATACTAAAATAGAACTAGAACTCATGAGAATTATTATATGTTATTATATATTTCATTTTAGCTTTGAACTTTTTTGTATATTAATCCTGGTGTTATTAACATTGATATTATTAGTAGTATTAGGTGATACAATAATCTGATCTTGGCAGGGGGTGGGAAGAAAAGTTAATTATTTTCTATTTTTGCTTTAGCTTATTTTATTTGATCTTGCCTTCTTCAACCCTTAATGATATTTAGGACTGACAAATTCCATAGATTTATGATGGCCTTCAATTAGAAGACATAATTACTAAGTTTTTAAATTCCAATGCAGACCACAACATTACTTCAATCCATGCCAGTAAAAGCCACGTCTTTATATGGCACTTCAAACTGGGAGAATGCTGGTCATGCTCTAGCAAACTTCTAGACAGTAGCAGTTGTATGCACGACTCCTTGTTTATAGTCCCTGCTATCTGAGGCTACTCAGCTCTCAATTTAACTCCAGGATAACCCAGCTGAGAGAGAGGCTGATGTCTGGTTTCATGTTCATTTGTGGATCTCAAACACCAGAGAAAACCAGTTAAGGTTCTTAGCACTCTCTCAATGCGCTTTAGTGTAGTGTAGAGAGCTAGAGTTTGTGAGTCTACGAAGTTAGCAAGCGTGGGAGAAGGATGAACACTTCTAGATTCTTCCCTTGGTCCTCAAAACCCTCTATGCCAGAGGAAGGAGCACGCAAGTGGAGAAAAATGCACATCTCATCGTCGATCTGCCTGGAACCACCTGAAGTGACCACTTCTGAAAAACCCCTTCCTAATTTCTCATCATCTCAATGAATTTTGACCATAGATGAGGATCTGATAACACTGTGGTTAAAGCCTCCTAACATTGGCTGCTTTTTAGGCAGGCAGATGCCTTTCATTTACAGTTTACAGAGTTGATAATTCAGCTAACATTCCAAAGAATTAGAAAAGATCAGTTTATCTCCTGGGGACACAGGACAGTTTCCTCGGTCTCTCTGTTCTTTTTGGTACCCACAGGTGTGACTGCTTAGACAGAGGCATATGTGCACACTTCCTAGTTGCTTAACATGGCTCTTCATAATGTCTCCCATTATATAGCATGATACATGTGTTTAACTACAGACAAATGCTGATGTATGTGCATGGATTCATTTATTCAATATACATTTATGAATTGCTTGACTGTTGTAAACACTTGGGAGAGGTCAATCCACAAAGCTCACATTTTAATGAGGGAGACAAGTAGAAAATGAAAATGTAATTATCAGACAGAGATATGTGTTATGGAGTAGGGACAGCAGGTACAGCAAACCAGGACTCCAGCAAGTGCTGTTCAGTCGAGTGAAAGAGGGACTACGGATGAGCTGACATTTGAGCAGAGACGCAAGAAATTCTGCATGTTAACAGAAAATGTGTTAATTAAATTCAGTTTTACCACTCCAAAAGTTTGATACTATTTTAATTCAAGCAGGTGACTAAGTCTTATAGCCAAAGTAGGAAATCATCTTTTAAAGAGTAGGTGAATAGGAATTGTCAATATGCCGTATGAGAGATTGTATATTATCCCATCCTGCAGACCTTTTTTCTTTCTTTTTAACATACTCTCTGATGATTTCCCTGTTCTTGAAAGGAAGATAAAATCTAATAGAAAGTGTGGTACTATACATATAGCACGATATTATTCAGTGAGGAGTTGAGTGGTATATGTTTATTGGCGATGTTTGCTGTTTTCACCATTGTTCTTCTTTTGTTAGCTTTCATTTGTTTTTTAAACTGTGGAGTCCATTATTTGCTGGTGAACTACTCCTACACGTGGGATCTGCCCTGGAGTGGTTGATACACCAGTTTCATTCCATTGGAGAGAACTGATTTCCTCTCCCAGCAGTTTTTTGTCACCCTTATCTTCAAGAACTCCTTACACAGAGTTAGCCCACTACAGTTCTTCTCACTGCAAGGTTTTGCTGTTATAAGGTGGTAAAACTGGAAAAGAAGTGGTCCCTAATCTGCTGATGGCACCCAGTGCCTGTTGCTAGGCTTTGGCCTTTATGTGTGCCTTAGCTTTCTTCATATCCTCCATTTTCCGAATCTTTGGCTAGAGGAGCACTGGAGGAGATCATTCCCATCTTCGCTCCTCAGCACCACTGAGAAGCAGATCGTTTCCATGAAGAGGATCTCTGTGAATTTCCAGTGGTTTTGTATTGTCGTCCTTCTCTCAGAGCCAAGTGTTGTGAGTGGCTGTCCTACCAGACTAACACCTGCCATCTTGGGGAATTCAACCTCACCCCTTACAGAAGAGCATCCTAGTTGGGTTTCCTGCTGGTTTATGGCCCCATGCACAGAGGGGTGCGGAGAGTCAAGAGATTCCCTCTTGAGGATCTCTGTTCCTTACCTTGAGGATCTCTGTTGTGTTCAACTCTGCTTTACCTGCATGGAGTCTGGGGGAAGGGCTAGAATAGTGTAGGTTTGCTGTGGAATAATCTTTCTCTATGCTGCAAACATCAATTACACTCACTTGTTATTAATTAACTGTCTGGCTGGTAGCCATGCAGGAAGTATAGGCAGGACAACCAAACTAAGGACTCTGGGATGGAGAAGGGCAGAGTCAGAGGAGTCAGCAGAGACAGAAGCAAGATAGGCATGCTGTACTGAGAAAAGGTACCAAGTTATTTGACAGAGCATAGATAAGAAATATGGGTTAATTTAAATGTAAGAGTAACAAGCCTGAGCTATTGGCCGAGCATTTATAATAAATATTAAACCTCAGTGTGTCTATTTGGGAAACAGTTGCCAGAACAGGAAAAAATCCATTGGTAGAGGTTCCATCCACAGGGCTATCCCTACTGAGTGAGGCTTTTCAGGTACAGCCTGTAGTGGGAGGAGCACCCACAGTCCTGTAAGCAACCTGTCACCTCAGTTTGTTGTTGAGTCCCTGGGAAGGAATAGCATGTTTCTTTACTGTCCAATAAGAAAACCAGATAGGGTTCCTAGTGTTAAAACCCATGAGTAAAGAGAATAAGACTTGGTTCTAAAAAGCAATTTACTTCTTAAAATGTATCTGGCATATAGCATCCACTACCAAAACATTGCTTATGCCTTGATAAATATTCACAAAGAGAAATTAATCATATGGCTAATTATGTGATCAGTCAAGAAAACATTGACAGCATCCTAGAACCTTCCTGAAAACCTCATGTACTCCATTACTCTGTAACAGAATGATTATCTTAATTCTAACAGCAAAGATGGCTTTTGCCTGGTTTTGAACCTTGTACAATTAAAGTCAAGTAGGAAGTATACTTGGTGTCTGGCTTCTTTCAGTCAGCTTCACATTGTCAGTTTATGCTGTGCTATTACAGGTAGAAGAGTTCATTCATCCTCTTTACTGTATTTACAGCTTTTCATAACTCTGTAGATCAGGCTGTCCTTGACCTCTCAGAGATCCACCTGTCTCTGCCTCCCAGGCACTGGGATTAAAGGCGTGTGCTACCACACTTTTAAGTCACAGAGGTCAATCTCCCTCTGCCTTCCAAGTGTTGGGATTAAAGGTGTGTCCTACCACACCCAACCACTCTCTTTCTTCCTTTTTTATTGTTTTTTACTTTAAGAACTTTAACTTTTAGCCTGCATATATTTTCAACACACTGTAAATCATTTAGAGGTTTTCTTTGTTTTTGAATCTCTCTTTACTGTATCTCTCTCTTTTTCTGAATACATGAGCCTTTAAATTACTGAGCAATATGGGTAGGATTAAAGCCATGGCTTTCCCAGGTAGATCCAGCCCATTCCTTAGCTCTCCAGCCTCATGTTGGAGGTACCCATTGTAGCCATGTTTACGGCCACAACTCTACGGCGTTTCAAGGTCCCTGCCAGCAAACAAGCTACAACACTCAAATGCTCTCTCTGGAGCTGACCTCCTGCCTCAAAGAGTCAGAGTTTGCCCTGGCAGGAATGGCCCACAAAGCTGGCATTTGAAAACAGCCCAGCTTTTTTCCTGCTACGGCTGAAAACCAAAAAGCATGTGTTCAGTTTTTTGTCAACACCCTTTAAGTGTTTCGTGGCAGGACCTCTTAAATGAGCTGCAAGGCTCTGCAGCTAAAGCTGAGACAGGAAGCCTCTCTTAGATGAGAGAGCTTACTTGCCTCTAGCAGGACCCTAAGGGAGATATACATGGATCTAATCTACATAGGAAGTAGAAAAAGGCAAGATCTCCTGAGTAAATTGGGAGCATGGGGACCATGGGAGAGAGTTAGAGGTGAGGGGAGAGGAAGGTAGAGGAACAGAGAAAACTTATAACTTAATAAAATCAATAATAATAGAAAAAATACCACCAACCCCCCCCCCCCATAACACTCTGGCCATCTTTGGAAAAAATACTTTCATGAGACAGTAGAATATCACTCAGTAGTTTATTATGCTTTTCTATGTCTTGGGCTCTTAAACTCAGTGGTGTTCTAAAGCCTCTGAAAACATCTTATTGTGCAGTTGCGTGTGTATTTATGTAATTGAGGATATTTAGTTCATTCTGAACTATGTTATCATAGATAAAGTATACCTAGCCATCTTATCTACTGAGTTCTTAGTCATCGCTTCCTGGGAAAGCTTGCAAGTGCCTCACTGGCAGAGAGATGCTCAGCCTGATACTGGGACACACACGTGCATTCCTAGCACTCGAGGAGTAGAAGCAGAAGGATCAGAGTTCAAAGTCATCCTTATGTTCTTAAATGATTCCTACCTTAGAGGCCAACCTGGGATACACGAGCCTCTATCTCAAGAAAGGGAAAAAAGGATTTTTAGTAATTTAACTGCTTGAGTTTGAAAACTTGGAGATAAAATAATCTTCAGTGATTATATCCCCTCTGTGGGAAAATCAATAGTTAAATTGTTCAGCATAAAGTGAAATCATGAATTCACACTTTGTAGCATTTGGTCTAGCCCATTTTGAGGAGCGTTGAAGCCAGCACTTACACGCTACAATATCAAGATTCTGAGTTGCCATTTGATTCAGCTGAAAGACAGACAAATGTGTTGACATCACTGTATCCCCAAATGCACCATTAAATATTTTCCTGGAAGTGTTGAAAGAGCAGCGTCCGTTGTCATCTTCTTATAAATTGTGATAACTGTGTTTGCATTGAGAACTGAAGGGTGTAAAGAAGAAAAGGAACAGCGGTAACTGTGCTTTAACTAGGAAGCTGTGGGTTTACAGGATCACAGCAGACACAAAGCAAATCATAATGTAAGGGAATCTAATGCCTTAGATCACAACACTCACAGAAATAATGACTCAGAAGGAGGGTAAGAGCAGACAGAGGGTAAATTTGAGGTGTGGTGGTTTTATTTCTTTTTAATGACTTTTTTGAAGTTAAACAAGAGCTACTCAAATGGCAAAGAAATGCTATTTGTCGTTGAATATCTGTTTTTACATGAAATGTTGCCTACTGTTATTCTGTTATCAAAATTCTAACGCTAATTACATGTAGGCGTTCCTGAATAATTAAAACACACTGCAAATCATAAATAAAGAAGTGGAAACATTGTAACTTTAGGTTCTAGAACGTAAGAGAAACATGGATATGGTATGAGAAAGGGGATGTGAGAGGCATGTCCTTCTCCCCTTTATTGCAATAGAAACATAAGCAGAATCGCACCTGTGGTCTGTAGCAGATAAGCATATTAAGAGAATATATTGCCCCCTTGCCTCCTAAGATTTTTAATGGGGATCTCATGTAGCCCAGAATAACCTTGAATTTTCTATTTACTTGGTTGGGGCTGCTCCTGAACTCTGTAGCCTCCATTTCTGCCTGCCATATTTAGGATTTCAGGCAGAAGCCACCTCATCTGGCTTGTTCTTCTCTCTCACCACAGAAATGCCCACCTCTCTGCCCTTTGTCTAAGAATTTCTCTGTCCCTGCAGAATAAATAACCCAATTCTTGGGTTTCTGGTCTCTATGTCATGATGTAAGGTGACCGCACTTAGAGTTTTGATAGAGTGCAAAGGTCCAGTGTCCTTTATCCCATCTAGAGGTCTAGGAATTCTTTCATGGTTAACACTGGCCAGGGTCGCCTGTCTTGTTCACTTCTCGATCTCAGAACTGGTACTAAGCCTGGTATCCACTCTGAAAAAGAGAGTGATCTAAACCTATCTTATCGTCAGTTGTCTGGATACTCTAATACTCTGCTAGAGAATTTGGTCCATGTTGCTGTCACAGGAGATCCAGAAAGACTGAGAATTCCCTCCTGCTGCCCAGGGCACATGTCCCATCAAAGAGAGACATTTTCTAGTTTCCTGAGTATAAAGTCAAGGAAATTCAAACTCCAAACTAGTTTGCATTTTCAAGATGACAGCTTCTTGTTCTATGATAAAGTCCCATCATTGCCTAATACAGTGTCCTTTATTAAAAAAGTATCAATTATTTGAAAATACCCTACAATGTCATTTGATCATATATTCAATTCTCAAACATCTCATACATTCCTTTTCTCCAGATATTTTTGCTGTTTTTCTCTTCTTTTATACTCAGAGGGCTTTGAGCCTGGCCTACAGTATGATCAAGCTTTCAGGAGGTGAACATTATTTATTTATTTATTTATTTATTTATTTATTTATATTTTATTTTTCCATAAAAATTTACATTTCCTCCACTCCTCCAATTCTCCTCCCGCTCCCCCACTCACTCTCCTCTCTCTCCCTCCCTCCTTAAGAGAGGGCAAGGAACCCTGCCCTGTGGAAAGTCCAAGGCCCTTCCCCCTACATCCAGGCCTAGGAAGCTTGGCATCCAAATATCTTAGGGTCCCAAAAGCCAGTACATGCTGTAGAAACAAGTCCCAGTGCCTTTATCAGTGGCTTCTCAGTCAGCCCCCATTTTCAGCCACATTCAGAGAGTCTGGTTTGATCGCATGCTCATTCAGTCCCGATCCAGCTGGATTTCGTGAGCTCTCACTAAGGTATTCTAAAATGATTGATACAAATATTTAAAATAATAGATTATCTATACACAAATTTTCTTCTCCGAAGAAAATGAATTGCAGAATATATCACAAAGAAAAACAAGATAATTAACATATAAATTTTAATATTCAGAGATTGTATATGATTTTAAAATAGATGAATAATATGTACGTCTCTAAACAATTCATGATTATAAATAAATACTTTTACGGAAATTTAAAAAAAGTAAACTAAGCAGCTAAGCAGTGAGTAGTTATTGAACACTTATGACTCATATGACAAGCACACTAGTAAAGTCACCACACAGGAAGAATGGGAGTACAAAAATGGTAAGAAAACTGTGTGCTTTATAGAAGAGGAAACTACCTACAATGAAATCAGTGGTCATGTTCACAGGGGCTTAACTGCATCAGCCCACATCCCCTAAGAATGGCTGCTTTTGCAGCTCCCCAGTGCTAGCTATCCTTCTAGCATTTCCATCTTTTTATGCTAATAATTTCTTCCTCTTCCCTAGATACCATTCGTTTTCCCTATCTCTTGTGACAATTGTATTTCAGAAGTCACTCTTCCACATGACTACCCAGAACTTCTTTTTCCTTTCTCCAAAAATGTCCTCAGTTTTTAATCTTTCGGAGTGGCATTTGGAAGATGGTATTTTATGCACATGGTTTCAGTGTGTTAGTGGCGGCAATTTTTTTTTTTTTCTGTTATAAAGTAACTTTGAATTGAATTTTGCTCTCTATTGTTTCCCATTCCACATGTGCTGCTGTCAGTGTGTTGTATCTGTTTAGGGTCTCAACATTAAAAAGAGTGGTCAATGTATTCAGCTAAAGTTTGGTCAAGTGGATTTGAAGTTCCTTCAGATTATAGACAGAGTGCTGCTAACTTTTCCCTTACTGTAAAGCTATGTGGGCTTCTTGTATCTTCAAAGCTGCAACTCTCACACCATTTGCTAAACATTCCCTCACTACACAGTCTCCCCATCTAGAGAGTCCCTAAGTGCACTTGAATCCTGCTTTATTCCCATAGGCATTGTTTTGGGTCTGTGTGTGGTAAGAGGCCTCTTGTAGATTGTTGGAAGATACAAACAGGAATGAGACAGGTCTTTTTACTCAAGAAATACTTTAATGTATAAGTCTAGGGGTGGACAATGTCTTATAAGAATAGGATCCCTCTGTCTAGTACTGTCTGGCTAACAAAAGAAATAAGAAGTATCAAAAGCTGTGGTACTCAATTTGTGAGTTTAAAATAAAATAGGCCTGAGGGTATAATTCAGTGGTAGAGTACTTGCCTTGCCTAGAGTGTCTGAAGCTCTGGGGGGGGGGGGATTCAGTTTGCAGGATCACACGCACATGCATACACACTCCCACACAACCACACCCCTCCACACAAACTTTTAAGTATTATAGTTAAAATGATATTATAAGTCTGCAGAAAAAAAAAGAAGATACTCAGTTAAATGTGACTTTCAGATAAAGACTATGTAATTTTTTAAAAAATTCTACTTACCGAAATGAACAAACTCTAATACACTGTTAATTTGGGTTTAAATTACATTTTATTATTTGTGAAGAGTCAGTGACATAATAGGCAGGATGAAATTTAGAATCAACCAGATGTGTAATAAAATCTTACTGAAATGATGGCTTGTCTGTCTACATTGGCTAGATTTAGTTGATGTTTTTATATTTCTCATAACATTGGTTAAAGATCTTTCCTAACTTCAAGTGATGGAGAGTTCTTGTTGCTCCAGCTCCTTTGAAGGCTTAGATAACGTAGTGAGACACTGTCTCAAGAACAAACAAATGTCTTATTTTAATTTTCTATGTGTCTTTCATGAACTTGTCTAGTTATTCTGGATATTATTATATAACAATTTACCCTAAACTGAGCTCTGAGAGAGGGGGGAGGGAGAGAGGGAGGAAGAGAGAGAGAGAGAGAGAGAGAGAGAGTCTTCTGTGTATTGGCACACTTGGTGGTGTGTTCTTTGTTAGGGTCACTGTTACTGTAAGAGTATAAAAATCTCCACTCAAATCTCATGTGTTAAAAAAAGTTTGCCTGTCCAGTGACAGACTTTTGAGCAGAGATTGGGTCACAATGGCTCTATCTCCATTGGTAGACTCTACCTCTAATAGGGCGTTAATTCCACCCGTAGATGACTTTTTCACTGACAGGGCTCTATCTCCATTGGTAGACTCTGCCACTGATAGGGCTCTAACTCCACTGATGCATTCATAACATGTTGACAAAGGTTTCTGTCCTGCCTTGTCATGCAGATATTCAGTCCCAAAGAAACACACAGAGGCCTACATTAATTATAAACTGATTGGACTATTAGCTCAGGCTTCTTATTAACTAACTTTTACATCTTAAATTAATCCATAATTCTTCTGTGTTAGTCACATGGCTTGCATCCTCTGTGTCTGGATGACAACTGCAGACTGAGCCTTTACTCTTTCCAGAATTCTCCTAGTCTGGTTGCCCCACCTATACTTCTTGCCTGGCTACTTGCCAATCAACATTTTATTAAACCAATACAAGTAACAAATCTTTACAGGGCTCAAGACCATTGTTTTACAGTACTTCTCCCCCTTTTTTTCTTTTCAAAACAAGAACTATGATTCTAATCTCCTTTGTTTATCTTTTTTCTTGATCAATTCCATAGCAATGTGTAACCAATACTCTAAACAAAGACAAACATTCATAATCCATTTTTTTGGTAATGTGGGCATAGAGTTTTAGACTACTTTCTGCTGATTGAGGGTGCTAATTATTTTATGGGCACCTAAAGAAAATTTAAGATTATGGTCAAATCCTGATTGGAATATTCTGTGAGGCTTGATTATCTCATCCAGCAGTCCTGAGGCTATCCTGGATGTAAAACTCATAGGAAACTCCAAAAGAGATTTTTCAGGGGGTCTTCCTTGATCAAACCTATTTTTTCTTAACCCAGAAGGAACCCACATCCTCTCATTTCCTGTGGAAACAAAAGCAAAACCTTGTCTCCAAAGTAACATATCTTTTGACTTAAATTTTGAAGTGAAGGCATTTTCAAAATATCTGTGTTGGATTAATCCAGAAACATTTATAATCAAATGTCCTTTAGCAGCTGTTGCTCCTTCCTCAGCAATCAAACAATCCAAAGACAACACAACAACATACAGTATCCAGATTCTCTGTGTATTTTCATATTTATATCACTTTATTTTAAATTCTCATTCTTTTATTTTTATTTTTAATTTTTGCTTTTTTTGAGTCAGAGTTTCTCTGTGTATCTTTGGTTATCCTTGAACTCACTTGTCTCTGCCTCCTAAGTGCTGGAATTAAAAGTGTGTGCCATCATACCCAACTAATCTCTTTCTTTCTTTCTTTCTTTCTTTCTTTCTTTCTTTCTTTTTTAAAGGCATTTATTCTCTTTCTTTTCTCTCCTAGGCCTACTTATATTTTGAAACACCCTATAAAACATTTAGAGGGTTTTTTTTTGAAATCTGAATCTATCTTTACTGTATGTCTCTCTTTTTCTGACATATGAGTCTTTAATTTGCTAAGTCATATGGCTAGGATTAAAGCTGTGGCTTTGATGGCTGGATCCACCCCATTCCTTAGCTTTCTGAAAGTCTAGCTTCATGGAGGAGCTACTGGCAGGAGCCACATTGATAGCCACAACATTATGGAGTTTCAAGGTCCCTGCCACCACCAAGAAGCATGCTATTGGCTATTCATAGACACCACTTAAGTGTTTTGTGCCATGGCCTCTTAAAAGAGCTGCAAGGTTTTTGCAGCTAAATCTGAGTCAGGAGGTCTCCCTTAAATGAGATGTTTTTGCCTCTAGCAAACAGATCCCACCCAAGAAAATGCTGCTACTAAGCCATGCTTAACTGTTCTCTTCTGTCTAGAATTATTTTCCAAGCTCTGGTATAGGAGGTCCTTCTATTTATGTTTTGCCTTCATTGGTTAATCAATAAAGAAGCTGCTTGGCCTGATATGACAGAACTTAGGGAGGTGGAGACGAAAGAACTAAATTCTGGGAGGAAGGAAGCAGAGTCAGAAAGACACAATGGAGTTGCCAGAGACAGATGTGCTGACTCTTTCCCAGTAGGCCACTGCCACGTGGTGATACAGATTCAAGATGTGAGAGTTAGCCAATAAGAAGCTAGAGAGAATGGGCCAAGCAGTAATTTAATTAATATAATTTCTGTGTGGTTATTTTGGGTGTTAGCTAGCTGGGTGTCTGGGATAAACAAGCAGGCCTCTCCTTACAACTGTTTGGCGCCTTCAGTGTGGTCAAATAACTCCACATAAAACCTGCGAGGGCTTAAAAAGCAATTCTAGACACAAATATAGAGTTTAACACAGCTTTTTGCTGTTTGCTGGTGGGGTGCCACAGAGAGATTTTCCATAGAAGCAGAAAAAAGCTGCACCATTTTAAAATGAGACTTCCTGGGCCCTGCCACTGGTGCAAACTCTAGCTTCCTGTGGCAGCTACGTGCTGTCTCCCTGAATTTGCCTACTTTCTCCCAACATTTAATTTAGTTTTTTCTGCCTAGTTTTATTCTGCCCTGATGTAGGCCCAAGCAGATTCTTTATTCATTAACCAATAAAAGCAACACATATACAGAAGGACTTCCCCCATCAGGTGATACACACCTTTAATTCCAGTACTTGGGAGGCAGAGGCAGGTGGATCTTTATGAGTTCTAGGAAGACCAAAGATAAACAGAGAAACCCTGACTCAAAAAAACAAAAATTAAAAATAATAATAAAAGAGAGTTTAAAACAAACTCATGTAAAGTTGGAAAATACAGAGAATGTGGATACTGTATGTTGTTGTATTGTCTTTGAATTGTTTAATGGCTGAGAATGGAGTAGCGGCTGCTGAAAGACATTTGATTATAAATTTTGCTGGCTTAATCCAACATAGACATTTTAAAAATGCCTTCACTTCAAAATTTAAGTCAAAAGATATCTTTTTAAAAAAAATATTTATTTATTATGTATACAATATTATATCTGTGTGTATGTCTGCAGGCCAGAAGAGGGCACCAGACCCCATTACAGATGGTTGTGAGCCACCATGTGGTTGCTGGGAATTGAACTCAGGACCTTTGGAAGAGCAGGCAATGCTCTTAACCTCTGAGCCATCTCTCCAGCCCCCAGTCAAAAGATATCTTACATTAGAGAAGAGGTTTTGCTTTTATTTCCACAGAAGATAAGAACCTGCGGATTTCTTCAAGGCTAATGTGGTTTGATGGACCTAAATCCCCTGAAAGGTCTCCATGAACCCCAAAATTCCTTTGCCCAACAAAAAACAGGAAGCATTTTGGAGAGAATAACATCCTAATTCCCAAATATTGTTTATAAATGTGGTTTACATTTAAAGGCATAGAGATGAATACTTTGCATTGGTATGGATCCTTGGTCTGTTGACACAAATTTAAGGTCAACTTTGTTATATGTATATTTCTGCTCTTGATTAAGGCATTGTGTTTGTGCAGCTCATTTAAAATGTAATGTATAATTAAGGAATATAGGTTAATAGATAACCATCTAAAATAGTTCAGCTGGTATTCAAGTTAGGTAGGTTTTCTAGATGTACAGAGATATATTTCAAATGGATAGGTATTCTTTAAATCTTTCAAAGACTAACAGAATATGGCATTTAAAATGTTTTTTAAAAAAATGGACTTTTCATGAAAATGAGACACATTTGCTCCTGGCAGCACCAATTACTTCAAGAGGAAGATGGGCATCAAAGAAGCTCTTTATGGAATTTGCTAGCCATTTGGGCAAGAAACTGCTTTTGCTTTGACTGCTTGATGTTATGCTATATGAACTGGACATGCAGGACCCACATAAAAATGACTGCTGAATTTGCCTGAGAGTGAGACCATCCTTCAGTATTTTTGCTTCCTGAAAGAGTCTGCAAGACATTCTGTAGGACACAGAAGAAAGTGACTGACAAGCTGTCAATATATAGGTGAAACTCTTTGAAATTTCTTGCTTCATGGAAAAGTCTGCTAGATATTATGGACCTGTAGTCTGAAGATGGGTGCCCAATGTTACAGAAAAACTTTGGGTTATTAGGCAGCAAGATGTCTCTGCCAATTGAAATTGCTTATAATGCACTTTCTATTAACTTAGGTAATATTGTATCCTTTTGGAGTCTTTGATGGAGTTGAGGAATAGATAGTTACAGTTTTCTGTAGTCATGATAAAAGGTAAAGTAGATATAAATATTGTAACTGTAATTTTTGCTTAATATTTGTTTTTTTATGTAATTTTACCATGTTAAAATTAAAACTTACATTTTTATTTAGACAAAAAAGGAGAGATAATGTTTTGCTTTTATTGGTTAATGAATAAAGAGGTTGCTTGGGCCTATGGAAGTGCATAATAGAGCTAGGCATGAAAAACTAAATTGAATGCTGGGGGAGAAAGCAGGCAGAATCAGGGAGACACCATGTAGCTGCCACAAAAAACAGATGCTGGATGCTGGACAAAACCTTAATGGTAGGCTACAACCAGGTGGCAATACACAGATTAAGAGAAGTGGGTTAATTAAAGATATAAAAGCCAGGAATACACCTAAGCTAATGGCCTAAGCAGTGTTTTAATTAATATAGTTTCTGTGTGTTTATTTTGGGTCTGGGCAGCCAAGAATGACTGAGCAGTTTCTGTCTAAAATAGCAGGATCAACTCTTAGGAAACAGGCTTCTTGGATGGACTGGGGGAGGGCTGTGCCATTGAAGGCTATATCTGGTCTCCAGCACTTCCTCTCCCACCACCTTGTTCTCTTCTTTCTGGATACCATTAGGTAGGTGAATAGGTTTCTTTCACCATTTGCTTTGATGTTTCTGCCCTTGCACAAGCCAAAAAGCAATGAAAAAAATCAATTGTGGCCTGAAACATGGAAAACTACAAGCCAAAAAAAATCTTTCTTATTTAAGTCTAATTTTTTGGTGTCATTTTAATCAGACTCATGAAAACCAATAAAACAGTACTTTATGTGTTAGAGATAGATGGCCTGTGGCTGAGAATCACCAGGAACCATCTTTGCCTATGGGTCTGTCACCAAGACTTGCTTGTCTCCTTCTCCCTGTGGCCTTCAAAATTATCTACTTTGGGTTTCATATGTGTTAAACTCAGAGTCCTTAAATTTCCTGTATTGTGTTTGCTTCCTTCTCCAAAAACAAGCTCTGACTTTCTCAAGTCCTTGTTCAAAGAACCAGATAATAATTTAGATTTTTACAATAGTTCAGAGAGATTTCCAAACACACCTGTATCCACAGGAACTGGGGACAAACCCTCAGCTCTTAGTGTGAAGTGTGTTTATGGATCAACTGTTATGATTGTTATTTCCTCATAATTATTTGCTAGAAAGATGTGTACATAAAAATATGAAGACTTAAAAATATAGATATAAGAAGAAATCAAAGATTAAAAACTAAAATTAAAAGTATCATTGGTAATATCACTATTAAGAAATTTAAATATGTTGGTATATATTTCATAGCCTAGATATTTGGTGTTAAATATAATACTATATAAGTAAAATATTTATTTTCCAGTTGTAAAAATAAACATGAGGAACCCTTCCTTTTTTACCCTGCTGAATTGAAATTCTTCCCCTACTGAAGTTACTATATACAATGGCTCCCAGCTTTGACTTTGGGTAAGATTATTCTTTTTTCTCTTTTTTCACTCAAGTATTTCTTCTCCTTTCCACGGAGTTTCTATTTGGAAAGCTAATGGATTTAGAATGATTTCTTTCCTATTCTCTTACCTGAGAGATTTCAGTGTATTTAGTTTTATGTGAACATGATCTGGTCCTTAGCCTCCACCTATTTTTCAGGACTCCACATGTCAGCTGAACAATTCTGTGACATCGTCCTTCACCTGCCATAACTAGGATACTCTTTCCACTCCCGACATCTTCTTCTTTACTTTTGTCTCAAATCCTCACTTATTCCTGTCTCACAGAAAATGCTTTTTAAAAGCATGCAAATTGTTTAAAGTTTTCCATTGTTTCCTAGAGAGAAACGAAGGGAAATGTGGGATACGAACAAGGGCATAATGAGAGAATAAAACCCACCAGGACTTGAAATGTTGAAATCCACAAAATATGCAAAATGCCTTGAGGCAGTAGACTATCACTGTCTCACAGACGGCAGGAAATTACTCAGAGAAATTGAAATGATGTGCTGGAGAATGTCAACTGCATTTGGAATGGAGCTCTGGATTTTTATAGGAATTGAATACACATTTCAGTCATTAAAATGAAATGTTCTGAAATTGTTTCAGATTGAACTTTGCATAGGCCGAGGAAGAAATTGCAATTAAATGTATCATGCCAAGTTTTTAATTTATAAAATGAGGCATGGGGATTTCTGAAGAGGAAATAAAGTGCCAGGTTCTCTCTAGAAACCCTCTCATTTCTAGAGTATTCACAATTTCGAACACAATTATCTCCCCATATCCTATCCATGAAATCCCTGGGAGAATGATGTGGGCGGGACCTTCATTCTTCGAGAGGAAGAGATAGGGCTTCAAACAGATGTTATTGTGCTCAAGATTGAAACTCTCAGCTTCCTTCTCTGAACGTTCCTGCTACTTGATGCCATGCTTCTCAGACATGAAGGACTCTCATCCCTCTGGAACCAAAGTTTTGGCATGTGTTCTGCACAGTGTTCCTCCATGAGTGCTTAGTAACAAAATCCCGGTCTCCCCATAGCTTTGCCATAGCCCTAGTACAGGTGTCACCTCAGAATTTGCTCGGCACTTGTGTTCCGCTTTTCTGTTACTAGCCTCATTGAGGGTCTGTTTTGCTTCCCCTCATATAAGTGGTCACCATGTTTTTTCTTTAGTTGATTTTTTTTTTCCCCCTCTTTAATTCATTATGTGAAGATAGTAAGCCTCTTTGAGTTTGATTGAATTAACTTGATTAACAAGAAGGGCCAGGGTTAATTATTTCTCTGTTGCTGTGATTAAACATTATGACCAACACAACTTGTAGAAGACAGAATTTATTGGGCTTATGAATCTGGAAGGATGAGTCTATCCTGGCTGGGAAGCAAAGCAGCCAGTCATGGTGTGATAGCAAGAGCAAGAAGCTGGGTCCTTACATCTTCAGACTCAAGTACACAGTAGAGACAAAGAATTGAAAGTCACAGAAAGCTTTTACCTCTCAAATCTACCCATAGTGACATACTTCCTCTACCAATGTCACATTTCTTAAACCTCCCCAAACAGTGGGCACCAGCTGGGAACCAAGTGTCCAGATATCTGAATCTATGGAAGACATTTCTCCTCCAAAAGGCAAAGTAGTATGCAGAGAGCAAACAAATGTTAAAAACAAAACAAAACAAAACACCAAAAACCTTGTAACCTTTTGTAACCAAGAAGTAAGGATCGCATGGATTTATCAGTTCTTTGCCCTGTAGAGAGAAAAAGCATCAAATATAACCAACAGAAATGAGTTTGTGGAGGCCATAAGCAGGACAGGTAGCCTTTACTATTGTGACATGAATTTTTGTGCCCCTTTACTTCCTCCCACACCAAATCTTAAAGATTTCTTTCCAGTTTCTTAGTCAGTTTTGTTCTTACCCTTTTGTTTCCTAAAAACCTCACTACTATCCTTGAGTTTCTCCAGACTCTAATATTTGTGTTCTTAATATATTTTTTCCACAGTGTAACACACAATAAATTTGAGTTCTTCTTCAATTGTGCAAACTAAATGATTCTTTCAAATTCTCAGTAAATTTGCCCCCTTTACAATTGTTAGGATCTGCCATCCTTACCCCTCTGGGACCTTCTTCTCTCATTCATCACTGCTGCATTCTGGCAGGAGAATGAGAAAAAATAGATTAAGAGGAATTTAACAGCACAGCAATTTGTAAGGCGTGGTAAATCAAGAATGTAGTTGGTATAGCAACTCTGTAATGCAGTCAGAAATCCTTTCTTTTCTTTATAAGTTATTTCTTTTTTCTTTCTTTGTTGCATGAGTATGCATTGTGCATTAGTGTGTGTGTGTGTGTGTGTGTGTGTGTGCAGTGTGAACAGGTGAACATGCTTATTTGTGATTAGGCATTTGGAGACCTAAGCTGATATATGAGACCTTTTTGATAACTTTCTACCTTATTCACTGAGGCAGGGTCTCTCAGCTCAACCCCAGGAGCACCTCCATTAGTCTAGACATCCACTTGCTCTAGGGATCCCTGGTCTCTGCCTATTGAGTGTCACTAGGCTTGGAGAGAGGCTGCTATGCTCCCTTAGCATTTATCTGTTGGGTCCAGGAGGGTCGCACAAAGATGGGGACAGACCACCAAAGTCTAAACCAGAAGCAAACTTGATTCCAGAAACCAGATTAGGGAAACCAGTAGCAAATTTAAAAATAAAAGAAAAAGAAAAAGAAAAGCACCATGAGGCACAGAAGGTTATCACCCAGCTGAGTTCAGGCTTCTGACACTGTGGCAAAAACGGGCCCTCGCAGTCCCCTTTTTATAGTAAGGAGTACCAAGCATTAGTTCTGAATAAAGGAATTTTTACAATCCGGAGGTAAAACTCAGATACAGATGGCTTACTTTACAGTCTTCATTTTCATTTCCTTGGTACTTCCAGATAGTGTTTACTGAAGCCCTGTGAGCTCCCTTCGATGTTCCCAGTTTCCCATAGCAGGGACAATGCCTAACTCAGAGGTCACGAACCTCTGTCTCCTAAAGGTTAACTCAGCTCATATGTGTCATTGATCAAGGATGGCCAGTAAACTACTCTCAGTTTGCAGAGAGAAGCTCCAGCCTTGTAAACAGACCAGCTAGTTGTAAAATGAAATGACCTAAGCTGATAGGGGCTTCTTAGGCTGAGAAAATAGCTCACTGTGAATGGTTGATCCTTGATGTGCTGATAAAGCTGTTGGTAGTTTGCTTAGGTTTACAGCTTTATGTGTCTTTCTTCCTATATCCTAAGCTTCTATATTCTAATCATTGGTGTTGAAATATCTATTCCTACATTTTTATTTTTATTTCTAGACCCTTCATTATCCTGGTGCTGGGAATGTCTGTTGGCACATACCCTGCCTGATCTATCTCCTTGCTTCGACTTTCTTGTATTATTAGAAAAATTATTTTGAACTTTAGCTTATAAAGTACCAGGCTTCTATGTAGGGTTTTCTTACATCTTTCATGGGTTGATTCTCCTGCTTCTGCCACTGCACCTTGAGATCTAGTAGACTATGGACGACAGGGAAGCACACATGCTCTGGAGCACTTTTCGATTCATACGGCCACACCCTAACCAGATGTGATTGGTTGAGCTTCCCCATCATCTCCCCCTTTTGTCTAAACAAGATCGATCCAAACTCAATACAACTATATACAACAGGAACAGATACCAAATATAAAATTACAAGCAATAAATAATATTAAGCAGGAAACACATAACAAAAGTTTTACTAAGAATTTTATTTTAAGGAGTCTAAATAATGTATTGAAATTAAGTTTAGCTAAATCATGAGGAGGGTAACTATAATTAATCTTCAACTCCATTAAAGACCTGAGAAGGGAAGTAACATTATTTGGGTAAACAGGAAGTACAATCGAGAAACCTCCAAAATGTGCAACAAATGACAGAGACAACTGACTACCTGGGCAATCACCCAAAGTCTCATTTGTAATGTTGAGGCAACCAACTTTGGCTAAGGCCTGACGTAACCGACATACCATTTTTAAAGACAAGAAACTTTTAAAAACTATCTTACTCTGCCTTTGCAGGATATGACGGTCCTGTTTTATCCATTTACGGATACTCTGTATTTCTCTCAGTGGTTGAGGTATGGGCATTTCTTTGCCCAAAGGCGAGTTCTGCCAAGAAGAAAGGCTCCATGTAGAGTGTCTTTGGTGCTCAACATTCTCTCGGGAGTAGATCGGTGTTGTCAGGTGTGCTTCCCCATCAACTTTCCTGTCTTTTCACCCTAACTCTTTAGTCTGAAAGTGTTCTTGACATTCTTTCTGATAATCCCTTAGTCACATTCAGAGTTTTCTCATTGGCCAGGGCCTTTCTATGGAGCTTCCCTACCTGAAAGATTTTT
>NW_026067910.1:15220588-15232236 GCF_014885135.2 Alexandromys fortis | reverse complement strand
TCTCTCTCTCTCTCTCTCTCTCTCTCTCTCTCTCTCTCTCTCTCTCTCTCTCTCTCTCTCTGTGTGTGTGTGTTGGATGGATTTAGGAGAGGTGTGACTGTGTAATTCTGGCTCAGGATTTTATACAGTCACAACCAGACAGTGGGAGGAGCCAAGAACTGTATGTTGCTCTTTTGATATGCTCTTAGCACTTCTTCATTGCTCTTTCTTTGTACGTTACTGTGAGCTTCCTCACCACATGTTGGCCTCAGAAACCGGCTTCTCAACTTGCTGCTCAGGGATCAAAGGTAAGCATTTTAAAAAAACGCCCGTATCACTGAACTTCACAATTGGCCAAACCTGATATCTGCTACATTTGAAAGGTTCCAAATACATCATAATCCCACAGAGATTCAAGGTGAAGGTCATTTTCCTTTACCTCTTGAAGGAGAAAGGAAAAGGCATAATGGCCAATTTGATTTTGCATATTTTTAATTAGCTCAGAAAGCCTGTGCCTTTGGCATATAAAGATAATAGAATGGCTCTATTGGAAAGACACAGCTAGGTCCTCTGGGAAGAGAGCCTTTGTGTCACCAAGGAATCAAAGCTGAAGATAATTGCTACAGTAGCAAATATGTCTAACAGACAATCTGGTATTTTAAATGTATTCTCCAGCTTCATGAAACCAAAATATGTAACCGCTGTGTCTCTCAAACAGAGGCAGTTATGTTTTGTGCTAAACCAGGTGCTAGAAGACCTGAACCATGATAAGTGTTAAGGAAACCACTGTCCCCAAAGAGGAACTGTGCTAAGAAGGTAGGCAGGCTTGGGGCTGGTGACTTACTAGTGGTATAGATTTGGAAAGTGTTTGATACAGGAATCAGGAGTTGGTGAGAAACCCTGTTGCCAGAGGCCATAACAGCATCGTGAAGCAAGGACATCTATATGCATGAAAAACATAGATGGGACTCATCACAGCTTATTTCCACAGTCACATGTGTAAATACAGGCTAAAGCAGAAGACAGCAAACTGTTTGAGCCTCTCAGTTCTGTCTTAGTACAAAGATGGGTCATCCCAATGCTCAGAAAACAGCCTCATTTCTGCAGAGAGAACTTATCTCTAATAAAGCTATAGGTGATGCAGGGACCAGCTGGGGAAAAAATAGGGTTCTTTTTAGTTCTAGTTCTGTAGAACCCATCATACCAGCTACTTTAGAATGAATCTCCCCTCTTTAAAAACTGGAGAAGGCTGACACCAAATTCACCTTCTGGTTTAATGTATTCTGAGCAACTGTGTTCCCTAACATGAGCTTATATTACAGTCCTGATGATGGGTAACTCCGACATTAGAACAGATAATATGAGTGGCACTCCAGGTTTCATTCTAGTGTTATTATTACTCTTTGCTGTCAGGAGAGCCAGTCTGTTTGACTTCCTTTCTGTAAGAAATTGTCAGCTGATAGGCAAAGCTTCAAGAATAATTAAAGACACAGGGTATGTATACTCCCTTGGGAAAATCAATCTTTTGTAAATGCATTTAAATGAATTCAGTATCCTTCCTTTTAATAGTGCTTATCCGGGTATAAACATTTATTTTAAATTTTGCTATGCCATCCAATGATGCCTCTTTAAAAATGAATTGCAGTGTTAAAGTAACAGGGGGCAAAGGGTATGAAAGAAAGAAAGAGAAAACAGCTGCATCCCTCGTGTGTCTTCTCTCATCTCCTGTACACTTAAAGTATGCCAACTAAATCCTCAAACACTTCCTGTTACCTTAGACTTCAATAAAGGGTCTCAGTAAATGTTTAATTCATGCTTGTTTCTTATTCAGCATGCCAAGAAGAGAGAGATTTGTTTTTGGTGGGGGTTCATTTTGGTAAATGCCAAAGGTTTACTCAGTAGGTGCTTTTGGCATTTAAATAAACCATACTAGCCATTCTTTTGGGGAAACTAGATTTTTGATACTTGGGTTAGGGCATTGATGAATGTCAGTTCATCTGTCCTTGTCACCTCTTTCTCTACAAAAACATTGAATGGTTGTTTTTTGTGAGATTAGTATCCTACTTTGAATATCTTCAAGAACTCGGTGTTGTTTTAGAGCTGGAGATAGGACAACAGAACTGTTTGGAAATGATGTGGAAGTTACAGTTTCATGACTCAAACTCACCACGTGATTTTCCTGGTGTAAGGATTCTGTGGCTGTCATTTGGGCACCTTATCTCCTTAAGAGATCTCACAGCCCTACCAGGGGAGATACATGCCTCACCTACTACTTTTCTCAAAAGATGAGAAAGCTGAGATTCAGAAAATATACACTTATAGCTTTGGGTCTCTCTAGTGATGGGCAGAGCTGAGATTATATGACTTCAAAGTTAATTATTCCAATTCTATTACTCTGTCTGGGCAGGAGCAGACAGGGTGGGATAATGGTAATAAGACAGACTTCATGCACATATTCATCTACCTCATTTAATACTGATTCATTGAGTGTAATTTGCCATTTGGTAAAATGGAGAAGGAGTTAGATTTGCACAGCTGATTGTACTTACTCTCAAAGCAGAGAGTAAAATGAAATGGAAATTACTCAAAACCATAGTCACAAGATTTGGATTTCAATTTATGTCCTTTATAAAAGAGTTCAGTGAACATGGACAAGCTCTGATAACCCAAAGAGAAGACAAACTTTCAGAATGCTTTCAATTCTGGCTCTAATTTTTTTTTCCTCATCTCCAACTGCATGCTTGTTGTTGTTGCTATTTTGAGACAGGGTTTCATTATGTAAGTCCAGCTGCTCTGGAACTCACTATGTAGACCAGGTTGTCCTTGAACCCAGTATGCTTCTTTTCTCTTTGTTTTAGTCAGTGCTCTATTGCTGAGAAGAGACATCATGACCAAGACAAATCTGGCAAAAGAAATCATTTAATTGGGGTTTACTTAAAGTTCAGAGATTTAGTCCATTATCATCCTGGCAGGAAACCTGCCCTTTGTACCTAAAGACAGAGCACCGTTTACACTGGGGTTGACTCGTATCTAGGAAGGCACCCAAAGCAACATGGTAATAGCCATTTAAATGCAGTTATGTGTTAAAGTTTGATCTCCTAAATGCTGTCAGGAGAAGTTGTAGATCTTTGGAAGTGAGTACTAGGTTACTGCATGGCTTTCAAAGAGATTTGGAACCTTTGCTCTTCCTTTTTCCTTCCTTCTTGGCTGATGGGGTGGAAAATATGCTCTGCCGTGTATTTCCCCACCCTTGCTATCTGTCTCCCCCATCAAAAGACCATGGCAATGGGTCCATCCAGTCTTATCCCGAAATGACCCATTTTACTTCTAACTTAATTGTAGCAGACATTCTGAAATTACAGAAACTGATGAACGTACATGGTTTCCAAAGTTAGCCTAACCATGAATCTTAAAATTTACAATAAACCTTGTAATGGTGAATTTAACTATGAAGTGATGTTGGTGTTGCGTCAGCTATAAACTGGATCATACTAATGTAAGTAAAAGAGAGGCGTTTGTTTTACACCCATTATGTTATATCACAGGAGTGATTTAAATGTTTTACCAGCAGGCTTTTAGAATAAGGGCATCAGAAAAGTACAAAAAAACAGTTTCTTTTTTGTTCTTCAAGTCCCATTGAAGGCACCTGTGTACTGCAGAGTGCTCTCCTCTGGGTTGCAGATTAGGCGCAGACCATACCCAAGCACCACTTTCCAAGCACAAGCCAATTCTAATTAAACTTCTGGCTAAGCATCTATGATTGCACCACCCCGATTCAGGCAATGTCCCTTTTCAACTATAGTCTTGGAAGTGATCAAATGATGTGTTGTGTGGTCCGGAAGCACTTTTCTTCTGATCATTGCAAGAGAAAGGGAGTTATAAGGAATAGGGTTGAGTAGATAGATATAGTACTTAAACAGCAGTCATCCCAAAGAACTGTGATAGAAACTCACTTGTGACTGTTAACTTGGGGGTTTGTGTGAAAGACAAGGTGCAATGCTAGTACATTCAAGATGTCACGGCCTGCTTCTTTTCTTGTACTGGTCAGTCAGTTCTGGAAACAGTACCCTCAGTTTTGGCATGTGTTATTTGTGTCCAAAAGATTTTTAACTGGTACAAAATTTGGCACCTAAACCACCTACTATGTAGAATCAATTTTCAATATTACTGGAGGATTAGCATTTTTCTTTTTAATTGGACCTACAGACCACAGACTTGGGGATTACATGTCCTGCAGTCTGTGAACTTTGTTGTTATTTCTGAGGTTAAGTTATATTGCAGTTTGTGCTGTGGGCTTTGTTTTCTCTGGAAAGAAAGCTCTTCTAGATGTTTTGTTTGCTTACTTCTATCCATTTCCATTTCCTAGGCTTTGTAGACTAGACTTCAGCATGAGTGCTTCTATACAATCACACTCTTAATTTTCATCTTGACCATGGAGCTAGCTTCTTATCCACAGACTTGAATTTACTGGTTCCAACCTTTCCATCCATTTAATGCTTGCTATCTTGTGCTGTGACTGAAGGCCATCTGAAACAATTGCCTGGCAATGTATCATTTGAAGTCATTGGCTGAAAGCAACAGAAACTGACTCTACTTAAGCAAAAATAAAATTTATGTTATGGACATTGAAGAGTTGACTCGAATGTGGAAGCATTGGATTTAGAATGTAACTTCACAGCAAGAGGTAATACAGTGTCTTGTCTGAGCATTGCAAGACGCTAAATGAATATACACTGTCTATCTCTTTTTCTCTCCTTTTCATTCTATGTCTGTCATTAGTTTCCCAGGGAGAAAATTTGGTTTGAACCTTGGTCATGTGATTCCTTCTTGAGCCACGCAGAAGGACCCTGTGTCAACCATTTGAATGGAGACTGTAATTAGAAGGCACCATTATTAATTGATTAATCATGTTTTTTTTTCAGTAGGCAGCATCTTCTGCCACAAAAAAAAAAAAGAACATCAGACAGTGTGGGGCTTGGTGGGGGACTGTGATGAATACCGAGTAATTGTATCATATATATTCAATTTCAATAAATTACTTCTATTGACAAAAATTTTTGTGACTTTACAGTAAAAATAATTGTCTATCCAGTGATGGAGGAAGGTCATTGGCTAATAAAGAAACTGCCTTGGCCCATTTTTATAGGTTAGAACATAGATGGGTGGAGTAAACAGAACAGAATGCTGGGAGGAAGAGGAAGTGAGATCAAATGCCATGCTCCCCTCTCCTGGGCAGACGTGATAGCTCTGCTCTCCGAGGCAGAAGCGATGAAGCTCTGACCCAGGATGGACATAGGTTAAGTTCTTCCCTGGTAAGCCACCTCATGGGCTATACAGATTATTAGAAATAGGCTACTCCAGGTGCGAGAGTTAGCCAAGAAGAGGCTAGATATAATGGGCCAAGCAGTGTTTAAAAGAATACAGTTTTTGTGTAATTATTTTGGATAAAGCTAGCCATGCGGGAGCCAGGGCAGCCAGAACGCAGCCCTGCTGCTCATACAACAATCCAGTCTCCACCACTGTCCCCCACCATGCCCCATATTGTTTAAAGTCCTTGTTCTCATATATATTCCCTCCAGTCATAAATTAGGAATATTTGCCCTTTAAATAGTGAAATAAAGTTTGCATGTTTTTCTTTTATACATGCTTCTTTCCTAAGGTTTTTCCTTCCTGGAAGATTGACATAAAGTGCAGTGTAGTGTCACAGTGTCTCCATGTCTCATTGCCTCATTCATCCCCAATCCTCACACCTCTAGCAGAGCACTGTACCATTAATGGGCCAAGTCCTGTTTCCCAGGGTATGTGGCAAGAAGGGCTGCTTGTTGGTTCCCAGCTGCTTAACCCCAAAATAATCACACAGGAACTGTACTAATTAAATCACTGCTTGGCCCATTAGTTCTAGCTTCTTATTGGCTAACTCTTAATTTAACCCATTTCTATTCATCGGTATATTGTCATGTGGCTGTGGTTTAGTGGGTAAAGTTCCCAGCTCCTGTCTCTGGCAGTTCCATTGCTTCTTTCTGACTCTTTCCTTCTTTTTCCCAGCATTCAGCCTAGCTTTTCCTGCCTACCTAAGTTCTGCTTTGTTATAGGTCCAAAGTAGTTTCTTTATTCATTAATGGTAATCATAGCACACAAGGGTGACTCCTACATAAGGGGTAGGTTTGAGGGTCTGTGGTGGAGGCTGTGCCTCCTTCTAATAATTGAATATGGTACTTCAGCTCTTTCAACTGTGCATACCAACTTCTAGACTTTGGAGACAGTGTTTTGGAGGCACAGATTTTAGTTCATGGCCAATGATATGATCTTTAGCCCAACTGCAAAAACAAACAATAAAATGGTACCACAAAGTCATCTTCATTTTCAATTGTTTATCTTTAAAGGGAAGTTGCACTATACCCCATGTAATACCTCAACAAAACCTTGAAAAGGGTATGTGGAAGAACGTGGTTCTTCCAAAGCAAACTACCTAATGGTAGGGCTAAGAATATCAACTTTAATGAGCCATTATAAAAATAAAATTTTAAGAGATTGGAGATTGATCCTATAAGAACAGGATTCTGAAAATGTTTATTAACAACCCAGTAGCTCCTCAGATTCAACTTTAATATATAAGTTAAAGATATGCCTATAAAATTTAGAAGTTTCTTTTTTCCCTTGGTAAGCTGAAATGATATACTACCATGAGGGAGGCACCACAGAAAGTTTACAAAGTGACAAGCAACATGAATCTAAATTTTCTTAGTGTCTTTACAAAATACTTGGGTAGCCACTTGAGTCTTGGTCTCCATCATTCCTCCTTGCCTGTCACTGAAGGCATCTGAAAACAATGCTTTATCCAGGGCAAATGTGTGGAAGAACAAAGTTCTTAATTGCCATTAACAATCAATACTGGTATATAGAACATAGGATTGACCTGGAAGGTATAAGCTATAAAACCTTACAACACAGAAAAAACACTAATCTTCTGTTTATGGTTAAAATTAACCTCAAATGAAGATTAAATACTGCTCAGGATTTAAAACTAAGAAATTCACATTCTTATTTCCTCCTAGAACTCTCTCCATGAGACAGATCTTCCGGTCTTGGCCTGTGTTCACTCCTGGTCATAATTTACTCTGTCGTCTTGAGTGGAAAACATGGACAGTGGAAGCAGAACTCAGCCTGGCTCCATTCAGAAGATTCCACTAAACACAACAAATATGTGGATACTATTCAGTTCCTTTATAAAAAAATATTTCTTTGCATAGTGTTATGAGACATGGAACATATGCCGTCGAATTGGACACAGATCCTCCCCCAGAAGGGGTGTGTGTCCCAGCAATAGAGGAGAAAGAATGCAAACGATGCATTTAGATCATGGGACTTCTGAGAGGTAGCTGGACAGCGTGAAGCCTAGGAAAGCCTTCATAGATGTAAAAGATTAATAATTCTTCTTGTTTCCTTCATTTTATACAGACCTGGTTTCTCTCCATGTCTGTACTTGATGCTGCTGTGCAAAGCAGGCCTGTATCCAGTTTACAGTAATCCTCCTGTCTCTGACTCCCAAGTGGTAGGATTGCTGATGCATATTCTTCCTAGAAATCCCTTTCTAACCTCAATGAAACCCCTTCTTACTTCCATGTTATTTTTATTTTGTGACTGTGCCCTCTGCATTTAAATAGGATTATCTGCATGGGGATGAATAGGGAGTTATTTAAAGGTAACTTACTTGTGGCTAGACCACCAAGGAATATGATTTCCCTTGCTGGGCTATTGTGTGTGCCTTGTGCATGCCATCTCAGTCACTGCCAGTTCACATATACACCAGCCCTATTGTGACTTGAAAATGCCAATTCTATGGAGTTGTCACAGCCTCTAGCTCCTACTGTCTTTCCATCTCCTCTTCCAAGTAGACCCGTGAGATAAAAATATTCTTCATAAGTCTGAGTGTACCACATATTCATATGCTAATGAGCATTTGAATTTTTTTCAAAGTAGAACTTATTATTAGGATAATATATTTTTATTTTTAAGAGAGGGTCTCATGAACAAGTTAGCTCCACACTTGCAATGTAGAAGATAGTGATGAACTCCTAATCCTTTTGCCTCTACCTTTCAAGTTCTGTGATTACTGGTACCATAACCAGATTAATTTGTAGTTTAAAATGCATGCATCTCTTCTGTATTATAGAAAAGTTAATTAAGAATCTCACTGCTAAATGATATAAAGATTGTAAGTGGAATGACGCCTAAAGCAGTGGCTCCCAACCTTCCTAATGTTGAGACCCCGTAATATAGTCCTTTGTGTTGTGACCCCCAACCATAAAGTTATTTTTATTGCTACTTCATAACTGTAATTTTGCTACTATTATGAGTAGTCATGTAAATATCTGATATGCAAATCCTTTGGGGGTTGCGACCCACAGGTGAGAACCAGTGGCTTAATGGTACCTTAGGGTGAAGCTAACAGTGTGACAAAAATCAATGCTTATTTTAGAAGTGTATAACCCCATTGGAGGAGGAGAGGGAAGAAGACTGATTTCATATTCATTAAGAAGATGAATGAAAGCCGGGCGGTGGTGGCGCACGCCTTTAATCCCAGCACTCGGGAGGCAGAGGCAGGCGGATTTCTGTGAGTTCGAGGCCAGCCTGGTCTACAAGAGCTAGTGCCAGGATAGGCTCCAAAGCTACAGAGAAACCCTGTCTCGAAAAACTAAAATAAGAAAAAAGAAAAAGAAGATGAATGAAAACTGAGGAGACAAAGACAAAAGGAAATCTAATGAATGTTTTCCCTTGGGTCTAAAGTATTCATGACACAGGTGATTACGTCTTGCTTAACCCTTCCAAACATGGGAATACATTCGAACAAAGAAGAGTTGAGTGGTACATCAGTTGTACTAAGGTGTTCCACAATTGGGGAAAGGTATAAAATAAGCATAATCAGAAATTTAGAATGAAAATGATGTATTGTATTAAAACTGAAGTTATCAGAATGGAATTACATTTAAATTATGATATAGATACATATGAGTATGTACAGAAATATTTATGGATATGTACATATATAATGAAACAATCTGAGCTATAAAAATAAGGAGTAATATTTAGTCTATCACAAAATATAAAATAAATATCTGTGAATCTAATCTATGCTGATGTAAATACATGATTGAATAAACAAGTAGTGGAGGAGATGACACAAATCTCCCATGCTGAAAATCTGCAAATTACTTATGTATGCCTGTGGAAAGAGTGGAGACTGAGTGGGTGACAGCTGATGACTGCTTTCCACTGAGATGGTTTGGAGCTCAGTGAGTAGCATGGCTGTGGAGAAATCTGCAAATTACTATCAAGCCCAGTGAGTGCATGTGTTTTCCACTATTGACTGTTAAAAACAAAACAAAACAAAACAAAAAAAAAAACCTTAGCACCTGGAGTGTTAACCTGGTTCAGTGGTTAAAAAAAATTGGTTAAAAGATCTCTTTCCTAGAAGTTCTGGGTTCAGTTTCCAGCACCCTTACGGTGACTCACAACTGTCTGTAACTCCAGTTCCAGGGGATTCATCTGATGTGGGAGTCCCCTCTGTGTGCTGTGATTACCATTAATGAATAAAGAAACTGCCTTGGCCTGTTGATAGGGCAGACTTTAGATAGGTAGAGAAGACAGAACTGAATGCTGGGAGAAAGAATTGTGGACTCTAGAGTCGCCAAAGTCAGACATGCCAAATCTTTGCCGGTAAGCCACTGCCACATGGTGATATACAGATTAATAGAAATCGGTTAAATTAAGATATGAGTTAGCCAATAAGAAGCTAGAGCTAATGGGCCAAGCAGTGATTTAATGAATACAGTTTCTGTGTGATTATTTGGGTCCTGGGACCTCCTGAAATGGAAAAGTTTCTGTAAAGAAAATGACATGGTCAACAAGACAAAAAGCCTACAAAATGGGAAAACGATCTTCACTAACCAAGCATCAGACAGAGTTCTGAGCTCCAAAATATACAAAGAACTCAAAAAATTGGTCAACAAAAGAGCAAATAATCCAATTAAAAAAATGGAGTACATACCTAAGCAGAGAACTCTCAACAAAGGAATCTAAAATGGCTGAAAGACACTTAAGGAAATGTTCAACATTCTTAGTTATCAGAGAAATGCAAATCAAAACAACTCTGAGATTCCATCTTACACCTATAAGAATGGCCAAGATCCAAAACACTGATGATAACTTATACTAGAGAGGTTGTGGGGTAAAGGAAACACTTCTGCATTGCTGGTGGGAATGTAAGCTGGTACAGCCCCTTTGGATGTCAGTGTGGCAATTTCTTAGAAAATTAGGAAATAACCTTCCTCAAGACCCAGCAATACTACTTTTGGGTATATATCCCAAAGATGCTCAATTGTACCACAAGGACATGTGCTCAAATATGTTCATAGCAGTATTGTTTGTCATATCTAGAACCTGGAAACAATCTAAATGCCCCTCAACAAAAGAATGGATAAGGAAAATGTGATACATTTACACAATGGAGTACTACACAGCAGAAAAAAATAATGACATCTTGAATTTTGTAGGAAAATGGATGGAGCTAGAAAACATTATTTTGAGTGAGGTAACCCAGACACAGAAAGACAATTATCACATGTACTCACTCATGAGTAGATTTAAAACATAAAGAAAACCAGCCTACAAATCAAAACCCCAGAGAACTTAGACAACAATGAAGACACTAAGAGAGGCATACATAGAGCTAATCTACATGGGAAGTAGAAAAAGGCAAGACCTTCTGAGTAAATTGGGAGCATGGGAACTTGCCAGGAGATTGAAGGGGAGGGGAGAGTCAGGGAGGGGAGCAGAGAAAAATGTAGAGCTCAAAAAAATTAAATAAAATAAAAACTTTAATAAAAATGAAATATAATGTATACTTAAGAAATATGTTAATAGATACTCATCTATAGTACTCAATCTTGTAGTCATATTAGTTTGGATTTCTAAATATATAGATACATATTTTAGTTAGATCTTCAAATCTTTCAGAAACCTTCTGAATATGGCATTAAATGTTTTAATAACTTAGGACTTTCCATGACAATGAGACACATTTGCTCTTGGCAGCACCAGCTACTTCAAGAGGAAGAGTGGCATCGAGGAGGCTCCTCATGGAGTTTGTTAGCCATTTGGGCAAGAAACTGCTCTTGCCAGAACTGTTTGACTGGACATGCAGGACCTGCAGAGAAAAGATTGCTGGACTTGTCTAAAGGTGAGATGATCCTTCAGGGTTCTCTGTGAGACATTCTGGAGGATACAGGAGAAAGTGACAGACAAACTGCCAATATAGGTGGAACTGTCTTTGAAATTTTCTGCTTCATGGAAAAGTATGCCAGATACTCTGGGCCTGTAGGGTGAAGATGGATGCCCCAATGGTACAGAAAAACTTTGCTTGACTGTCCAGGCAGCGAAATGTTTCGGTCAATTCTAGAGTTTGGAAGTTGCTTACAATTCACTTCCTGTTTACTTAGGAAATTTTATATCCTTCTGGAATCTTTGATGTAGTTGAAGAATAGATAGTTGTTATTATAGTTTTCTTTAGTTATGATAAAAGATAAATTATATATAAATATTGTAACTATAATTCTTGCTTGATAATTGTTTTGTTATATATAATTTTACTATGTTAAAGTTAAAGCCTT